>NW_028258137.1:2483703-2794166 GCF_053883595.1 Heterocephalus glaber
TTTTTGCTTTGAGACAGGGTCTCGATAAGTTGCTAAGTTCCTCAGGCTGGACTGAAACTTGGGGTCCTCCTGCCTCAGCCTGCCAGAGTGCTGAGATTACCGGCAGGTGCCACTATGCCTGGCCAGATCTGAATTTTAGAACTTAAGGGGATGGAGGAGAAGGCAGAGAATAGATCCCTGCTGCCTCCATCTGCCCAGCTCTGGAATGGGGCTAGAGGGGCCCACTGAGCACTGCCACCCTCAAGATGCCGTGGGAGTCGTCTCCAACCCAGATGTGGGCCCCGCTGCCTGCTCCGGGCTGGCCCTGTCTGCAGAGGGACCAGGCCCCACAGCTGCCCCAGGCCGCTGTCATCCTCATCCTCCAGCTTGCATCTCACTCGCCACTCCTCCTTCCATGACGTAAATGTGCTGCTTCCCTCTGTCAAGAGAACTAAAAGCCCTGCAGAAGCACAAGGAGATCCCAGCTCGATGGCCCACAGGGATGTTTGTTTGGGCTGGCAGGCATAAATCAGCGCCTGCTTACATCAGCCCAGCACAGCAGAGGGCCGGCGGATTGCGTCTTCACACTCCGTTTACCAGGAGGGCTGACTCGAGCGTTCCGGAGGGGCTGCTGGGCGTCTCTGAAAGTTCTCCCAACTGCTGGGCCCGATCGCTGTGCTGGGAAACATCCTCGTGGGTCCTGGGCAGCGTGGTCAGGGAGCCAGAGGCCCCTTCGCCTGCTCCCAATGCCACCCGAGATGGTCACTGAAGAGTGTCCGCCTCCGCTGGCGGCCCTGGGCGTGCGTTATCCAGGGTGCCGAGGTCCCACACGACCCAGTGAACACGGCGCTCCTCCCCAAGCGCGGCTTCGGAGGCCGGGCAGTGCAGGGAAGGCCCCCAAGCAAACCGGCTGCTCCGCAGACAGACAAGGCAGCAAAGAGAGCCAGGGGACTCTCAGTGTGCAAGGCAGCGCTCCCTCCTCTCCGGCAACCAGAGCCGCGCGTAGAACAAACACAGGGTGGTTATTTCCTCATCGGCTGGGTTGGCAAAGATGTTTTCCAGTGGCAACATCCAGTGTTGGAGAGGAGACCAGAAGCAGCCACCCCCTGCTTTCTGGAAGAGTAAATGTTTTTACAAAATTAACACACACCAGAGGTTTTGACCCAGAAATCGTATTTCTAGGAATATATCTAAGGAAAGAAGCCTCCTTGCATGCTGTGAAGGAAATAACCATAAACATGAAGACGATGTCCCCACAAAGGTGCTCATTCCGTCCTGTTTGCCCCAGCTGAACCCCCAGAAGTGATCCCGAGTGTGAGCAGCAGCCTCCTCCTCCCTGTCCCAGGCCCTTGAACCTAGGCCCCTCCCACCGCCATGAGCCTGGCGACTGCTTCCCTAGCCCAGGGCGGTCCCTGGTCCTTGGCTGACTCGTGGGGTAACAAAGCCCCTGCCTCCCTCTCTCCCGGTGGAGCTGAGAAGCTTGCAGAGTTGGGCTGAGGCTGGAACCCCAATATTCTAGAGCACCCCAGTTAGAGCACGGCGCCTCTGACTTGGGGGCAGGGTATCAGTGAAGCTTGTTGGTTTTCATCTCTGGAACCCACCCTTCAAATATCTCCCCACTTCCAAAACAAGCCGAGACCACGCTCAGCTCCATGTGGTCACAACTAGTGGTAACCACGCAATATTCCTTTACTTCTTACCTGCAGAGCCAAATTTCAACAGCCATCTTAAAAAACAACAATCCACAATGCCCCTCCCCCAAACCCTGCATTTTCCAGCCACCCTTTCAGCCAGGTGTGATTGTGTGACACAGTGTAGCAAAGCTGTTGCAAGCAGAGTGGCCATAAGATTCTTCTTTCTCACTAGAACATGCATGTGATGGGGGAGACAGGGCAGTCATCTTGGCACCAGGAGGCCACAATGAAGGAAAGTCCAAGAAAATGGAAAAGATCTCAACTCTGACACTTTGTAGGACCCAATGCTATCTTGTATGACCATGGGACTTCTCAACAGTTAAGAAAATTAATGCCACGTGTAAGCCACACCGGGAGGGGGCTCTTCTGCTAGAAGCACCCAGCACAATCCTTGAACGGTGCTGTCTGTCAGGGACGTGCTGATGGCTGACTTTCCAGAACTGGCCCATTTTTGGGTTTTGCTGCAGCCACAAAATCCCATTTTCAGAAATGTTATTCCTCCCCTAACCAGGCCAAGAATGCTCCGGCTTCCTAGAGACACACAGGCTGTTGGCACCAGTCCACGTCCCTCTCTGTCCTCCGTGGGCTCAGGCCTTGCCTGGCCTGGCCGCTGTGGGGAGGGACGTCCCCTGTCCCCTGTCTTCTGTCCCCTGTCTCCTGTCCCTGCACCCAGGCCCGGTGGGAGACTGAGCCCTGCATCACCAGCAGCCAGGGCTCAGAGGCAGGAAGCAGGATTTGTGGGAAAGAGCTGCCTCTGGCCTCACCGGCACTCCCAGGACTGAAAATCAGGGTGGATCTGGTTGCTGTGGCAACATGGGTGAAGCTACAGAGCACTGGGTGTGGGTGGGGGCATCCAGGAACCCCAGGTGCCACCCACCCTTTGGTTCTGCCAGGAAGAAATCTAGCAGTGAGGAGGCTGGGCAGAGGGATGGGCGGGCTGCCTGCCCAGAGGAGGAACTTTCTGGCAAGTTCCAGAGGTCCTGCAGCCGATGCCAGCACTCCCGATAAATCAGTGCCCCTTTAACGAGACTGGAAGCCCTGTGCCTATTTTTAAAAGTTTATGACCCTGGATTCCAGAGTCAAACCAGGGAGGCACGGCCTAGCGCTGTGCAGAGCAAGTGTGGCCAGGTCGCTGCTCGGGGATGGCCAGAGGGTGGCCGGCCACCCGCATCCATCTCAATGAGGTGGGGAGGGAGCAGCGACTGCGGCCTCCTCCCCAGCCAGGCCACTTGAGTGGGGGTGCCACGAGCCCTATCCGTTACCCAAAAAAGGGCCCTTTCCCAGTCCTGTCAGGGCTCAGAGAGCCACAGCCTCAGTTCTGGACAGCCCAGCCCCGGCCTGCATCACCCACCCGACCGGGCTTTCTTCTGCCCAAACCAGCTGCTGCAGGGGCCAGGGCAGGAGTGGATGGCCACCCGGGGCCCCTGCCTGGGTGCTGCCTTCCTGCAGCTGCTGTAACAAGCACCACTCGTAGCTCAGACAACAGAAAGCGCCTCCCCTCCGTGTTCAGAGTCTGTTAAATCTTACAGCAAACTATCAGCGGGAACCAGGCACACAGCTAAATCCCAGCCCTCTGGAAAGCTGAGGCAGGGGGACTTCAAATTCAAGCCCAGCCTGGGCAATTTAGTGACTTAGTGAGACGCTGTCTCAAAATTTAAAAATTTTAAAAAGGCTGGGGACGGAGCTCAGTGCAAAGGCCCTGGGTTCAATTCCCAGGACCCCCTCCAGGATATCAGCAAGGCTGCCCTTCTCCGAGGCTCCAGGGAGGCACCTTCCTGCCCCCCTGGTGGCCGGGCGTCCCTTGGCCGTGGCTGTGCTTGGCCTCCACCTGTCCTGCCTCTTCCTGGCCACACCCTAGGCATGCGGCTCAGGTCCGCTCGGAGCCTGTGCGGTTCTGCTTGTGGCATTCTCGGTTGTTCCCTCTGCCCTGGTCCCGGTCCAGAGCATCACAGGCTCTGGGGTTGGGTGCACAGGTCCCTTCCGGGGCTGGTGCCAGGCCCACTGCACCTCCCAGAGGAGTCCTGCCCATCATTTCCAGTCACCTGCCCCTCTGGGACCTGCGGCCCTGCCCCCAGAGCTTCTGCCTCGGGTCCAGCAGGGACCCCAAGATCAGCCTCCATCCAAGGCCCCGCTCCACCATTTGCCTTCTGGAGCCTCAGTTTCCCCATCTGTAAAGTGGGCACAGCGGGCACCCCCGCCCCCGGGCCACTGTCTACATGGAAATGGTGCCTTGTCCTCTACTTGGGCCGGATCGTGAGCCGGGTCCTGGGCTCTGTGCAGTCTGTATCAGGTCTGGCTCAGGGGCAATGCACGCTCTTGTGATTCAACAACAGCAAAGAGAGCAGCTGGAGAGACACAGGAGGAGCGCACGTCTTAGAGGGCCAGAATGTAGCTCAGTGGTTCTGCCTCCTGCCTCACAAGCGCAAGGACCTGAGTTCTTCCCCCGGTACCAAAAAAAAAAAAAAAAAAGAGTCAAGAGAGTGAACAGTACATACGTGGGGTAGAAAACCTGGGAAGCAAGAGGAGAACTTAAACCAGAACAAAAACCACCACACGGGGCAGTGCTGGCACTGGCCTGGGTCTCACATGTAGTCAGGCAGTTGTTGGTCACGGCTGGATTTATCCCGAGGGCTGGTTTTCTAGGGCAACGAGCCGAAGACTTTATTTCAAAATGCGAGTGCTGCCTCATGACCTATTTGTCCTATAACTCTCCCTCTTCTCCCATTTGTAGGGGTTTGGATAATGTGCTCTGTCCCTCTAGAGCGTCCGTCCAAGGGCCTGGCCAGGCCGGCCACAGTAGGCCAGTGACATGGCCATTTCCAGTCCATAAGCAAGAGTAGGAAGGACATCTGTCTGTCTCTCTGTCTGTCTATCATCTAGCTAGCTAGCATCTCCCTATCATCTATCCATCCATCCATCCAGCTACCTAGCAGCTGTCTGTCTCTCTGTCTGTCTAGCATCTCTGAGTGTTGGTTGAGGCAGTCCTTAGAGATACAACGACAATCTGTGCTTTGAAGACGTCCACTGCCCTGGCCAGACTGGTCTCCCAAAGGTTGTATGGATTTACAGTCACACCGGCAATATACCATAGGAGAACAATATGTGTATATATACACGGTAGGAGAGCTTTCCTCAAATCATCCTTCCTGGACATTGTCATCTTTAACTCTTTGCCACCACAGCAGGGCCTGGGACCCCCTGTGACACCTTTGTACCCTGAGTTTCACGGTTTGCCTTTCGCTCCAGGTTTTCGCCTTCAGCTTCTGACAGGGTTCATTTGCAGATTTTTTTTTTTTTTTTTTTTGGTACTGGGGATCAAACTCGGGACCTTGTGCTCTCGAGGCAGATGGTAGAGCCACTGAGCTACATCCCCGGCCCTCGTTTGGAATTTAAGAGCGATGAGCCCAGAGGCTCCCCCACCCTGCCTGGAACTGGTCTCCTCTCTGCTTCCCAAAACCACCACTGTCTTTCCCGTTCGCTGCCCACTTCCTACTTAGTACAACAGCTCCCAGATCCTGGCACATTCATCTCCTTTGCATCATCCCTTTCTCTACTGATGAATCAAAAGGAGTAGGAGCCGGGGATGTAGCTCAGTGGTTCCACCGCCTTTCTCTCAAGCAAAAGGTCCCGAGTTTGATCCCTGGTACCAAAAAAAAGAGTGTGTAAAAGAAGTAGGAAATCCAATTTTTGTTCACATGTGCAAGGTCCTGTGTTCGATCCCAGCAACAACAACAAAGAAGAAATAAATGGATCCATTTTCTTTCCACCTGGTTTGTGAGACTGCTAGAGGCTATGAAGCCTGGGGAAACCAACGGAACCTGGAACCGGGAGGGATCCAGTCACATCCCAGCCCTCTGTTCTGGACCTAGAAGGTCCGGCTGGGCTCCTGGGTGCCAGGCAGGTTCAGGCTCAGAGCCCGCTGTGTGTCCCCCTCTTTCCTGGATGGTGAGTCTGTGTTTGAATAACGCCTGCTGGCCCAGAGAGGTGCATATGAGCAACCCCAGCACTCTGGGAAGCTGCGGCAGGAGGGTGGAAGGTTGAAACACAGCCTGGACTATTTAGTGACTTGATGAGATCCTGTCACAGAATAAATACATATAAAAGGGCTGGAGGGGCCAGGGATTTAGCTCAGTGGTTCCGGTGCCTGCCTTGCAAGTGCAAGGTCCCAAGTTCAATCCTTGGTACCAAAACAAAACAAAAAAAACAAAACAACAAAAAAAGGGCTGGAGATGGAGCTCAGTGCCAAGGCCCCAGGTTCAATCCCCCCACTGCAATCAACCACCAAACAAAACAAAGCCTTGTCAGACCTGCCGGACAGGGTGGCTGCAATCCTTACACTAATACAGGAGAGGGTTCTGCCCTCCCTGCCGGGTCTCTGGGGAGCTGCTGCTCAGGGCCACAAGCCACAGAAACCAGGTCCAGTTACAGAGAGAAAGGGGAGGTGCCGGGGAGCCACACCAGGTGTGCCTGGGCTCAGACTGGGGGTGTGGTGTGGGCAGAACAGGCCCAAGGACACCCCGGACAGCCCTGTCTCTCGGGTCCCTTCCACCCTCTGCTCACTGTCCCCTCTCTAGGAGGAGCCTGGGGACGGGGACCCCGTGGTGGATTGGGATTACTCAGGCTGTGTTCATTGCCCCCCAGGGAGGCCGAGGGCTGGAGCACAGCGGGCGTGGGCACCATGAGCACCGTGGGGACCACGCAAGGTCACACGGCAGCCGGAGCACTCGCGGTGCCCGATGAGTGGTCCCCGGTGTGGCCGAGGGCCGGCCCTCCTGCCTCCACTGTCTCCCTGGGGCCGGGCCATGGGGAGCCAGCGCGTGGGTTCCACTTCTCTCAATCCCTGAGGCACAGTGACCCAGCGACCCAGCCAGCACTGCCACAGGAGGCTTCACTGATAGCCTCGTGTCACCCTTATCTGACCTCTGCTGACCTTCCCGGCCACGACCCCGTGATCCTGGCCTGAGGAGTGGGCCTCGGAGACGCGCGGACCCTGGCGAGAGGCCCATAAATCATCCGGAGGCGCTGGCTGCTGTGTCCCCACCCACCTCGGTGGCCGGCCCGGACTTGGGGAGGACGGAGGCAAGGGGACGGAGCAAGAGGATGGGCTCCGTGCAGCTTCCTCCCCGGGATGCAGGCTGTGCATGGCCCTGTCGCAGGTGCTGTCCCTCGGGTCAGCAAGGAACAGCCAGCAGGCAGTGCCGGCCACACTGGGGTGGGAGGCCACAGCACAGCAGGGCCAGCCTGGCCAGAACACGGGGCTCAGGACGGCGAGGACGGGAGGGCGGGCCTGGTCCACCTCACTGCGCGAGCGTCCAGTGTCCCTCACCCGCGGGTCCCGTGGGCTCTGCTGTCGGCCTCCCCCTCACTGTGGCTGCTGTGGCCTGGCTGGAGGAAGCTGGCCTCCACCCACACCGCACCCGGGGCAGAGCCGCTTGTCTGTAGGCCTGTGGGGTGTCCACGGTGCCTGTCCCCAGAGCTCGGAACTGTGGGTCATCAAAGAATCGCACACAGAGCCTGTCATGAGGAAGCCCAGAAAGAGCATTCAGACCCCAGCTCCCGAGGGCACCTCAGGCCCCTTCTTCCCCTTCACCAGCCCTGGAAGTGACCTCCTCCCGGGGTGCCTCTGTCCTCCGAGGCTCTGGGGACGGACGGTGTGGCAGCCCAGTGACGGTCACAGCTCCCAGCACCTCCCTGCACAGGCCTGAGGTCAGATCCGTGCCACAGGCAGTGCTGCTGAAATGAGATGGAGACCCTGGGTCCCTGGCCGGGTCTCCGGAGAGCAGGAGGAGGAAGACGAGGGCGGATCACAGGCGTCTGTGAGGCGATGACTCAAGCTCGCGGGGTGCACAGGGGACAAGACCTGCCCGGGTGGGGTGCGAGCTGTGGGAGTGGAGCGGGCCACCACTGTGTCCTGGGGAGCGAGGACACCCACGGGGGCAGGCACAGCCCGGAGGTTCCTGTCTACCATGCTCCCGGCTCTTCCCTACCGCCTAGTGTCCACTCCGAATGTGTTGCTTGCCCTGCATGCTGAGTGTGAGTCTGGGCCTGGACCGGCTGGGTTCTCACTCGGGAGCTCAACGGGGCAACAACCCTTCCCTCAGTCCGCTCAGGTTGTTGGGAGAATTTCTTCCCTACTGCTGGCATCTTTGTTCCTCAAGGCCCACAAGGGTTTGAGTCTGGTGAGTTTTGTATTAGTATCTTTTTAATGCTCGCTCCATAACTATCTTGTGAATTTCTGCCCTCTGTGTGTGGACAGTTGGTCGTGTCCTCCCACACCATCCTCCCAGACATCTCTTCCTCAGTGTCACAGAATGGCTGCCATGACAACGGCCGCCATGATGCCAGCTACCATTTGCAGATGCCACAATGTACACTAGAAAAAAAAAGTTGTTTCTTCTCTACATCTTATTCTGAAGGCGAAGGCTTAGGGGCAAGAACTGTGTCCGCAGTGAGTCAGGTGGACGGGCTCATGAGTGACAACCTGGCAGGCACAACGCCAGGGTGGCGGGAGAGCCCCTGTGCCTATGTCCCAGCTTTCCCACCAGTAGAAGCTGTAAGAATGCTGCCCATTTCACACACAGTGAAGAGTGCCTGGGATCGTGGATCCAGGCCCGTTCTGGGCGCTGCAAGGATCCAACTGTCACCGCTGTCACTGTTGCCATCCTTATCGGCGGCCCAGGGCAGCGTCCGGCTTCGTAAACACCGGAGCTGCTGACTGATTGACGGAGGGGCTCTGACATCAGGACCTGGAGCAGGGGCCAAGGCGTTGGAGACGCAGGGGCTGACAACAGCTCCAGGACCACCCAGTGCGCCCCTCTGACCGGCCACCGCGCAGAGTGACGACCCCGTCCTGGCCGCCGGGCCTTTGTCTGCCTGCGGCTGCCCCGGTTGGGTCCCAGCTGGTCCATCCAGGGGTCACCACAGGCGCTGTGCACCCCCCCCACCCACCCGGAGCTGGGAGGTGGAAGCCAGAGTTCCTCACGCATCTGTGTCCTGGCCCTGTCCTCCTGAGGCTGAGCCAGGCCCAGGGACCTGGCCCTGGCACCACCACCGGCCCAGGATCGTTGGGCAAGCAGAGGCGGGCACTGGAGCTCCGCCCTTCCCTGGCCACCATGGAAGCCACCCAAGGCTGCTGGAACCAAGGCACGGCCAGGAAGCAGAGACAACGGAAATGTACCATCCCCAGCACTAGGGACACAGCGCCGAGGCTAGGGCATTGCTGGGCCCCTTTGTGGCCTCTG
Organism: Heterocephalus glaber; assembly: GCF_053883595.1. Taxonomy (NCBI): domain Eukaryota; kingdom Metazoa; phylum Chordata; class Mammalia; order Rodentia; family Bathyergidae; genus Heterocephalus; species Heterocephalus glaber. The sequence goes on from NW_028258137.1 coordinate 2,492,618, forward strand.
AGGATGCCCCTTCTCCCCTCTGCAACTACCAGCAGCCCCAGGTGGCCTTTGGGTCCTAGCTGCATACCCAGGGTTTTGGGGCCTGAGACTCCTTCTGTCCTTTGAGCAACACCGTCCGTGAGCTTAGGGCCCCTCCTACCCAGGGAAGCTAAGCAAGCCAGGGCACTGGCTCCAGGGCTGGGGCCTGGCGGGGCCCTCCACTGGACTCCGCTTGTGGGGCCATGTCTGCCAGTCTGTCCTGCAGCCCAGCATGTGCGCAGGCCACAGCTCGTGGTCCCTGTGACAGCAGGGCAGGCTCGGTGGCAGGGCCCTTCTGGTGCACCCTGCGGGGCCGGGATTTTGTAGTGTCGTCCTTTTGGGGACCTACAGCCCAGAGAAAGTCGCACCCCCTTGGGATTGAGCCATGAGCTTGTCCTGTGCCTCCAAACCACACTGCAGGGCAGTACAGGGGCGATGCGTAGAAATGCTGGCCGCGGGCCCACGGTGCCCACACTGCCAGGGCCAGGGCTCAGCCAGGAGGCCAGGGAGGAGGCTCCTCTCTTCTCTCCGCACCCTGCGCTTCACATGCCGACAAGGACACGCAGCAGGGCACTGCCTGGATCCCTATGTCTCCTCCACCCCCGTCCCAGGAAGGTGCGGATCACCCCATCACGTGCAGGCCGGACACAGGGCTCAGAGAAGTCCGGGGTTTGCACAGGCCACACAGCCCGAATGCTACAGCCACAGGAGTTGAACTCACAGCCAAGCTCGGTGGTTGTCATCTGTGCCGTGTGGCAGGCCAGGCTTCGATGACGGGTCACCTTTTGGTTGGGTGCCGATCCTTCATCACAGTAACGGAGAGGGGATTGTACCTTTGAGTCTGCTCAGAGATACACACAGCTGTCAGCGGTCTTAGGCCATTTCCATGGCCTCAGAGAAGCCCAGCGCCCTCGGCAGCTGCTGCCTCCCGTCCTGGGCGTGGCCATCACTCCCCTGGCAGCTGGGGGGTCGTGGAGAAGGGAGGCATGTGCCCTGCCGGAAGCTCTGGACAGCAGCCGCCTGGCCCTGCGCGTCTGGGCCCATGGAAGAGCCAAGCCGCACAGCAAGGCGTCCACAGCTCCCAGCTCCCCAGGGCGTGGGGCTGCTTGTTCCGCAGCACTGGGAGTGACGGTGAGCACAGCGTCCCCTGGTCTCCCTTCCACAGCCCTCACACAGTGCTGTCCACCCTTCCTGAGGGGCCAGCTAGGCCCTCTCCCCTGCCTCCTGTCCCTGTTGCTGCCCAGGTGCTGACACCAGCGCCGTCTAGGACTCACTGTGTCGCCTGTGTGGTGACCTTGAAGGGTCACCTGTGCCCAGAGTGCCCATGGGTCCAACACAGCCCTGAGGGACCGCGTCCCGGGCAACCTGTCCCTGTCCTGCGCCTCCTGTCCCGGGGTGCCCAGGTCCCTGAATACAGTGCTGGGCCAGCTCCAGCCACATCTCCCCTGCCCCGAGCGTCCTGTGTCCCAACTGGGCCCCGCGAGCCAGGAAGCCGCTTCCAGGGCTGCCAGTCTGCACCGGCCATGCCCACCGCCTCCGAGTGGCTTCCCAGAGCCCACCCCACCCTCACACTGACTGCGTACTGCCCCCCCGGGGTCCAAGAGCTCCCTGAGCTTCTGTGCCTGAAAATGGGGTGCAGCCATCCCTTTCCTGATGTCTTAGGGCCTGGCAGCCCCCCTGAGGGCAGGGCTTCCCCCACGGCTGGCACCGAGTGCCCCCAGGGGAAGACGGAGGACGAGGGGCAGGGTGAGAGGTGCAGTGGGCAGCGGGGTGGAAGGGGGAGGAGGAGGAGGGGACGGCGCCTGCATCCTCTCTGAGGCCCTGGCAGTGGCTTGGGAGCCTGGCAAACATGCAGGACCCGATGTGGCGCCGAGGCCAAGTGGCTGCAGGGCTGTGTGCTGATCTCACGCTCCCGTGGCTGCCGGGCGTGTGAGGAGCAAAGAACAAGGATGCTGTTATCATCTGTGGCCAGAACAAGTTCAAGCCTCAGGGCCAGGGCTGTCACCCTGGGGGGACCCAGAGCGTCCTGTCCAGGAGTCGACACAGACATCAAAGCCCAGAGCGCTGTCCCCGCGGGGAGCGAGTCAGATGCCCCGCTGGTGTCCAGGCCCTGCAGAGGGAGGACGCAGCCGGTCACAGGCGGTGGCCCTGAGGTCACTGCTCTGTGGTCAGGCGGGGACCGTGGGAATAGCCTGGGGTGCGGAAGCTCCCTGCACAGCTGGGCTCAGCCGAGGAGGAGCTGTGGGCGGTGCCTGATGCTGCCACCAATGGCCGGGACGGTGGGAGCAGGTGCCAGGCCAGCGAGGCCCTCCTGCTCGGAGCATCTCTGCAGCACCCATGGGAGTGTCGCTGCAGCTCCACACTGACCCGAGTGCCCACTGTGGCTAGGGGAGGACTTTGCTTTGTGCGCCAGGCTCTGCCCGCCATCCACTGCCCTGTAGCACCATGGAGCCCTAGGAAATGGGGACCGCAGGAGCGGACGCTGCCAGGGTGTGGCCCAGACCCTCTTTCCCAGGTCCCCGTCCCTCTGCAGAGCCTGGGCTGGGTGTTGTCCCTTTGACTCTGGGGAGGCTGAGGTGGAGGATCACTGTGAGTTCGAGACCTTCCTAGGCTACATCATGAGAGCGAATCTCAAAAAACCAAAGAGAGCAAGAGAAAGGTGATGTGGGAAGCAGGTTGATTACAATCTACAGTGTCACTTTTCACATTGGGTTGTGTAGCTTTTATAACGTTTCGAAAGCTCAGTTTTCATCCCCAACCAATGAAAAATAGTAACCTATATGTGGCTCCTGCAGTGCCCTCCCCGCTCCACATCCTGAGGGCCCTGGTGGACCTGGCAGCCCTGGGCTCAAAGGAGCCTGGCATCCCAGGCAGGAAGCCGGAGCCAGGGAGGAGAGCTGGGCTGGGGACAGGGACGGGGCTGTCAGGCCTCCCTCCCTGGTGCCCTTCGCCCTCTGTCTTCATCTTCCTCCTCTCTCTCTTCCCCCTCTTCTTCCTTCCTTCTTCCTCCTCCTCCTCTCTCTCTTCCTCCTCTTCTTCCTTCCCTCTCCTCCTCCCAGCATCATGGTCTGCAGCTCACAAATCGCCCTGTTCAGCCCCCTCAGCGGCCCAGATCCTCACTGGAATCTACGTCCCCATTTCCCAGGTGAACAACCTGGGTCCCGAGGCTAAAGGACTTCCTGGCCTCACACCTTGCAGCAGTGGAGCTCGCATTTTAATGGTTTGCTCCGCCCCTGAGGCCTTGCGCTGGGTGAGGCGGCTCAGAGGACACCTAGCCCAAGGGGCCCTGTGGGCACTGCAGGTCCCTGGGCAGCACACACCCCGGCCACACTGCAGGTCACTCGCTGTGTACACTGCTGTCCAGCTCAGATGCCTGTGGCTTGGCACCCACAGTTCCTCAGCGGGTTTCCACACAGGGTTCTCAAACACAAGACCTGAGTGTCCCTGAGCCCCATGTTCCACCCCTCTGGGCGTCCACTTCCACAGGACTTCCTCTCCCAGGCGACCCCAAGACTGACCACGATAGAAGAAGGAGAGACAGAAGCCAGCCGACACCTCAGGCTCCCCTTGCATCTGAGCTGGAGGCTCCACTCCTGCTGATTTTCGGCGTGTGGAGAATTGGATGCCAAAAAGTGAGTCTTCTGCCCCAACCACACGTCCCCGCCCCCAGCAGGAAGCCGCGTTACAAAAGCCGGAAAGGACATCAAAGGCGGAGCTGGGCAGTGCACATGAGAGAGGCCTGGGGTTCAGAGGAAGGGCTGCATGGTGTGGCTGCAGCTCCCAGCGCTTCTGCCTCAGGGACAGGCGTGGCGAGGCCTGCACGTGCCGCCTGGCTTGTGCCTGCCTGGCTTCCCGGAGCAGCGCAGCAGGTGGGGGTGGCCAGGATGGCCAGGACCGGGGCTGACGCTCACCCGGCGCCTTCCCTGTGCCCCTGCACATGGAGGGGTGGGCACGGCTGCGGGATTCCCGGCAGGAGACTAAGGTGAATCGGGGCTCCATGACGCCCCAGCATCGCCCAGCAGCCGGGCCAAGATGTGAGCCCCGAGATTCCATCCCTCAGGAGCCCGGGCACCTCTGCCTCAACCCAAGGCCTCCGAGCAGGGGCGGATCCACCCCAGGGTGTCAGAAAGGATGCACCTTCGAGGCCACACAGAAGGGGTGTGTGCAGACGTGGCCAGGGAGACCGAGACAACAGCCAGATGTGCTACCCGACCGGAAGCTTGGCTGGTCTTCCTGACTCCTGGTGCTGCCTGGCACACAGCTCCCCACCCCAACACCCCGCTCAGACACCCCTTCTGCCACGAAGCCCCTCTCGCCCCGTAAGCAGCTGTGCCGGGCCGGTCTGTGCTGCAGAGCCTCCTGGAAGGACACGCTGCCTGGCCTCAGTGTGTCTCCCTGTGCGTGCTATGCTCGCTCACACAGGGCGGAAGTTGTGTCTCGTGCTGGGTCACAGCTTGCATGAGCAGGGGCGGTGACGGCGTGGGCTGTGTGCCATGGATCCCCAGGAGCCCAGCGTGACCGTCACCCCGGTGGCAGGGGGTGTAGTTTGAATGCTGGCCGTGCCTGGGACCTTGGGAGAGTTACCCCACCCCCGTGTGTGATGCAGGGACAATGGCTGGGGACTGGTGGGTGCTGGAGCCAATCACACTGACTTGCAAATCCCGCTACGAAGCTGTGAGGACTCGGCCATTGTTAAACACTGTCATGCAGGGTGAAGCGAACAACAGTGAGAAGAGGGTAGTAAGTGCTAGGAGCGCGGCCCTGCCTGGTTCTTTTGCCACATTCTCTGTTCCTCTCCAGGGTTATGGATGTCTCTGGGGTCACCACGGTAGACAAAGCCATTCTCACACGGGCAGCTGTGCGTCTTTCTCCCCGACGCCACGCCCAGGCGCCACCCACCCGCAGCCTGAAGTCAGACACAGGAGAGTACTTAGCATGGAAATTGGCCAAGGCTGCAAATCAGGGGGTCTTCCCCAGAGGAAACAACGACCCAGGCAAAATATGGGGACCCCACCCACAGTCACAGAGCTGCCGCCAGCAGCCAGAGCCCAGAAACCACAGTGGGGCCCAGGATGCTCCCTGAGTGACGAACAAACAGTAAATAATCGGGTCCTGTCTCTGGGAATGGGGCCGGGACATGGATGCATAGGGTCCCTTGTGCTGGGCTCTGGAACACACGGGACACTGAGTGTCTCTGGCTGACCCTGGGCCTCCCCACCCTCCCTGAACACCCACCCGTCAGGCATCACAGACCAGGCGGCCATCCCTGTGTAGAGCCAAAGCACGGGGCACCGAGCCCGGCTGGCTCCCCTTGGCCTAGCAGGGCCGGAAAAAGACTGAATGTTGCTGCAGGTGATTCAGAGGCAGAGCCATGCCTCCATGGGCAGCGATGTGATGCCCGGGAGGTGAAGAGGCCCGAGCTACAGGTCAGGGAGGCTGGAGCTGACACTCAAAAGACACGACAGGGCGAGATGCATGCACAGTACTGCGAGTTCACAACGTGCACATGACTGCCCCTACCTTAGTCTCCAAATAGCCCTGGGAAGTTGCAGAGGGAACCCAGAACTGCTACCCCACTGCAGACAGGGAAACTGAGCCTCGGAGAGGAGCTCACCTCAGCTCTCGTGCGCGGTGCAGACCAGGAGCCTCAGGGTTCAAGGCCAGGCTTTTCCCTCAAAAGTGAGCGAGAGATGCAGAGGTGAGACTGGGATCGCAGGAACTCGATGTCCGCATTACCTCTGCCCCATCTCCTGCTAGGCACGAGACCGTGGGTGTTTCTTTCTCTCTCTGCCTTAGGTTTACTTATCTGGAAAAAAACAGGTAAATGATTGAGAGCTCTCTTGTGTGGCTGTTGTGAAACAACAAATGTAAAAATACTTCCTCAGTGTTGTACTAAGTAGACTAAATAATGAGAGAAGCAGCAACCACAGCAACAATCGCAGTTGTAGCACTGCCTAGAGGACGGGTAATGGAAGCCATCATCACTACATCACTATCACCGTGACTCCGTGTAAGGCCCTTAGTCCCTGGGCACCCTGCCATCATCTGGAAACCTTTCCATGCTGTACCCTAGTGCCAGCAAAACTGAAACCCAATCAGAAGCCCAGAGCAAGGAGTCACAGACCAGGAATACTCAAAATATCTTTTATATCTTTTTTTGCTCCTTAAAAAATAGATTTGGGCCCTAGTCTGGAACATCTTTATGTCTATGTTCATATTTTCATTTACTTTGCACTGAGTCAAACTGACATTTTCAGCCAGAGCATGCGGCATTTGGAAGCCACATAGTAGAAACTGTAGATTTGGGACTCGGAGGGCCCAGACTTGGGCCCTGTCCCTGTTGCTCACTGGCTGAGTAATTCTGAGAGACGACCTAATGGTTCTGAGCCTCCCGTTCCTCACCACCAAGAAAGGGTGCTCAGCACAGGCTTCCTGTGGAAGAATGCTTGTAGGGACTGGACGAGCTAATTCACTGAAGGCACTAAAACCGATGTCTGGTACTTGGGACATGCCCAGAAAATGTTAGCTCTTGCCATTAGCATCAGTGTTTTCCTTCTTGGTTAATGTGGACTTACTAGTCTAAAATACGTCATTCAGAACTTGTATTATTTTATTTTTTATTTTTTGGTACCGGGGATTGAACTCAGGACCTTGCACCTGCGAGGCAGGTGGCGGCACCATTGAGCTAAACCCCTGGCCCACTTGGTTTGTGTTTAAAATATGTTGAGGCACTTCTGTGAAGGCTCATTCACAGTCCCAGGAAGTTCTGCCATGTTTGTAAGAGTAAGAACTCTTCTCCGGAACTGGATCGACTTGACTGGATTCTTTGCAGCCACTCAGCTTTGCCTTTCCTGAGGTGAAGTTTTATCACACACTATTTATCTGGGAGCAGACTCCAGGACACATCAGTGAGGGACAGGCAGGGGGCAAGGGCCGTAGAGGGTCCTTCTCAGGTGTTGGCCATGCTCTGTGAAGCCAGCAGAACGTGCCTCAGAGTCCCCCCACCTGAGGAGGGAACCTGGGTGTCTTCTCTCCAGGGACATCGAGCCCCTGCCCTCAGGGCCTGTGAGCAGGATGGAGGCCAGGTGCATCTAACCCCAAGCCCTCTTGCTTCTCTGCCTCAAGTGAGTCACAGGAAGGAGACAGCCAGAGAGCCGTGAGCGGAGCAGAGAGCCCTGCCCCAGCTGTGGCTCAGGAAATGCAGTGCTGTAAAAGACGGCTTGGCTGAAGACGAGCAGCAGCGAAGTTAGTGAGAATGCGTGCTCCATCATCCCAGGCACTATCTGGGGAAGCGAGGCATTTGCCTCTCCATGCTGGGCTCGGGGACCCTGGGCCCCAGACCTTGTTCCCTCTCCCAGCCTGCTCTACACGGCATCTGCCCAGAGACTGCTCCTTTATGAGCCCCAGAAATTCCGCCTGCTCAGGCCTGGCGGGGAGTTGGCTGGTGTTCTGGGGCCATTTCTCTCTGTCAGGCCCAGAACACAGCGCAAGAGGCCAGCTGCGAGGGCTCCAAGCCCAAGTCTCCAATTAAAACAGTGGAAAATGAGATAACTTAACACATTCATCACTGCCGCCACTGGCTGTCGGAGCGCAGGCCTCAAGGGTGACCCTGGCTTTTGTTTATACGCGAGGGGTCCCTCCATCGCCCTCTTCATGTGCGTGTGTGTGCGCACATGTGTCTACATTTCATCTTCCTCCTGTCCATCCTCTCTGCTTCTCTCTTCTGTTCAATCACATCTTCCCCATCTAGCGGTTAGCGAAGAGGGAATTTGATGCTGCGGTGATTTCTATCACCTGTCTGGGATGGAAGAGACATCGCTGCTCAAGGAGAGAGTCGCGGCATTCCATGTGACTCTCCCGACAGCCCTACACTATGGCATTATCCACTCTGCTTTACAAGAGGAAGTTGTGTCTAATTTGGTCCTAACCGGGACCGGCCAGGCTCCCTGGGCAGGGTGGGAGTGGGACTCAGCTCAACAGAGGAAGCCTGCTGTTCACCTCCGCCATCTCTGACTGCAGGCCGTTAGCGCCCCATGCCAGAGGTTACGAGAGATCTCAGGAGCTGAGCGTTGTGGCACATCCCTGTGATCCCAGCACTCTGGGAGACTGAGGCAGGAGGATCACAAGTTTGACCCCAGCCTGGGCAACTTCATGAGTTAGTGAGACCCTGTTGTAAAAGTAAATAATTCTGGTGATAAACAGGGCCGTAGTTGTAATGGCCACCGTTCATCGTGCTAAGGTCAGCAGGCACAGCCTGGAGGCGTGTCCCGCCCCGGCCTCTTTTCTTCTCCACAGAGTGACAATCATAAGGGTTTTCACTGGCTAAGGGAGCTGTGGGGACTGCGGGAGGGACGGAGTGGAGAGAGGCAGTGAACCAGAGAGCCCGCAGTGTCCTCGTGGCCGCGGGTCAGTGGCAGGACTCGACTCGGGATTACTTCACTGCTGCGGAGCTGAGACCACCCAGGGTGGCGGCACAGCCCTGTGTTTTCAGTGCAGATGTGGGCTGTGGACCCTGAGCAGCTGCCCACAGCCCCCTCTGTTCCTCGCTGCTGTGCAGGACCCTGCGCCTGCCCGGGGCTGCCCCTTCCCTGACCTCCCAGCGCCTCAGACTCAGCCCTCACAGTGGATGCCCAAAAGCAGCTGTGGCTGGTGGGTTTGGTAAAGCACGTGACTGTGGCATTGCACCGGTCAAGGGTGTGGGAAGTGCTGAGGTTTGGCCTCTTGATTGGTCATAAAAGAAGCTATCCAAGTAAATAGCTCAGGGGGTGCTCAGAAAGTACCCACAATGCACTGATTCCCTTCCTGAAAAATAGCATCACTCAGAGTCACACACAGATGTCTATTTTCTTATTCATGCAAAAGCCACCCACACGTACATCCTAGATGCTCAAATGATTGTTGAAGTCAGTCGCGCACTGTTTGATAAGCAAAAAATTGATTTTGATCCCTGCTCCTGGTGAAAATGCATGGACAGGTATCACGACCCTCCCACCAGAAGCATATGTTTAATTTATAGACAAGATACATGAAACTATGGCCTTTAAGACACTGGCCATCAGGCAGCAAGGACAGTGACCTCTAAGAAGAGAAGCTACAGAGCCCCAAAGACCTGAACAGTTCAAACTGCCACCCATCATCTCACTGTGCCCCTGAACAAAATTCATAGGTGTTTGTAGGAACACAAATATATCTGGCACCTGACAAAGCAAAGTTCTCAATATTTCAATCCAACCCCAAATGACAAGGTATGCAAAGAAGTAGCATACTATAACCCAAAATAAGCGGAAATAAGGCAAAATCAACTATAACCCAAAGACAGCGGAAATAAGGCAGGAGGTAGCAGTGGCTGACAAGGGCAGCAGCAGTTTTTATAATTGTATTCACATCCTGGGAAAGTTAGAGAAAGGGTAAGCATGATAATATATTTCATCTTCAGCAAGATCTGAGATAAAAAGTGTAATGAATAAGTTAACGGCACATAGGTGTTTCAGAAGAAAAGATTGTGGAACATGAAACCATAACAGCAAAAAGATACAAAATGAAACAGAGAATAAAGAGTGGGAAATCACCAAGGAGAGGCACAGAGGGGGTAGAAAAATTCAAGGGGCCACTGTGTGTGCAATTGGAGCCTCAGTGGGGAATGGGAAGGGACAGAAAAGTACTTCAAGGAGTAATGGCTGAAATGTTTCCAAATTTGCAAAACTATAACCCATGATGCCACAAACCCAAGCAGAAGAAAAAGACAACTACACCAAGGCATGTGGTGACCAAATTGTTTAAAACCAAACATATCCCCAGAGCTGAAAAAAACCAAAACAAAACCAACAAAAATCCACCAATTTAAAGAGAAAAATCTTAAAACGTTACAGGCGGTCAATAAGGATGACAACCAATTTCTTATCAAAATAATGTGAGTGATGAGACAGTGGAACCACCAAGGTGGGTAAGTGTAAAGGGCAACTTTCTCAGAATTTGCGTCTTTTTAAAAGGCAATTGGCTGTGCAGAGCAAAATAGCACAAAGGCTGAGAGAAGAAAGCTAGGGATGCACTTTCGTGAGGTGCTTGTGTGTGAAGTGCTGCTCTTCACTTGTAGTCTTCTGGGGTCTGGTAAAGATGTGTGTTCCATGTGGTGAAGCAACCACTAACATAACAACATAAGACACAGCCAATAACCTGACAAAAGAAGACACAGTGACCTGGAAGTGTAATAATACTTGGTCAATAAAAAGAGAAGACAGAAAAAGAGAGAAAAGGAATGAATAATGGATGGGACAAATAGAAAATAAATAGCAAGATGGTAGATTTAAACTCAGTTATATCGATCACCATATTAAATGTAGATGGCATAGATCCAAATTAAAAGGCTGGATTGTCAGATTGACTAAAAAGCAAGGTCAACTCCGTTCTTCGTATAGAGGAATGTGGTTTAGATATGCAGACACAAACAGTTTAATTGCACAAGGTAAGGAGAAGATAAGCTACACAGACATGGATGAAAGGAAGCTAACATTCAAAAGCGTGGGTTCACCCTGATGCTGAGCTCTCTCCTCGCCACCAAGGCCCTTGTGTGCCTGGAGCCTGAGAGGCTAGCAGCGCCCTGACTTTGCTCTGGTAGACATGGTCCTCTTCAAAGCTGGGACAGCTGAAACCAGGGACGCGGCTCAGGAGAGGACCATCTCTGCAGGCCGCTGCGCACCCTCCAGCCTCCTCCTCACATCAGGCGCTCAGAGAGCAGGGAGGAGGCTCCGGCTCAACTGGTTTCCCCAGCACCAAACCAGGAGTCTGGGGGCAGAGCCCAGTGTGTCCACAAACTGCTCCCAGCCAGGCCAGCCAGGTAGCCCAGCCCTGCTCTGCAGTAGCCATCCTGGGCTGAGGCTGGAAGGGCACCGGCCATCTGGGGCCATTCCCTCTGTGCCAACGCAGAGGGAAGCAAGGCGCCCACCACAGACTCATCTTGGACCCCTGCTCTTCCCCCTGTTAATGCCAAATCCTCACCAAGCCCAAAGTCAGGGGACAGGGAGGCATGTGCCACCTTCCGAGGAGGGGGCTTCAAGGCCCAGGACAAATGAGTGGATACGGAGGAGGAAGGGGATCAGGCCTGTCCTTGGCTCCGCTATTCAGCACTCCTCACATCTCACAGTTGAGTGAGCTTCCCGGGTCACGGGCCTGGCTGTGAGAGGAGCCTTGACACCATGCTAGTGTCCTGTTCCCATGTTGCCCCACAACAGAGCCGGACGGTTGCTGTTCTGGGCCAGGTTCAATAGTACAGAAGGAAAACACAGTCCCCAGACATGGCCCACCTGCTATGCTGTCTTATGCCAAAGTCTGATGGTGGCAACAACAGCCTCAGAGATGAATCTTCTAGATGCTAGCAGACATTGTTTATTGACATCTCAACATCTGAGCCCCCTTCTTTTTTGCTAATGGAACCCCAATTTTGTGTAGGCATTGTGGGGAGGCAATGTGATTGGACAGTGGATAGATGGATAGGTGGATGGATGGACAGATAATGGATGGACAGGTAGAAGAATGGATGGATGGCAGGTGGATGGATGGATGGATGGACAGGTAGAGGAATGGATGGATAGATGGACAGATGATGGATGGACAGGTAGAGGAATGGATGGATGGACAGGTAAAGGAATGGATGGATGGACAGATGATGGATGGACAGGTAGAGGAATGGATGAATGGGTGGATGGATGGACAGGTGGAGGAATGGATGGATGGGTGGACGGATGGACAGGTGGAGGAATGGATGGATGGACAGGTAAAGGAATAGATGGATGGACAGATGATGGATGGACGGGTAGAGGAATGGATGGATGGGTAGATGGATGGACAGGTAGAGGAATGGATGGATGGACAGGTAAAGGAATGGATGGATGGACAGATGATGGATGGACAGGTAGAGGAATGGATGAATGGGTGGATGGATGGACAGGTGGAGGAATGGATGGATGGGTGGACGGATGGACAGGTGGAGGAATGGATGGATGGACAGGTAAAGGAATGGATGGATGGACAGATGATGGATGGACAGGTAGAGGAATGGATGAATGGGTGGATGGATGGACAGGTGGAGGAATGGATGGATGGGTGGACGGATGGACAGGTGGAGGAATGGATGGATGGACAGGTAAAGGAATAGATGGATGGACAGATGATGGATGGACGGGTAGAGGAATGGATGGATGGGTAGATGGACAGGTAGAGGAGTGGATGGATGGATGGATGGATGGGTGGATGGATGGACAGGTGGAGGAATGGATGGATGGGTGGATGGACAGGTAGAGGAGTGGATGGATGGATGGATGGACAGATGATGGATGGACAGGTAGAGGAATGGATGGATGGGGTGGATGGATGGACAGGTAGAGGGATGGATGGATGGGTGGACGGATAGGTAGAGGGATGGATGGGTGGATGGATGGGTGGATGGATCCTGCTTGGTCTAAGCTGAGCATGGCTCCCCTGTCCTTTTCTCTAGTAACTGCTATGCCCTTTCCATCCCTGAGTGTTTCCGGAAATTGAGCCAATCATCCTATTTCGCAGCTCATCCTCCTGAGCTGAGCCTCCTGCACGTGCAATAGTGAAGGCGGTGCTGGCCCAGTGACCCCACCCAGTCCCCTGCTCAGAGGAGCAGTAGAAGCGGCCTTGGCAAGGCCTGCTCAGTGTCAAGCCCATCTGACCGCCCCGGGTGTCCCTTCCGGGATGCTTCTTCCAATCCCGTCAAACCTGGGGCAGGGGTGGCGATCCTGACAGCTTCTCTCCCCAGAGCTGCTCTCCTCTGGGTCCTGCGAGGAGTCACGATAAAGCTGGCAGGCGGAACTGGGAGGCTGCGAAGCCTAATTAAGCCCCAGGACCGAGGCCCTTGGACTCGAGAACATTCACCGCGTCCCACTATCTGCTGGGGTGGGGGGGAGTCCGCACCGCGTGGCAGGAATGTGGGGAGTGAGGGCCTGGGAGCCGGGGCTGTGGAGTTTGCCCTTTGGGTGGGAGGGCATCCAGGCCAGGGCAGCTGGGCTGGGTCTTTCCCACAGGGCTCCTCTCCTTCGCATATTTCCCTATCACCTCATCTCCTGCTCTCTCCACGCCCCCATCTTACACTCTCTCTGCTTCTTGCCCAGCCGCCTTATCAATCTCTGTGACTTGTCTGAGCCTGCTGGGCCCTGCCCCCTGCCCTGCATCTCTCTCTGCCTCCTCCTCATCTCTCTCCCTTCTCCCTCTACCCCTCCGGGTCTCATGATCAAATGTGACTCGCCAGTGCCTCAAGGGGCCAGGCCACTGCCCTGTGAGCAGCAGGGTTGTGAGTCGAGCCCCGTGTGCCCTGCAGACCACTGTCTCTGTTCTCACTCTGGCTCAAGCCTCCATCTGACTGAGAGCAAGGGCCCCAGAGTGCTCAGGAGACCAGAGCCAAAAGATCCTGCCGAGAAGCCACTTCTGAGGCCCCTGGGGCTGCCATCCATCTCTTCCTGTCCCCGAGGCCACACTCTGAGCTCTCACATCCGGAGGCTGAGCTGCCTTGCATCCACGCTGGGGCTGCATGACTGAGACCATGACTGTGGGCTCAGTGGTGGGTGCTGTCCGGAGCCTGCACAGCAGCGGGAGCAGCAGGAGGTCCTGCGAGGAGCCCGGGCCTCTCGCCCCCTCTGCAGTTTCCCGGGTGCAGGCTGCTCTCAGCCATCCTCGGCTGGTAGCCTCCTCCTGCGGCCTGTGCTTCTGCCAGTGCCACTGCCCTGTGCCCGGGTGTGATCCTTGTAGGTCACAGCCATGTGAGACCCCAGGCCCCGAAGTCAAGCGTCCCCAAGGGTCCTGTGCTAAGGGCTTGGTCCCCAGGGCGGCTGGCACTCCTGGGAGGGGCGGGCTCGGGCGTGTGCCCCAGGGTCACCTGCCCAAGACTGTTGCCTCAGGTGTTTCCCTGCAGTGACAGAAAGCCGGCCGCACAGGGCCACATACGCCGGGGACCTCATCTTACTTAGCGACATCTGCGAAGATGCGATTCCCACACCAGTCACACATGCAGGGGGCATGTGACCGGGAGGGGAGGCCACTGTCCAGCCCAGCAGAGCACAGGTGAGACAGCAGCGACTGGACCTCCCTGAGCCGCAGCCCTTGTCCCCGAGCTGAGGTGACGGCGCCCTCCATGGGGCTCTGGCCAGGACTCTGTGGGCACAGTGCCTGGCTCACGTCGGACTCAAACAGAGGGCTCATGGGGACAGCGCCTTGCCACAGTGTGGCGCAGTGCGTTGTGGTGTGCCACGGTGACCCAAGGGCCTATTGGCCGGTGCCCCCGAGCCCCTCCTCCAGCCGGGAGCCTCAGGGCCCTGGCTTATCCTAGTGCTGGCAGACAGATGTGTCCTGTGAGACAGCAGAGTGCCGAGTCCCAGGAAGGCCTCAGACTTGACCCTCAGTGCTGCCCTGGCCGGACGCGGGGACCGAGCTGGGTCTTCGTGGGGAGGCCAGGTGTGTGCTGCCAGGGGCTCGGGGTCCTGCGGGCCTAGTGGGGGTCCAGCCAGGTCCTCGTTCACAGCCTGGCTGCGGACACGGGGCAGAAGCAGCCTGCGCCCCAGTTCACCACCTCCCAAAATGACGGCTGGAGCCCCAGTCCCCGACGGCGAGGGAGGAAAGGCGCTGATGCCGGGGTCAGGTGGTCACCTGCCAGGTCTCCACCTCCCTCCAGCAGTAGGGGGATGGAGAGGCAGACAGCGAGGGAAGGGGTGGGAGGCCAGGAATGGTGGGGGCAGAGCCGGGCTGGGGCCACAGCGAGCACGGCCTAGCCATCAGATCTGCACTCCGTAGGAGAGGACCTGCAGCTGAGGCAGCAGGGTGTCCTGGCAGAGGATTCAAGATGGAAACCGAGCCAGGGCCGGCACCAAGCCAGAGGCAGCACCACGTGCTTCTGTGGGTGACTGGGCCTGTGGTCACACCGGTCACCGTCAGCAATGGCGCCCAGGCCGATGCAGCTTCAAAGCTGGACGCCTCTGCCTCCAGGGGCCCCCAGCGGAAGGGAGCTGAGGGGTCAGGACCCCCGCTGGTCAGGGCACAGCCTCTGCCTTCCCGCGGATCTCCCCCACCTTCTTCCTCAGGTAAGAGGCTGAGCAGGGTCGCTGCCTTTTCCCAGCCTGCTCCACACTGCAGCAGGGCCCAGGTCTCCCACCAGGGACAGCCGGGGGGCCACAGTGGGGGACAAGGTGGACGGGGAGGGATTGAGGACCCTCAGCCCCTCTCAGCCTCTGCTCACGCTTGTGCCCCCAACCCTTGGGCCCTCGATCTCATCGCGGGCTCCCCGTCCTTGGGGATCCACTCTCTGTGGAGATGGTGTCATCCCTGCTCTCGCTGGCAAGCGTCCCTGTGTCCCCGCCATTCCGTATGTCATTGCCCCTGGGCCCCACCCCAGGTCCTGCCCACTTCCTGTCCTTCAGATGTCACCCGAGCTGGAAGACACCTTGTGGCACTTGGGACCACAGCATCCTGGACCTGACTGCCTTCGGGGAGCAGCCCATCTCCCCTGGGGGCAGAGTCGCCTTCCACCCCGCCCTCAGGCCCCCCAGACCCGAGTCCACACCTTCCGCGGTGACTGAGGTGAGACCCAGCCCTCCTCGGGAGATCACGGTCCACAAGCCACGCTCCTTTCTGCTGGGACTCCCGGTTCCCACCGACGGCCAGGTCGCTGGCCTCCCAGCCCTGCCTGTCCCCGCTCCAGGACACCTGTCCGGCAGGAACCTCTTCCAATAAACACCCCGCCAGGGGCCACAGCCCGGCTGGGGAGGAATCCATCCGCCTAGCTCCGGATGTCCTGGACAGCGGTCCAAACACTTCCTTCCACGGCTGTTAGAAAAATGTCATACTCCTCCAGCCAATTCCTTTTTCCTTTCACACGGAGAACCATCCTGAGAGCGATTTCCGAAAAGTCAGAGCAACCTGGAAAGACTCCCAGGATTTAGCAGTCTGACGACTCTCTCCATCCACCCTAATTCCCCTCATGTTTATTCTACAGATATTTCTTGTGCCCGTGCTCAATAAATAACACCCTGGCCGCTGGATTTAGCGCTGGACGGTCCTCTCCCCGGGCTGTGCTCTGTGAGCCTCACCCTTTAGCAGGCTCAGCCCATACGCGGCCACGGTCAGCAGGAGGCTGGGCATCGGGCTGGTCCTCGCCTGTGATGTGACACCGGGCGTCGGGACCCTGTGTCTTCGCCACGCTTGGTCCTGATTTGCTCTCTGAGTGCGGTGGACTCTGTCGTGCTCAGGTGGAGGGGCCTAGCACGGCTGCCTGGACGGAGCCCATCTGCCCTCGCCTGCTGTACTTGTGTGCCGCAGCTGCCAGCCCGGCCCTAAGCCCACAGTGAGGCCACAGACGCCCCAGGGTGGACCCCGTGCAGGGTGAGCCCTGCCAGGCCTCGCTTTTGATGGGCAGGAGTGGCCTCCTGGGGGCAGAGTGCTGGGGTTGGGCACAGTTAGCCTGTGCCGTGTCACCCCGCTTCACCCTGTGTACCGGAGGCCATGGGCACCTGAGGGCATGTGGGCGCCCTGCTGCGCTTCCTTGGTGGTCAGAATCAATGCCTGGGCCCAGCACCGGGGAGACCCACGCACTGTCCAGGGACGGAAGCCACCTTGTCTGGTTCAGAGGAAGGGGTGACTCCAGGACCCCACAGCCAGCACTGCTGAGGGTGAGGAGTCGCACCCAGAACCTCAGGCTGCAGGAACAGAGGTTGAGCCGCATCTCTGGGTGCGCTCTGGGGAGGAAGTGCTTCCTGGGGTCCTCACAGCCATCTGCTGTCCCCTCTGCCCAGGAACCCCTTAGCAAGGACTACATGGTCCACGGCCTGAGGCATTGGGAGCTCCCCACTCCATGCCCCGCCTGGGGTGTCTGCATCCCACAGCTCTGCACCCCAGGGCAGGCAGGACTGACAGTGGCAGCATCGCCCGCTCTCCACACGTGGGTGTGGAGACTCTGGGGTTGACACTTGGCCAGTTGGAACCAGCAGGGGACAGCTGAGCAGAGGAGTATAAGGAGGCCCTTCCGAAGTGTGGCATGGAGTTGCAGCAGGGTGTGCTGCTCAGCTGGGGGGCATGAGGCAGGGGGACCAGGATGCCAGGGGAACCACAGCACGGAGGGGTTGGCAGAAGGAACTTCCGTCCTGCTCTCCTGGGCCCACGATGGCTGTGGTCAGGGAAAGCCACATGGAAGGAGCCAGGAGCCAGGTAGAACAGGAGGCAGGGGCGACGGAGGACGCGGAGGGAGGGAGGGAGGTCGCCCACCTGACACGAGGGAGGTTTGGAGCCTTGGACTTTATCAAGGAGCGCGTTGGGGTTGGGGGCCGGCCTTGCCTCCTTGCAGTGGGTTCTAGTGAGGGCCACCTGTCCCCAAAGCATTCTGGGAGCATCAGTGAGGCCGCAGGGCTGGGAAATGCCGAGGGTTGGGCCCACAGCCACAAGGAGGTGAATCATCAGGGAGCAGAGGATGCCACCAGGGTGTTCTTGGAGGGCTTCCTGGAGGAGGCGGCTTCCGGTGCTCAGAAGTAGAGGGCAGTTTACAGTGGGCACCGGGGGAGACGCTGGAGGCAAGGGGGACCCTGGGTGACCGCAGGGGACAAGGACGACTGCCCAGCTCAGGGCTCTGGGAGATGCATGGTCAGATGAGGGCCAGGAAGACCCGGGGAGTAGCCTTTCCGGGCAGTGGGGAGGCGAGGCAGGGTGCTGTCCCTAGGGCCGCCTCTCAGCACCCATGTTCTATTGTGAGTCCGGGGCGCTCTGAGCAGAGCGTGAGATTGCATTGCGTCTATCCAGAGGGGTGGGAACCTTTCTAAGCGCCGTTTACCCCTGCCCCAAAATATGTTCCCAAGGCTGCTGGCCCAGCCCAAGTGCTGGTGGCCCGAGGCGGCTCCCTGCTATTTTCGAGCCCAGTGTCTAGGTGCACCTTCGCCCCGGGGTGTGTGTTTGTCTTGGCGGGGTGCTGCAGGAAGGCCGCCCTTGCCTGGGATTATTCTTCATTCCTCTCCCACTCCCCTCCAGGGCCGGACTGGAGAAGAAGTGTATTCATCAGCCGGTGGAATTCAGCCCCTGGGTTACTGGCTCCTTTCCTCCCCGTGTAATCACCCGTGTAATCAATCATGGAAATCTCACCTTATCTGCATGGGGCTGCTGTGGCACAGCTGGGTTTGGAGGGACCCGGCCCAAGGTGCACAGGGCGGGAGCAGGGCTGGAGGTTCTCGAGGCTTGAGGAGGGACATTCCGGGCGTGGGATTCTGTCACCGGCTGGTGACAAATCCGAGGCCCTTCCCCGAAGTGGCCGCAGGACACACAGTGGTCTCCACCCATCTGGGAACTCTGCTCCCCCTGCACGGCCACCCTGCCACTGCCTGAGAAGGCCCTGACTGTCCTCACTCCGCTCTGCCCCGCTAAGCCTGGCACGGCCTGGTGGGCAGCTTCTGCCCCGTGGATGGAGCATCGCCCTGAGGGGGGACAGTGAGAGAGGCTGGAAGGCCGGGGTCACTCGTTGGCCTCGTGGGACACAGCCCCGCCCGGCCTGCGTTCCCTGCCATGCTGCCATGCTGCCCTGCAGCCCACGCGGCTGGTGTTGGTGTGAGGTATGAGTGCCACTGCCCAGCAGGGAGGGGTTTCGGGGGTGAGGCGAGAGTCCAAGGGTCGCTGAGCTGAGTCCTGAGAGCCACCAAGGACAGAGACAGCAGTAGCCTCACTCCCCCAGGACCCAGGGGAGGCAGGCAGGGTCTTTCCGACCCAGCGGGGCTTGTGTGGAGCTGAAGGAGGCTTCAGTCTCCGGAGTGCAGCAGCTGCGGGCACCTGGTCGGCCCTGCAGCTGCGGGCACCAACTGTCTCTTGCTTCTCTGCTTTCCCTCGTCCTCCCTGACTTCATTCCCAGGCCGCTCAGTTTGGCTGAGGCTCCCGGGGTTTGATGTGCGCTGTTTGACACCCAGGTGACAGGTGACAAACTCCAGGGCCCTCCGTCAGGAAGGCAGAAGAGAAGCAGCATTTGCCAGTTCCCTCAGCCTGCAGGGCTTCAGCTCTGTGAGTCCACCTTCTTCATCCACCGAGTTTTTCCAGCTTGGAAGGAGGATAGCAAGTCGGGCATTCCAGGGGCCTCAAGAGGCCTGGACCTGAATCCCAGCCTCCAGAGCCCAGGGAGGGCTGGCCTGGCCCCTGCGGTGGGGCTGAGGGTTCGGAGTCCGGGGAGCAGGGCAGGGACCCCTGGTCCATGCCCACCCGAGACTCAGTTTCTCCCGTTAAACGGCAGAGTCAGTATCCACCCAGGGGGGCTGCTACTGACTTCCAGTACCTAAACCCTGAACAGGGTTTCAGAACCACAGTGGGTCAGAGCGAAAGCTCGGTAAAGCCCTGCAGCCACTATGTGCTTATCATCATCTTTATTCCTGCTCTGGGCTGGGCCGCCCGCCTCCCCAGCTGGCCTCCCTCGGGAAGGTCTCTCCTGCTCCTAACGTTCCCAGCCACAACACAACACGCACTTGGAGCTCCTGTGTACTGGGTCACAAAGAGTGCGTTAGACGGAACTGGTACAGTGCTGGGATTCCTGAAATATGGAAGGATCGGTTTCTTGGTTTGTGAATTGGGCTGCAGTAATTGTTCTCACCCTGATAGGCTCGTACCTGGCTGTCTATTCTGAGATTCTTTCCTTTTAGTGATTTAGATCTTTAAAAAGCAAAACAAACACCCTCCCCCCAACAAAGGACCCCACAAAGGCAGGTGTGGTGGCACACACCTGTGACCCCAGCACTCTAGGAAGCTGAGGCAGGAAGATCAAAGTTCAAACCCAGCCTGGGCAACTTAGCAAACTAGTGAGACCTTATCTCAAAATTTAAAAAATAAAATTTAAAAGGCTGGGGAAGTAGCTTAGTACAGTGGCCCTGGGTTCAACCCCCAATACTGAAAAACAAAGCAGAAAAGCTGAAGTAAGAAGATGAAAACCACCAGACACACCCAGCATCCAGAACCCACTGTCTCAAGTCACACCTGAGCACCTGGGTCAGGAAGTGGTGCCAGGTGGTGTCCCCAGACGGGGTCCCCAGGAGGTGGAGCAGGAAGGACTGGAAGGCCGGGGCGTGGGAGCTCCAGCCGCACCATGGAGCTGGTCCCTCTGAGCCGAGGGCTGAGGGCCCAATGTGTGTCCCCGGATTCCTGTGTTGAAACCCGGCCCCCGCGCGATGGTGATGGGCTAAGGAGGTGGGTGGGGCCCACGGAGGCCCCAAGAGCTCCTTGGTCCCGTCCACCTCACGGGTGCAGCAGAAAGATAGCAATGTGTACTCCGGGGCCCTCATCAGACTCTGACTGCCGGCACCATGACCTGAGACTGACTGCAGACCGGACCGGGCTGCCTCGAGTCATGCTCCGTAGCTGCCTGCCCGTGAGAAGCCCTGGGCTGGGTGCTCCGCGGCCACAACCCAGAGGGACCAAGAGTCGGGTGGGTAGGGAGCACCCCAGCTCCTGTGAGAGGGGCCTGCGGGTGAAGGGCCCAGGCAGGCGTCCAGAGGCCTGCAGGCCAGCCTGCCGCTCCCCCAGGGTTAGGTTCCCTAGGTTGCTAGGTTTGGGGTGATTCGTCACCCAGTGACAGACGACAACACACAGACTGACAGATGTCCTCACTGCTGCTCTGGCAACAGCCAGGGCAGGGCTGGCACAAAGGGTTCATTCAGATCATAGTTTGTTTTGTTTTGTTTTGTTTGAGATAGGGTTTCACTCTGTAGCCCAGGCTGGCCTCAAAACTGTGGTGATCCTCCTGCCTCAGCCTCCCGAGTGCTGGGATCACAGGTTTGAGCCACCACACCCTGCCATAGTTGTTGAATAAACAAACGAACACATGAAGTAAACAGTATTAGAAAGAACTGGAATATCACACCACGCCTGAGTGGAAGCAGGAGACCTGAGTCACTGGCAGACGCAGGGTGCAGACTGGCACCGAGCCCCTGGCCCACGCTTGCCCAGCTGGGGGCTGCCCTGTGGACTGTGACCAGGCTCTGCGGGGTCTCTCTGACCCCATCCTTTCCATGGCTTCCGCCTGGCAGATGCACCTGGGTGCCCACTGCGTTGCATGGGGAGCCAGGAAACAGAAGAAGAGAAGCAAAAGCCAAATTGGAAAGTCAGCTTTCCCAGCGGGCGCAGGGCCAGTGCCTCAGACTCGAGCCTCCGTGATGGAGAGAAACAGCCACTGAGCTGGAGAAGGGAGGTGCAGAACTCGCACACAGGGCGACCCCATTTTCCAGGTCGCCGCCATTAATTGTATTTTACTTTTTAACTGATTGCAAAGTCACACATACCTCTTGTGTAGCCCCGAACCCACGTCCTCTGCAGACCTCCTTGTCCAGGATGACACACGTGGTGCTCTGGAGCCCGCTATTGCAATCACTCGGGACAGGCGACGTCCTCACTGCACAGAGGCCACAAGCATGCGGCCCATGTGATGCAGGGAGGTGCCGGGACATTGGGCCCACACGGGGACCTGCGTGTGGGGCTGTCCCTGTCACAGAGGATATCCGGGAGCATCTGGAATCGTACCCTGAAGCATTCTAATGGATCCCAAGTGTCCCAGGACCTGCAGCCCGCTGGCCGTCGCCGGTGAGCTACAGGAACCCACTAGCCTCCCTTGCTAAGTTGCCACCGGCATGTCAGGACTCAGGGCTTCTTCCAGAGGATGAATCTTCAGCTGATAGCTGGGTTCTGTTCAATGGGCCAGGCCGTGTCACCAGCCAGCCCTCTGGCACACAAGTTCCCTGGGAGTGGGGGACCCTGCTCCTAGAGGAGCTCTGCAGGATGAGCAGCTTCACAGACTTGGCAGCGTGGCCTTCACCTTGCTGTGGACTTCCTGTGACATGCTGGGGCCCGGGCCACAAAACAATAGACGCCGCCTTGGCCCACAGCTGGAGATCACCGCGGAGAAGTTCAAGCCACTGTTGCAACCAAGCCACTCGGGGCTTGCTTGGAACGCCCAGTGAGGCCCAGGTGCCCCAGCCGGGGTCTTCTCGTCTCCGTGAGGACCTGCAGAGCAGCCGCTCTGGGCGCATCCCAAGCAGGCTTCCTGGGCAGGAAGTAGAGGGGACCCAGGCTGTGGTTAAAACTGGATTCCTGGTCCTGGCTCCTGGGCTGGCAGGAGATTTGGTGCCCACGGGCGGGCGGCTCTGCCCGGTACAGTTCCCTGCCCATGAGATGCCACGTCACCAGCGACACCGGGCAGGAAGGAGCCACGCTCACAAGTGGGTCATCGTGAGTGTGGGCCGGGATGTGGAGAATCCCACCCTGTGGTGGGAGGGGAAGGACGGCGTTCCAGAGGCCCCAGCGCCCACCCTGCGACGCACGCTCCTGAAGTTCCTGCACAGGCGGGGGGCACGCAGTTGGGCCAGAGTGGAGAGTCGCTCAGCAGGGAAGAGGAGCGGGGACGTGGCTTCCACTCAGAGGACCTGTGCAGGGGGCGCTGCGTGCCAGGAGCCAGACACGGAGCACAGGGACTGGACAAGGCCGCACTGGAGCCGCCCAGGGCAAGCTCATCGCAGAGGGGGAATCAGACCAGCGTGTGGTGGGGAACGGTGACAGACGGTACAGGTTTTCTCCGTGAGACGAAGAAACTGGTCCAGAGCGGCATGGTGGTGGCTGCCCAGCGCCGAGCTTGCTAAGGTCCAAGACTTGTGCGTCTTAGGGAGACTTGCACAGTATGTGCAAACCAAATCTCATTAAAGCCGTTTGAAAGAGAGAGGTCTGCCAGCTATTTAGGCAGAGAGGAGGTGGCATGAGAAGTCCGGTGCTGACAAATTCTCAGAGAGGTGGGCCCCAGCTGGAGGCCAGGCTGACCACTGGACACTCCCTCTGTCCCTTCGAACAACTGGACTTCAGAGGCAGATGCAGGTGGTGAGTGTGACACCTTCCCAGCAGCATGTGCTGTGGAAGCTGCCCCACACCCACCTCCTGGCAGCCTGGGGGCCAGGGAGGTGGCACAGACCCCGCTTGCAGGCAGGAAGAGCCCTTCATGCATCAGGTGTCCCTGCTGCGCTGTCTCCTTCCAAGTCCACTCGGGGTGTTGGCCCAGGCCTGGGAGCTGGGCTCAGCATCCTCCCTCGTGGCACAGTGGCTGGGTGGGCATGGACTCCTGTGGGCCAGGCCTCTCAGGTTCTGTTAATGGCGAAGCTGGGAGTGTGGCCATGACTTTCTCTAGTTTCCTCAAGATGTGGGACACTTCCCAGGCCTCCGTCCACTCCACCCCAAATCAAGCCCGGGCCCAGCTGGTGCCTACAAAGCTCTTGCTGCCATGTGCCCTGCCTGCCTCCCGACACACTGGGTCTGGGGCCCTGTGTGCCCATGCCATGCCCTGCAGGCTGGGAGCACCATCAAAGGCTGATGCCACCCCTCGAGCACCTGCCCAGGCAGGGATTGACACTGGGGTCCCTGATGATGGGGGAGGCTCCTGCTGGGCAGGAAACCTCAGCCTCAGGGTGGGGAACACAGAGGGAGGAAGTGTGGACTCCTCAAAACCTCCACACCCTCACTCCATCTCCAAAGCCAAATGAACTGTATTTCAAACCCTGTTCCCACTCACTTGTCGGTCCATGACTGTATTAAAGAGACTTGGACATTAAAGCTATGGCCCTCTCCACTTGGGCTTGGGGTAGCTGAAGTCACCAGAGAAGGAAGGGATGGCCTCTGCTTTTGGGGACTTGGACCCCATGCCGGACTCTGGCTGAGTGACGCCTGAGCCCCCAGAGCTGCTTGCCTTTGGTCCGGGCTTGGGCTGCTCCTGAAGAGGCCATGGCCACTGCACACTGGGCTCCCCCAGAGCAGCATTGCCCAGGTCTGGCCTCTGTCTTCCTCCCTCAGGGGTCAATGACAGTGTGCCCTTGGCACCAAGCACATGCAAATGTCCCGAAGACACTGAGCATGTGGAGACCTCCTTGGAGACACTCAGGGCCGGTGCTGGGAAGACCCCAAGAGAGTCCCCCACTCTCCAGGCTGCTCCTGCCAAATCTGGCCCTTTCTAGGGACTTCGATCAACACCACAAGGTATTCCCAAGAGGAGGAGAATCAGTAGTGCTGGCCATGAGAGTAATAGTAGCCAAATTAGCACAGGTAAGTGAGCAATAGCAATAGCAAGGATACCTAAGTGTACACCATGGGGTGTGGGGCAATTTTCCTAATTCTCATAACAAGTGCTAATTCTGCTGCTTAAAACTAAGGCACAGAGACACAAGTTCACCTGTCCCATCTGGTTCTGGAGTTGGCATGCCTTACTGCTATTCAGGTGTCTGGCCAGCATATGCAGTGTTTCCTCACGGGAAACCTGGACATAAGGAATGCTGTATGAAAGCCAGTGTGCGGTAGTATGTGTCGTACAATTGGAAGGATGTCTAGCACACTCAGCACTCAGTACCTGGTAGTTTTCATCATCAGTATGACCACCATCCATCATCACCATCAACAGCACCATCACTGTCACCATCCTTGTCATCTTACATTCTTCTTCAGTCTTGTGATTGAATCTTAGAGGTAACCTGCAAGGAAAGAGAAAAGTGTACCATAAAGAGCATCGGGCTTTGTGTCAGGCTGATCTGAATCTGAAATCTCAACCCTGACGCACAAACATTGCTTTCCTTTGGACAAGTAGCACAAATTCCAAGTCTTATTTTCCTTCTTTGTAAAATGGGATTCCCAAACACTGATTCGTAGAGTTGTTGCAAAGGTTAACTGACATAAAGTATATAAAGTTTCTAGGATAGAGTAGGTACAAAATAAATGGCAGCTGGGATATGATGACGATGGTGATGTGATGCCGGTGATAATGGTAATGAACGATGGTGATGGTGACAGTGATGATGGTGACTGATACAGGCTGAAACATCTGTCTCCAGCAGACTTGAGATAAAATTACTCACATTTGCTTCCTATCAGCAAATGACTCTTCTGTCATGCTGTAAGAATGTGGTCTAAGGCGTCACAGACCTACTGCAGGGATAACTGGTTCTTATTTGTCATTTGCCATGTGAGAATGGTGTGGAAAGAGTGCAGCAGCAGAACTGGGAGCTGGGACAGTCACCTCACAGGAGACTGGACTGTCCTGCACCTCACAAGAACGTAATGAAACCCATCAAGCCCCACACATTTGCAACGTGGAAAGGGGATATTTTCTTTTTGAACGTTTCTCAGGATAGCAAGCACATACACGTTCCCTTAAAAATTAAGTACTAGCTGAAGTTTCTGTCCTATTTTGCAAAAAGCAGCAGAATGAAGGATACCTTGATGACATGCAAAATAGCATTATTTTAGTTTCCAGCCTTTGGGTTAAGTGGGAGTAATAAGGATACATGCGTTTGTGAGTGTTCTACCTTGGTATTCCCTATTCCTGATGAGTCACCCACACCAGGTGACCCAAAAAACACAGACTTGCAAAGCAGAGAGTGGCTGAGTGGATGGGGAAGTGGGGGAGAACCAGCTGGCTGTGGCTGCTTTAATAGTAACATAAACACAGACAACAGCCCCAGCAGTTTCCGTCCCTTTCTTTGCCAAGTGGGATCCCTTTGGAGAACTTTATTTTGCCTATTTGTGTATTATTCATTTACCCAAAATTGATAATAAAATAATGCTTACTTATTTACACATTCTATAGGTTTATTTATAAAGCACTTGCTATATGCTGGAACATTTTATCTATAGCAATACATGAATCCCAGCATCCTGCTTGCCCAGGTTTTATGATCATTCTCCTTTTGCAAATAAAAAAGGAAGCACTTAACTTGCTCTAGAGATATGACTGCATCAATCTAAAATCATAGACACAGTAGATTATTTATTGCAATACTATTTTTAAGAGCAAAGGATTAGCAACTTAATGGCAAACAAAGAAGTGCTGTTCAAATGAAGCACAGTGCACATTTTGAGTGGACATAAAGCTGATGTTAAAAGAGTGAGGCAGAGACCTACAGGTGGGCATGGATGCTGGCATCAAGTGGGGAAGAAAGAACAGCACTTTTTCCTGGATATGTTTTGGTTACATCTGGGAGGATAACCAAGAAAATGGTACTGCGGGCGCCCCCTGGAGGGGACTCAGGCTGGGCATGTTAGTCAGCGGAGGCCAGGCTGTGCTGCAGTAACAAACAGCACAGATGATCACGGGTCGGCAGTGTCCCCTGCTCACCCATCTCCCAAGAATCAAGGCTGCCAGGGCTTCTGCCTCTGCTGCCAAGCTGGTTCCAGACCACAGGGTGAGGGAGCCCTGCGGGGCTGGAGAGGACGTGGGACTGCTCCAGCCTGCAGGCAGCTCGCATCCCTTCTGCTCACAAGTCCTCAGCCAGTGCTCATCTCGTGAGCTCCTCAGCCACAGTGGAGCCTGAGGTGCGAATCCAGCAGTGCCCAGGAGGCTGACAGCTGAATGGAATGACTCAGCCGGGGAAGAAGTGCAACACCACAAAGCCCCGTAAATAATTGAATATTTGCTCATGGCATGAGTTACCCAGTACTGAGTTGAGCATGTTATAAGCTTGTGTGTGTGTGTGTGTGTGTGTGTGTGTGTGTGTGTGTGTTCTACCACTGAAGCTACATCTTCAGCCCCTTTTATTTTCTATTTTGAGACGGTGTCTCTAAGTTGCCCAGCCTGGGGTTGAACTTGCAGTCCTCCTGCCTCAGCCTCCCAAAGCACTTAGGTTGCAGGAGTGCTCCTCCATACCCAGCTTTGTAAGCTCTTGGCCACTTGCAGGGACACAAGTCCCACCAGGCTGGGGGAGGGAGCAGTCACTGCAGGCCATGGGGTCAGGGAAAGCACAGTGCAGTGTGCGTGTAAGGAGCACCTACTGTGCGCAGGGGAAGGAGACCTTGGCCGAGAGCCCAGGGACCTGGGTTCAAATCCCGTCTCCAGGCCTAGTTGGTTCTGCCTCTCCCTGGGGAAATGTGTGAGTGACCTGCAGCTCCTTGTGATGTCGGAGAGGTTGGAATTGAGAGCTTCCCTCCTATTGCAGTAGGCCAGGTTCTGGCGAGCTAGAAGCATCTGCACCAACGCGTCAGGCCCACGTGACAGGTTAGGAGGGATCTGGGGAAACCCTCCTTCGGGCCCCGGCCCAGCTCGAGCCTGGAGCCCAGGTCAGATGCGGGGGGAGAATGTCAGGATCTCAGGTTCGCGGAGACCTGGACGAGCGGGCTGTTTCCTGAGCTCCCTGACTTCACAGACAGGGTCAAGAGGCCTGCACAGAGTGGAGCCCACTGATCTTGGGCCGCGAGCAAGCAGCCTGCAGGCCGCAGGTGTGAACGGTCTTGGGCTATTTTGGGAGAACGTGGGCTGAACAGACTCAGGAAGTGACCTATTCCCTCGCTAGCATCCTGGAGTATTATTTTAGGCAGCAGAAGCAAAGCTTGTGAGAGAAGTCAGCTTCAGCACACCTTTAAGGCGATAGGGCACTTCCCAGGCCAGGATTTTCCTGTGAAGTTTGGGACAATTGAAAAAACCAATGTGTTCTGCAGCAAACCTCAGGAAGGCCATGTGCGGACCTCTGGGGAAGCACAGCACGCGGCAGCCCCGCCTGGCCTGACGGGGCGCAGACCCGGGGTCAGGGAGGCTGCTGTGCACCTCCGGAGAGAAGGAACTGAGGCTTTGTGCCCACTGACGGCAGTGCGGCCAACATGGGCAACTTCTCATCAGCAGGAGCGGCCAGGGCCCCGGAAAACTTGAGTTACAAGCACCAACTCGGATTTCATGGCACTGTCACACGTCACGAGCCAGCATGCGCTGTTCAGCCCTGTGCAGTGCAAAACCCGCTCACAGCTGACGGCCTCACAAACCAGCCGCGTGCCCGGGGGGCCCACTTCCTGCCACCCTGCTGCCCGCTGCGGCTCCAGATCCCCCAGGTGTGGCCCTCCGAATGAGGTAGGAATGGATGCGGAACCAGAAAGGGCTTGGTTTGTTTCCATCTCCACCAGTCCTGTCTCCACTCCCGGGGAAGCTGTGGGTGAAGCCCTCATCCCCCTGCGCACACTGGAGCCTCCTGGAGTCCGGCATGCAGTGAGCTACTTATTTGTTTGCTCCAATAAATATTTCTTGGGGGCTCATTGTGTGCAGGCCTGGAGCTCAACAAAAAAGAACAGTGAATGGTGGCTGAGAGCCACCATATTTCATTCTTTAGCATAAAACGAGGGTAGTCCCGAGCCCAGGTGGGGAGCTTCCAGGAAACTGACAGGGGCCCAGACTGTTTTCAGCCTCCCTAAAGTGTGGTCCTCCTCCTTCTGGTCCGAGATGGCTGCCTGAGCTCCAGCCATCATCTCCAAGTTTCTGACAGCAGGACGAAAGAAGTAGAGAAGAAAAGTCATGCCTTTCCCTTTAAAAAAGAAAAAAGGTTATTTTTTCAGCACAGTTCTAGATTAACAGAAAAACTGTGACCATGGTACAGAGTGCCCTGTAGCCCCTGCCCAGGTTCCCCATCATCACCATCTCCCCTCCATGTGGTGCTCAAGTTGTAATTAGTGCTGACACTGATGCGCTACGATTAACGGAATCCAGAGGCCCCTGAAATGGTGACCTGGGGACGGTTTACTAGGAGGATGTTGAGCAAGGGCCCTAACCAAGGTGTCTCCCAGGGAGTGGAGGCCACCGCAGGCAAGGGCTGGCGGGGTGGAGTCCGGGAACCCTGGCATGGAGCGGGCACAGCCAGCCTGCACCCCTGCCCGGGGCAGAGACACATTCAGCTCCCGTTGGCCCCTGCCTGGCATCTGCTGGTCACGCAGGCGAGGACATCCATTGAGACAGAGGGCAATGTGTCGGCCTTGGAGGGCCGGGAAAGAAAACGGGATGCAGGCACAGGGCTGCCGGAGCTGGTCCAGCTGGTGCTGCTGCTCCACCCCAGACCCGTGGCGGGCCCTGGTCCTTCTGGGCAGCCTGGGGCCTGCTGGCCACCCACAGCTCTGGGCTGGGTGATGCCCCACAGTCTCGTGGCCGGGCAGGGAAGGCAAGCCCTGGCGCACTTATGGACGGGAGGCTGGGGAGCCCAGGGAAGAATCCTGACTTACCCAAGGTCCCTCAGCCATTGGGCTGGAGGCCTGGGTGCCCCAGTGAGGACAGCACCTCCTGGCGGGTGTCCCCTCCCACCTCCTGCGGGTTTGGGGTCACAACTCCTAGAAGCCCTTTGGGCTGTCCAGGGCTCCGGGACTCTGAGGGCTCCATGGCCTGGGGCGGCAGAGCCAGCAGACAAGTCCCTGCAGAGCCGCTATGAGAGACACGGCCTTACAAATTGCCCTGAGCCCTAAAAGCCCCAGCAATCCGGGGGATTAGGAGGAGCCCGGCGAGCCGTGCAGGCCTGGGCCGAGAGCGCAGTGTATTTACATTTGCTGAAGGCTCCTCTGGGTGAGGGATGACAGGGCCGCCCGTGGATCAAGTGTGCTTGGCTATGTGCAGCGGCCCTGGCTTGAGGTCAGGCGTGGTGCACGGCAGGTCCCGGGCACGGCGGAGTGGGCGCCACAATGTCTGGACGGCACCTGCAGAGACCTCTGCGAGCCCCCGACCACCTCGTGTCCTTGTCCCTGGCTCCCCTCCCCGCAGCCCGGCCTGCAGCCTCCTTGGGGCGTCCACACCAGGCAAGGTCACCTCACTCAGGTTCAGACTCCTTGGCCCCTGTGGACCGCGCAGGACTTGCACAGTGCCCATCCTACACAACCAGGAAAGACGGGGTGGCGCGGGAGGCAAGCAACAGGAGCCACAGACAAATGGCCCCTTCTCCTCCTGGAACAGCAGCTTCCAGAGCTTCCAGAGGGCCCCAAAATCCAGTGGTCCGTTCTCGGTATGTGGGGTACGGCTCTCCCAGCTCCCCTCCCGCCTGCCCTGCTCTGCCCAGACCCCAGCCCTGCCAGGTTCTCCCAGGGCACACTCACACAACTTGCACACACACTTGTGCACGTGCTTAGAAACAGCTACTGTCTGGCACCCCTCGATCCCAGCCAACAGGGGGCCCCTTCCATTCCACACCACGGGGGACACCATGGGGGACACAGGCAGCTGTCCGAGGCCTGTGAGTCCTGTTTATGGAGTCTGCGGCTGAGACAGAGAAATCATTTTCCTTCTCCTCCGGCACAAACCCAAGCCCACTTCCCAGCCTCCTCTGCAGCTGGGGCAACTGAATGACGGGCTGTGACCAGCGGAGTGTGACAGGGTGACGCTGACCCTTCCGGGCCTGACCCATTGCATCTTCCACCGTTGTCTTGTTCCCCCACACTCCTCCCTCCCCGTCCGCTGTCCGAGCCTCTGTGTTGGGCTCGAGTGTTTCCTGCCCCACCCCGCCCGGCAGGGCGACCCTCACAGATGAGGCAGGGGGTGGCACAGGAACACGGGCGCCAAGCATGGAAAGCAGAAGGGCACAGGGGACCCAGCGCTTCCAGAAGTCTCGGGCCAGCCGGAGTGCTGACACCTAGAGCAGCCCTGCCGTCCCAGGCAAGAGCCCCGCAGCCGCGAGGACCAGGGAGCAACGAGGCGTCCCCGGGACACCGGCTGTCACTGCCGTTGACATCCCGTGTGGCTATCTGCAAGCCACACGAAGCCCCCAGCCTCTCTCCTTTCCAGGTCTTTCTCTCTGTCCTTCCGATGTATCTGTGTCCCTTCTCCAGCTCAAATCTGCAGGGTCCACGCAGCTCCTGGCCCTCGGGAGCCAGCTGGGGAACGGGAGAAGCAGCAGGGCATCCCGGGACTGTGATGTACAGTGGGAGTGGGCGGGTGGAGCGGGTGCCGAGAGGCCAGGTCTTCTGAGGTGTCCAGGTGGGCATCTCCTCTGCCCTACCTGGGCCTGACCGTGGATGCAGGGACACGTGTGCGGGCTGCAGACTGCGCAGCACAGACGCAGCCAGGGGGAGGTGCAGGGCTGGGGGACACCGAGGCAGCAAGGCCGTGAGGCTGAGTCCCCAGCAGGCACCGCGCAGCTGCTGTCGCCTGCAAGGGGAAGCAAGCGGAAGCCGAGCCAGGCCACGCCCCTCCGCAGCCACGGAGCCCTGGCGCCCACATCCAGGCAGTGCAGCCCGGTGCGGAGGGATTGCAAGGGCGTCAAGCAGGACCCGGATGGAGCCCAGCCAGAGAGGCCTTGCCGTCCCAGCCCGAGCAGAAGCATGAGCCTGACCTGGCCTCGGTCCGGGCTGCCCTGTGCCGAGTGTGCCGGGCACCTTTCTCTTCACTTTCACTGCAACCCTCGCATCTTCACGGTAAAGTTAAAATCCTCTCGTGATCACTCATCAAGTGGCTCTCAGTTCATTTCCCCACTGCCCAGTTCCCCTGGACCCCGGCTATTTAGGGTGAAGTTCTAAACCCAGGAAGAGCTTCCTGGACCCGAGAAGGGCTGTGGCCATGGCTTTGCCTCTGTTCCGTGGCACTGTGAGCCTCACGCAGACCCCAGCCTGGGACGGGAACAGAACTCAGCACCCAGCCTCAGCCAGCACCTGGGAACTGGTGGACATTTCCTGTCTCAGCCTCCCTGCTGTGCCACCACCTGCCTTGGCTCCGGGCTCCCCAAACCATCGTGAAGGGCAATGATTAAAGAAGGAAAGTCCGTACAGCAGGGATGGGCGGTGAAAAAACTGAAGCAGGAAACAGGAGAGTGAGGTTAGAGGATGATTAAACAGCGAGGTCTGAACACCCCCGCCAGGAGCTCAGACTTGGAGGTCAACAGGTCACATGTGCAAAGGTCCTGAGGCAGGAGTGAGGCGGGGGAGTTGGAGTCACAACCAGGAGCTCTGGGGAGAGGGGGAGGAGACCAGGTAGAGAGAGCCAGAGCGGGGGGCGGGGGGGGGCCTTGGGGCATCTGCTAGGGGCCAGCGCATCGGAGGGGGAGGGAGCAAGGGGGACAGTGGACAGACTGCCTGGGCCTGGGGAGGAGGAGGTTCTGGGGGAGCAGAGAGGACCAGAGACTGTGGGGTCACAGCAGTGCTTCAGGGGGAGCGGCAGTGGGCGGGGTGCTTTGGGATGAGTCGTGTCCCACCTGGTGCTCAGACTGTGACTCTGTTTGGAGGGGTTTTAAAAAGCCCTTAATCCCAGCACTCTGGGAGGCTGAGGCAGGAGGATCACTGCAAGTTCGAGTCCAGCCTGGGTAACTCATCAACTTAGGACGCCTTTCTCAAAATAAAAAATGAAAGACGGCTGGAGATGTCGCTCAGCATGAAGGCCCTGGCTTCATCCCCCCTACGGCCAAAATAAAACAAAATAAACAAAGACAACTCTGATAAAATTAGAGTGGCCCTAACCCAAGAGACTGTTGTCCTTACCAGAGGAGTGGACACAGCCACCCCAGGGGACGGCCCGAGCTACGCGGCAGTGGGGACATTTGCGAGCCGAGGACAGCAGCTGCCCGGCCCTGGGCCTTCCAGCCTGCACACCAGCGAGAGGAGCAGCTGCACATGGCACCTGCCTGAGGTCCGTCCTGGGCCACGCAGGCCGGCAGCAGGCAACAGCAGAGGTGACGGCTGTCGAAGTGGCCGGGCAGGGGTCAGAGGAACGGCCACTGCCTGGCCACGCGCTGACCCGGTCCCGGGATCCCGCCCAGTGCACGCACATAGGGTCGGCAGAAGGCGGGCCCTGTGGTGGCCTCTTACCCAGCAGGTGTCCACCTGGCCCTCAAGCAGCCGCCTGCATAAGGGGGTCCGTCACCGTCAGTCACCGTCAGTCACCGTCACCGGAAGCCACGGCGCACAGGACCTGACGACCAAGCGCAGTCTCTCCGGGTCCAACGCTGCGCCTGTCCGAGCGGGGCAGCACCACGCCTGGCACCGGCCCACACCACAGCCCCCTGGCCCCACGGTGACGGGCCCAGCCGAGCCCCAGTCCCCTCCTGATGAGGACTCCAGCTAGCATGGGGCGTGACGCCAGGAGCGGCTGACGAGGGACGCGGTCCACGTGCTGCCCGAAGCCCCACAGGCCGTTTGCGGAGCGGCTTCCGGCTGGCTCGGGTCAGGGTGAAGCTGTGTCCCCAGCTCGCCCACAGCAGAGCCGCCCTGTCCCTGGGAAGCGGCACAGCCCAGCGCCTCCGCCCGTCCTCCAGCTTCCAGGGGAAACTCGCGTGTGACTCGCTGAGTGCGGTTTTCCTTCCTCCGCAGGGCTGCGAGGGCCAGGGCGGGACTCCACCGCTGCTGCCCCAGCCTCCAAGCCTGTGAGACTCACACAGGGCCCAAGGCCGCCTCCTCCTGGGGCCCAGCTAGTCCCAGCACTCGGGAGGCTGAGGCAGGAGGGTCATCGTGAGTTCCGGGCCAACCTGGGCTCCATCTCGAGACCTGTCTCCATAAGAGAAACAAAAACACGGAGTTAAACCGTGTGGAGCTGGCTCAGCCCCGGCCCCTGGCTGGGCCAGAGGAGACCTTGGCCAACCAGGTGATGGCCGAGCAGGTGACGTCAGAGGCCGCTGGACCATGGACCCTGCTCGTGGACTCCCTGAGCCCCAGGGCACCTCAGCCCTTCTCGCCGTCAGCGGACACCTGGCAGGCTCTCAGCAGTACACACCTGGCCAGGGCTTTAACAGCTGTGCCAGCCCTGGGGGTAAACTGGAAGGAAGTCCAGGTCCCACATCATGGGACAGCTGCATCCCCATGCTTACCATACCACAGACCACAGCAGGCAGGGGTGTGACCAGCCCAGCTGCCCATGAGCAGCTGAACAGACACGGGGCACCTACACACACAGTGGAGTATTATATAGCCATAAAGAGGAACAGTGGGATTCTATCCTCTGCAGAAAATGTGGGTGGACCTGGAGACCGTGGTGCTGAGCAGGAGAGACCAGAGTGAGGAAGACAAATCTCGTGTGTTCTCCTAATGTGTGGGATCTGAAGAAGATGGCATGGAAGCGGAAGGAGATGATTTTTAGACAAGAGAAGGGACGAACGTGCTGGGGTGTAAGGGTCAGGAACGGGATGGTGGGAGCAGACCATGTGGTACACACTGAACCCCCTGAAACCTGAAACTAGGGGCAAAGGTGAGGCAGGTGCATCGATGGGAAGCGTGAGAGTAATCCCAGGGTGTCATGTGCATGTACAAATCGGCCAAAACGGAGCCCATTCATCCGCATAACCAATAAAAAAGTGCAAAAGAAGAACAAGAATGGCATGTCACAGCTAATAAGCCAGCAAAAATAAAAGGTTAAAACGTAAAAATAAATTTAAAAAATAAAGATGACAACACAAACCAGAGGTGATGGCATACACCTGTGATCCCAGCACTGTGGAGGCTGAGGCAGGCGGGTGGCAAGTTTAAGGCTGGCCTGGGCAGCTCAGTGACTTAGTGAGATCTTGTTTCAAAATAATTTTTTAAATGCCGGGGATGTAGCTCAGGGCAAAGGCCCAGGGTTCAGTTCCCAGCACTGAAAGAAAAGGAAAAAAACCAACTCCTACAGCAAAGTCCCCTGCACCCTGGGCTGCAGAGCTGCAGCTGAGAGGGGTCTGGTGGCCGGGCCTCGCGGGCAGTGACCTTGGGACTCTGGTCTGCCGCAGATGGACGGACGCCACCCTACACCTCAGTCCTGGCTGGCTTATCTCAGGCCCCTAACGGGAAGGGGAGGTATTTACAAGGGGAGAAGTCGGGGCTGGCCGCCAGCCACCTCACATCCTCTGCAGAAGGCGAGGGCTTTTTTCAGACTTCCACGTTCTGTTGGGCTGGAGAATCGCATTTCTGACACAGGAAAAGAACAAGTGAAAACGCCGATCGTGACGGCAGGGTTCAGGCGGCTCAGGTCGGGAGAGGAGCAGGAGGCGGCCAGTGCTGCAGAGGCCCACGGAGGAGCCGCCCTGGACTGACCGGAGCTGTATGCAGGCTGGCGGGCCCTGAGCAGGGCAAAGTAATGGGGTGATGCTGTGACCCCGAAGCAGCTTTGTGGGGCTGGATCTGCAGCCTGTGCCCTCGGCAATGGAGGGGCAGCCCTCCAGTCTCTGGGGAGATGATCTTAAAGTGAAGAACTACTACAAATAGTCCCATCCCTCGGCTTGGTTAAATCTCACCCCATAGCAGAGACACGAGCAGACAAGGGTGCTCAGAGGTGTGGGTGTCTGAAGCCCCATGGGGAGAGGGAGATCCTGGGGTCTCCCAGGAGGGATGGGCGCGGGGCCTTCACACCAGAAGCAGAAGGACCGGGCTGCGCTTGCGACATAACGAGAACAAAACATCACATTTCACCAGAACGCTAAAAAGTTCTAGGGACAAAGAATGTCAGGAAACGGAGGATGCACCTCAAGACCATAGTGTTAAGTGAAATAAGTCAGACTCACAGGCTTAAAGAGCGCACGGTTTCCCTTATATGAGAAACCCAAGGTAGAAATAAAGAGCAAAATAAAAGCTAGATAAGAGGAAGAAGGGAGCTGGGTCTTTTGCAAAAAGGAAGGGGGTGAAGACATGGAGGGGAAGAGGGACCGGAGGGGAAGGAGCGCAAACAGAATTAAGATGTGTGCTGTGTGCACCAGCTCCCCACAAGGAAGGTGAGAATCTTCACTGGAAACATGGGCTAAAAAATTAAAATTAAAACAGGAAATGTTGAAAAATTGCGCATAGAAGACTCGTGGAGGCGGCAGATGGTTTGGAGCCTATCCTGTCCCAATGTAGAGAGCTGCCAACGCGCATAAGGTCATGGAGGGGCTTCAAAGTGTCACCTAAGTTAAATGAAGCGAAGGGCTGGCTTGTGGAGCCTTCTCCTCCCCCTCCCCCTCTTCCTCCTCCTCGGGCAGAGACACAGCCCTGCACTGTGGCCAAGCTGTTGCCTGGCCCTCCCTGCTGTGCCTGGGCAGTTGCAGCTCTGGAGTCCAGGGCCCAGCCCCAAACCCAGCTCCGAGCTGCCCCAGCCTGGTCTCGAGGCTGACCGTCCTGCCTGGCTTCTGTCTGCTCACCTGCTCGTCTCCCTCACCAGGCCCAGGACGGGTCACCAGAAGGAGAGATCTTCCCAGCCCTGGTCATTCGTGAACCCCCAAAGCCTCCCTGTGCCTTTTCAAACCCCTCCATCTCCACGGCAGGAGTCCCCTCGCCTGGCACAAGACTTGATGGTCAGGAGCCCCCGAGCATCCTGACGTCTCAGCCCATGTCCCTGTCCCCACCCACAGGGGGACTGTGTGATGTGGGGGCCACCAGGGAGCAGAGGTCTTGCTGTCTTTGAGCAGCTCCAACAGCTGCTGGACTGTGCGGCCCCCGCACGGAAAGGACACAGCCCCCAACCCTTGGCAGTGTGCCAGGCTCTCGGGCCCCACCCCCACTGCTGGCGCTGGATGCCCATACAGACGCAGAGGCCCTCACCTTCCTGTTTACCAGCGCTCCCACAGGAAGTGCATCACGGGGCGGGGGGCTGCAGCTCCCAGGAGAGCCATGGAAGCCGGCGTCCTTTCAGAGTCTATGGCCCTCCTCCCCCCGCTGTGGCCGGATCTTGGTTCTCCAGGGATGGGCTGTGGAGCTGTCCCAGGAATTTCCTGAGGGCCACAACAGCTGAAGTCCATTCTTCTGCCCGTGCGCTCCTACTCCAAGTGTTTAGCAAGCATATAGCCTGTGCCCTGGGTTCCCTTGGTGAGGGAGACCAGACTTCTGGGAGGGGTGTCCCAGCTAGCTAGTGCTGTGTAACGAGTCACCCCAAAACCTAGTGCCTTAGCAACAATCGCTTCACTCTCTCTGGTTCTCTTTTTTTTTGGTACCGGGGATCGAACTCGGGACGTTGTGCTTGCAAGGCAGGTGGTGGCACCACTGAGCTACATCCCTGGCCCAACTCTCTCTGGTTCTCATGTACCAGGCTGGCCCTAACCAAGTGCACACCAGAGGGGATCAAACAGCAGAAATGGGTTCTCCAGAGTTCAGGAGCCACGAGCCCAAGGCCAGTGTATCTGCAGGTCTGGTTCTTTCTGTAGCCACGAGGAGCAAGGTGTCCCGGGCTCTCTCTCGGCTTCCGGTGCTGCCCCAGTCCTCAGCACTCCGTGGTTCCCAGGTGCACCACCCGCCTCTGCCCTGACCTCCACGGGGGACCTCCCTGCATCCTGTGCCTGTGTCCAGTTGTCCTCTGCTTAGAAGGCCAGTCACACTGACCTCATTTTAACTGGAGCCTTGTGGTTAAGGCCACGTTCTGGGGTCCCAGGGTGGCACCCAGCGTGTCTATCTGGGGAGGATGCAGTTCAATGCACGG
Organism: Heterocephalus glaber; assembly: GCF_053883595.1. NCBI lineage: Eukaryota > Metazoa > Chordata > Mammalia > Rodentia > Bathyergidae > Heterocephalus > Heterocephalus glaber. Next base: position 2,529,735 of record NW_028258137.1, read on the forward strand.
GGCCTCCCCTGGGCTGTGCTGAGTCAGGAAAGGCTCGATGTGATGGCTCAGCCTCTCACAAGTGACCACGGACACATGGTGCCTGGAAATAAAGGGGGTGGGAGCCAGGCTTTGTGGTGCACACCTGTAATCCCAGCCCTCTGGGAGGCTGAGGCAGGAGGATCTAAAGTTTGAGCCCAGCCTGGGGAACTCAGGGCTTGGTGAGACTCTGTCCCAAAATGTAAAGGGGGTGGGGGGCTGGGGATGTGGCTCAGTGCAAAGGCCCTGGGTTCAGTCCCAATACTATAGGGTGTGGCTGTAGCCTCTGGTGCTGGCTGAGCTCTTCTCTCCCCAGTGTCTCCGTTGCCTCTCCGCAGGGGTGCTGGGCCTCCCTCAGCACGGCAGCTCCTGAGCCTGGACTCCTCCTGTGGCAGCCAAGATCCCAGGGAGCAATGCAAGCTGCCTGCCTCTGCCACCGAGCCTCGGAAATCACATAGCACTGCCTCTGCCTCCGACTGGCGGTTGACGCGGTCCCAGAGCCTTGCTGAGCTCCAAGGGATGGGGACATGGACAGTCCTGCTGAGGGGAAGGGCACCTGGGAAATACTGTCACCACCGTCTTGGAGGTGTGGGGCCGCAGGGACGACAGAGCATTGAACAGCAGTGTGGGGCGTGGTCACTGTGCTCCTGTGGGGACCCCTTCCCGAAACGGAAGCAGCCCTGCACCAGCGCAAGGAGCCTGTGCTTCCAGGGAGTGGGGAGCCGGAAGGAGGTTCTTCAGCAGGCTTGGAAAACACAGAGGCCCAGGGAGCAAATCTACAGTGTTTACAGGGTCACAGTCACTGTCGCAACCTTTCCACCCTGCTACTGTGCAGCAGAAGCAGCCATAGAGCGCATGTGAATGTGACGTGGGGCTGCGTTCCAATAAAACTTTATTTTCAAAACAAGTGTCAGGCTGGGGATCTTGAGTGGTTTGCCAATTCCTGGTCTAGGCTGACATTTGAGTCCCGGCTTCTGCCCCTTACTCTGTGGGACTCTGATCGCGTCAGCCTCTCTGAGCCTGTTTCCTATTTCTTGGAATATTTTAGGTTTAGTGAGCGTATTAGTCTGGTTTTCACTACTATGACCAAATACCCAAAGCTGCGTGCTTTATAAAGGACAGAGGTTGACTCAGCTCGCAGTTCTGGAGGCTCCAGCCGAATCCCGAGGAGGGGCAGGAGGTCGCGTGTTGAGAGACAGTGCGCGTCTCCGGTCTCTATAAAGACACCAGGGTCCCACCGTGGAGCTCCACCTGATGACCGCATCCAATCCCCATCCACTCCCAAAGGGGCCTCTAAACTGAGGGTTGGACTAAGCTTCCCCCTCCCAGCACCTCAAGGGGGAGCAAGGCCCACACGGGAAGTTGGGGACACCCAGCTGTGAGTCATGCGGAGTTGGAATGGCCGCTCCATCTTGGATGGAGACAACAAGGTAGAAAGCGAGGGTGCAGAACAGGAATGCAAACATCGCCCTACCTGTGGCAGTGAGGACCCACGAGATGCACCAGGGAGCCAGGCTCACTTCCCGGGAGCCACCCATGGGGTCATGGAGGACACCCTGCTCCTGCTCGGTGCTGGGCCAAGAAACCTGAGGGGAAGTGAGTGGCACCCCAAGCCTCACTGAGGTGCTGGGGCTGGAGCTCTGGGCTGCACAGGACCCCACCAAGCGCCAGCCCCCAGTGGCACAGCCATCGGCCTGCTGCTTCTTCCCCTCCAGGCAGTAGAGGCAGTCATCAAACAGATGGAAGAATGGAGCCAGGAGACAGGAAGCCAACCCCACACCTGCACAAAGGAGGCTCTGCCTGCCCAGCTGAGGACAGAAGCCCACGCCCTCTGCACCCCTCTCCTGTGGGGTCAGAGCTGGGGACAGGGGCAGACGCTGGCTGGCAGGACTGTCACCCCCAGACACCCACTTCCTCCCAGGGCCGGCGCTTCCTCCCATGCGCACACAGAAGTGCCCCTCCTGTGCTACAGAAGATGCAATGCCAACCCCCTCATGGAGGGAGACATCCTTTAAACAGGCGGTTGTTTTACAGCTGGGCTTTGGACGACTTCAAAAACACACAGCCTCCGAAATCAAAGGCTTCCTGTTATAAATTCACTGCTACACCTCAGGTACTGGGTGGGTGGGGGGAGGCAAAAAGACTAAGATTCAGTAAAAATCAAAAATGCTCTAAAAATACTCAGCTTATGGGAGGAGGATGGGTGGGCTGGACCCAGAGGGCAGTGAGAGCTGAGGTTTTTGAAGGTGTTTTATGCATTCCGACATTGACATTTTTATTGTTCTAAAACCTTTGGTGCTTTAAAATTATTTATTTGATAGCAGAAACTAGCACAGAAGACAGATCCTGGGGACCAGTATGGGGGCTGGTAGCCAGCTGTTAAGGTTTTGATCTGGAAGGTCCCCAGAGCCCAGCGGATGAGCTTTTGGGCTGGGATGATGAGGGTACCCTGGGATTAGGAGGTAGGGCCTGATGAGGGGAGTGACCTTGAGGGTGACCCTGGGGACTAGATCTGGCCCCTCGCCCTTCTTCTCTGCCTCTTGAATGTGCTCTCTGCTTCCTGACCACCATGAGGTGAGCAGCTTCTCCCTGCCTTCCACCGTGATAATTCTGCCTCGCTCAGGCTAAAAACAATGGAGCCAGTGGCCATGGACTGAATCCTCTAAAACCGTGAGCCAGGATAAACCTGCCCTTCTTTACATTGTTTTTCTCAGGTGTTGGTCACAGGAATGAGCAGAGGATTATCACACCTGCAGCGTGTGTTGGACCTGCTTTTGAAAGGATGGTAGTGTGATCGGGCCTGGGTGTCCAGCAGACCCAGATGGAGTCTGGGTTTCTGTCCCCCAGGACTTGGCCCAGGCTGCCTCCACCCTCGGGGTCCTCTCCCCCATCCACACATGCACCCTGCCAGGAAGCGTTCCCCTTCCCCGAGCCCAGCACGGGTGCCTGCCTGCTGTCTCCACAGGGACACTTGTCCCCAAATCTGGATCATCGAGTGGCTCCAGGTCCCTTGTGTTCCCAGCTCCAAGGAGGTTTCTTGTTTGGGGCTCCCAATGCCGTGGCAAGAGGACGCCATGGGCCCATATGCTGGGCCGCAGCACGTGTCTCTGGTGTAGCTCTTCTTTCCCGTACTTCTGCATGTGGAAGCGGGGATTTTGCTCTGATGAGCAGGGTTTGGGCAGAGAGGATACAATTTCCAGCTCCAGCACATCAAAAAGTTGAATTTACCTACCAGAGTGTCAGCCGGTGTTTACCTGCTGCCCAAATCCAGACTGAACACAAACGTCGTCTCCTGGTTTGCAAAGGGCTGGATGTTGGCATGGGGCAGCCGCACATCTGCTTGTGGAGTCGGGTTTCTGGCCATGGAGATGTGAACCTGTCACAGTGCACACTAAACCCAGCTCCACGGGAGGAACATTACCCAACTGGGCCAGGACATTGAGTAGCCTAGAAACCCGGCAGGCGGCAATGAGAATGAACCCGCTGGCATCTCCACGGTCACGTCCAGTGGGCTTCCAGACTCCTCGTAGGGGTTTCGGGGGATTGCGGAGTTACGCCAACCCTCTGACGCGAATCTCCGGGCGTCGCATGCAGAGTGATCCGGTGCAGTCTCCTCACGCTCGGAGCCGCGGCCCAGAAACTACTGCAGAATGATTTGCTTTATGGTTCCCTTAAGTAACATTATCTTGTTAAAGACATTAACCCCGGGCCTTTGCTGTTATATATTTACTTTTATTGTTTTTCATCCCGGGGAGTGACCCGTAGGAGCCGGTGCTGGGCGAGAACAGGGTCGTGGGTCATGAAAACAGTGGGGCTCGAGGTGGCTGCACACCGCTGGGGAGCCCTGCCAGTTAGGAGAACAGACGAACTCTCGCAGCCTCCTTTTCAATTAAAATAATTTACGAAATCCCAAACATTAATAGCCACTTCATAGTTCTGCCTGGTGTGACGCAGCCACGGGGAAAGGCCTCCTGTGGTTGCTTTTCTTGGGAGAACACACTGTGCACTTCACAGCTTCCTGCGGAGCTGGGGCTTCCCCGCTGTGGTCTGGGGGGGCTCTGCTGTCCCCACCCGCCTCCCACACCCTCTCTCCCCAGGCTGAGCCTCCCGCCCCCAAAACCAGCTGGGCGAGGAATTCCATTTCCCTTAGGGTTTTGGGGGGCTGTCTCGCATGACAGAACATGGGCTTGGGGCCCTGGGTGGAATTTCCTCATCTGTAAATGGGCCTGCATAAGACCAGGGTGGGGGGTTCCAGATAGCAGAGGGAAAGGGCACCTCTGAAGTTGCAGGTGAAAACCTGCAGCTGATGCTTGATCCACCAGTGGAGGGCCTTTCTGAACCTTGTTTCCTTCTTAATTTGGGGATAAGAATGAGCTCCAGGTACCGCTCGTGAGCGGCTCAGACCCCTTCCACTGATCCCCTCTGGTCTTCCCAGCCCAGGAAGGTAGCTGTCAGGATCCACCGGGGATGCTGAGGTGAGACACTGCCCAGAGTCCTGAGTCAGCCACAGGCAGAGGTGGGGTCTGGGTCCCCGGTCCGCCCTTCCCCGCCCACCTGGTCTTCATTCCGCTTGCTCCGTCTACAAGCTTCTCTTCCCACAGCTCTTCACTTCAGGCCAAGCTGTTCGCCAGCCTCGGGGGCTGCGTGTGAACGACCCAGGGAGGCATGGCTGTCTGGGGACAGGGGACCCAGGGATCGCAGGTCCCGACCAAAGGAGTGGCGCGTCCTGCTGGCTCCCTGCCTGCCCTGCTCCGACTCCGAGGGTGCCTTCTATGAGGGCCTGGCCAGCTCGCTGACACTGCTCCGTGAAGTCATCTTGCAAGCTTGAAGACAGACTTTCTGCTGCTCACAGATCTAATTAGTTCCAAACAGTGACAGAGTAAAGGCTTTTCCTGCCCCATGCAGGAAGAATCTGGAAGACCAAATATGCAGCCAATTAACCCCGGAGAAGCATCTTTCTCCAGAAGGTTGTGCGAAGTCCAGCTTTGCTGGCCCTCTTCCCTCCCTCTTCCTCCTTCCGCTCCAGGAGTCCCGGATTTGAGCTCGGCTTCCTAGGTCATTGGAATATTCCACCTTGGAACATCGTCAGGGGTTTAGTAGCCAAAAAGCCCTCCAAGATGCCAGAGCCTGAGTTAAGGAAGACTTCAAAATCCTGTGGATTCGGCTCCACTCCTGCTCTGGAAGGGCGGAGGGTTCAGCTTTCCTGGAAGTCCGTGCAGTCGTATCTAAGAAGTACGAATGGACAGTGACTTGGCCTCCCCGAGCTTAGGGATTGACAGAAAGGAAATAATTAAGGATGTGTGCAAGAGGTCTCGCTCTGAGAGGTTCGCAGCGGTGACGTTTACCCAGCTGTCCAGCACCGAGCGACGGGAGACACAGCCTTGCTCCCCGGCAGGGGCCTGACCTGCAGGGCCTGCTGCACCGCCACAGGAAGAGTGTGTGTGTGTGTGTGTGTGTGTGTGTGTGTGTGTGTGTGTGTGTGTGTGGAACACAGATTCTGCCATCAAGCTAGCTGGGTTTAAACACAGTTCTATCACTGGTGACTCAGAACAAATACCTCCCCCTCAGTCCAGTGAAATGAAGATGACTCTAAAGCAAACCTGGTAGAACTGCGCAGGGAGAAAACCAGATCCTAGGCTGCATCCTCCTAATTGGTTAACCCCAAACACCCTAAAACCTGCAGCTTTTGGGGCATGGAAATGATGCTATGGGTGGAAATGTCCACATGTCAGGAGTAGGGAGGGACACACATTGCATGTTTAGGGTTAGAGCCCATCCTCAGAACATCCCAGATATGCAAAAATCCCCAAATCTGAAGAAGGCAAACTCCAAAAGACTTCTGGTCCCCAGCACTTCACACAAGGGCTCCTCAGCCATGTGTGGGGGCTCTGAGGAGAGAACACACTGAGTACGTACGGCAGAGCTGCTCTAAAGCATCAGAGGCAGGCAGGCAGGACATTTCAATATTCACAAAGCCGGCTCTAATGGTGGGGTTCCCTGAAATCTGTCCTTTTCTCCTTGATTACATAATTGTTCTAATTTCCTCACTGAAATCTGTCACATGGATGTGCCAAGCCTCAGTTTACCCCTCTGAGTAGTGGGTATAGATAACCGCCCAGCTCCCCGGGTGGGTGGGGCTGCCTGGGTGTGGACAGATGGCACTGAGACCCGACTTCCAGGGCCAATCCCAGACCCGCCAGAGGGCAGATGGGTCCTTGGACCACAGGAGGCGGGTGGGGGCTTGTGGGGGGGGAGCTGGTGTCTGCGGTCTGGCAGGGCTCCCCGGCACGCATAACCCGGGCTGGCAGGGACGGCGCTGAGCCTCCAAACACCCAGCCCCGCGCAGACTTCAGGACAAGCCCGGCTCCAGCTCAGTGGACAAAAGCTCACAGTTCAGAGCTGGATCAGGCATCAGTGGCCATGGCGCCTGCAGGGGACAAAGGGAGCCAGGCCCAGAGCGGGGGCAGCTCCCGGAGGTGGGCAGTGCAGTGGTCAGGACCCGGTCTGCCTTTCCTGCCTTGGGCTCCGGCATCCTCTGGTCCCAGAGGATCCATCATCCCCGGGGTGGGTACAGGTTCCCAGGGCTGGTGGCTTCTCCCTCAGGGTGGGTACTAACTCCTTCCTTTCCCCAGGTAGGTGGAGGCTGCGCCCAACCAGCTCCCTGACCCCCACACCGTGTTTATCCTGCTGAGCAGCTGGGGTGTCATGCGCTGTCCCGAGGCTCAGGGTCCTGACCCCGCCATGTGAGCATTCAGGACACACAATCTCTCAGTGGCCAGGGCTGGGGGAAGCCGGGACACAAGGAGGAATGGCACAGCCCAGTCTGCCCTGCCGGTCGCTGCCCACTGAGGGATAGCCGGGGCTGGGCTGAGTCAGGAAGGCCTCCTGGAGGATGCCTGAGGGTATCCTTAAAGGAGGCTCCGTGGGGGACCCGGGGCCTCAGGACACCGGGATAGTGGAGAGACACCCCCACCCACAGGACCATTTGCCATGCCCAGAACCCACTCCCGATGAGTGAGGAGGAGCCAACGGCCCGACACCCAGGCCAGGCTGACAGGAGTGGGGTGGGGGTGACATGGGTGAATAAAGCCACAGTGACAGTGAGAGGCGCACGGGCCCTACAGCACGGTGGCATCATTGGGCCTGACTTCCCAGCTGAGCAAGGAACATTCCCGAGCCTGACCCGCCTCTATAGAGTGGAGACGGGATAGTCACCGGGGCGAAGGACTCAGGAGCAGGGAGGCGCGTGGGCCAGAGAAACCCCACACTGTGGCTCACAGGATGCAGGCACTTCTGGGCCACATCGCAACCTGGGGATGGGCGGTGAGGGCTCCACAGAGACCTGGGGCCTGGGCTCCAGGCCAGGTGACTGCCTGAGACCCACGGACCAGAGGAAGCGGCTGAGGAGGGCTCCCCGGAAACGGCTCGGCCCCAGGGCCTTGCACAAGGAGGTGGGCAGGGGCCGGTGCTGGGGCCCAGAGAAGAGGGTGTCAAGGCCAAGGGAGGGTGCCCGGGAGGAGGTGCCCAGGCATGCTGGTCGCCACTCCAGAGACCCCACGACCAAGAGGAAAAAGTGGGGCGCCCTCCTATCTCACCCCTTTTTGTTCCTGCCACTGCCCAGAGCCACTCTGGCCCCCGTGCGCTGGCCTCTAAGCTCGGGGAGAGCAGACCCCAGCCCAGGGCAGTGGATCTCAGGCCTGACGGTGCTTGACACCAGCAGCCCTGGGGTGTCGTGAGGCCTGGGGTGATGCCTAAGACCTGCATTTTCCAAGTTCCCAGGTGATGCTGCTGCTGCAGTTCTGGGCGGGCCTTGGGAGCTTCTGGTCTTTCTTAATGGTGTTTGGGGCCAGGTGGTGGCACGTGTAGGTGGACTGTGCATCTACCTGGAGGCCCCAAGCATGTAGCAAATTACCCCACCACTGTGCATTTCCAAGTGGGCACCCACAGAAGGCCCTAAGCAAGGCTCCAGCTTTCACCGAGCCCCAGCTCCCCACCAATACCAGCCCCAGGCCCTGTGCTGCCATCTTGGAAATAGCCCTTGGGCCTGCAGCGGAGCCTCCCGCAGGTGCCTGGGGAGCAAAGCCCCAGCCTCTCCTCTTGCAGGCCCCAGGCGTCCTCAGGGTAGGTGTAGGACTGCACCACAATCGCAGCTGCCTGTTGAGCACATGGTCCCTCTTCCCCTTGCTGAAACCTGCTGGCTCCTTCCTGAGTTCCTGGCTATCTCTGTCATCATAAAAGATGACCTTTCCATGAGCAAGTTTCTACCCAGGGCGGTTTCTCAAGGAATTTCCTCTGCTCCCTGCCCCGCCCCTCCGCCTCGTCTTGGAGGTCCAGTGGACATGGTGCCAGCACAGGACACGTCAGGGCTGCCGAGTGGCCTGGGCCCCACAGCCTGGATGGCCTGGCAGAGAGGGTGGGCAGGGGCCCCCTGTCCCGGCGGGGGCGGGGAGCAGAGCGGCGCATGAATAATCCGCTGACCTTTCCTCTCGTGTTTGGACGAACATAAGCCTGTTTACAATAAACCACAGGGAGATTTTTCATCCTCCAAATGGAACAGGGTTATGTAAGCATCGAGACCTCAGCTCAGCGAACACCTGCTGCAGGGGCCAAGTGAGGGGGATAGGAGAGACGGGGCCCCTGGTGACTCACAATCAAGTTCACGATGGCAGGGCCGTCATTCAGCTGGACAGCCGCTGGGGAGGGCAGTGGACACTTCCTGGGGCTCAACAGGCCAGGCCACCTGGGGGACCAGCTCCTCTTCACCCCTTACACAGCCCCTGTCAGAACCAGCAGAGAGCCCAGGACCCCCGGGGAGGGCTGCTGTCCCCAGCTACCACCGTGGTCTCCACTCTCTCTGCACGCCTGCCTTGGCCCTGGCTGGGAGGCTCATATGCACCCCACACTGCAAGCCGAGGGCCCCCCACATCAGCCGAAAGCACGGGACCCACCCAGGGGAGGACCCTTCCAGAGAATCCAGCCACTGTCGGCTCTGGTCCTTCTCCCTGCACTGCACCCGGGACTCTACTGAGAAAGGCTGGTCTGCCCTGGGGTTTGGCCTCAGTGGCTTATAAGATAAGCCCTTTGGGAATCATAAAGTGAGCAACCCGTGTGCACCACATCTTCTGTGCTGCTCTGATGAAGCACCACAGACTGGTGGTTTATAAACAATAGTGATTTTTTCCTCACAGTTCTGGAGAAAGTCCAAGACTAAGGGCCAACTGGCTCTGTGTCTTGCTAGGCTTGGGCTCTGCTTCCAAGATGGCGGCCAGAAGGCTGTGTGCTCTGGAAGGGATGGATGCTGTCCTCCCAGGGCGGGAGGCACAGCAGGTAGGTGAGGTGCTAATCCTCCCCATCCAGGATGGCTCTCCCCTCACAGCTCGGTCACCTCCTGAGGGCCCCGCACCTGCACACCATCACATTGTGAGTTTGGGGGGACACCGTGGGGCACAGCACACGTGTCCTTGAGTCTCAGTGGCAGTGACTACAATGTGACTCCCCAAGGTTGATCTTAAGAGGACTCACAGCTGCAGCTTGGTTCTCTTGGGACACTTATTCTTGGAACCCTACCACTGTCCCGGTCACTTTCTCCTGTGGGACACAACCTCTAACACTCACAATTTACAGGAGAGAAGGTTATTTTGGCTCATGCTTCAGTCTGCAGTTGGCTGGTTCCAAGTCAGGGCAGCACAGCAGAGGGGCCTGGCGGTGGAGAGCTGCTCACCACATAGCAGACAGGAAGCAGAGAGGCAAGGAAGGAGCTGGGAAGGGAGATAAATCTTTACAGGCCACGCCCCCAGTGACTCATCTCCTCCAATCAGAACTCACCACCCAACAGCAAGCGGGCAATACCACGCCCATAAAGCATCGCCTCCAGACCAGGAGGCTTTGGGAGGCAGTTTAGATCTAAACCATAATGGCCACCAAGGAGAGACCACTGGAAGAGAGACTAAGCTCCCTGCCTTTGCCTGGGCTGAGCTCAACATGCCAGCCGCGCCCCTAGGCCAGCCATGTGCAGTGCCATCTTAGAAGCAGATCCTCCAGCCTCCGACTTCCACTGGCTAATGCCCATGGAGAAGAGCCTTCTTGCTGAGCCCTGCCTCAAACACACATCTGTGAACTAAACAAGTGATTGGTGTTCTGAGCTAGGTTTTGGGCTGGTTGGTTGCACCAATGAAGCTATTTCAGGGGGCACCCAACCTGACAGTTGCGGTGACACCGCTTCCCTGCAGCCCCCCTCACCCACCTCACCCACCTGCATCCTCTTGTCTTCTCCTCACCGTCATCCCCTATCACAGGGCAGATGGTCACATGCTGTGCACTCATCCCAGCCCACAGGGTGTCCTCTCTCCAAATGCTTTTCTAAGTCCCCACCGAGGACCAAGGACCCAGAGCTCCCTGGCACCAGGCTGGGTTGGCGAGGCTCACTGAAGGGAGGAAAAGAGGCGTACCAAGCACTGATGCCTCCTAAAATGGTGAGGGGATTTCCTTGGCTCAGTGCTTATATCTTCCTCTGGAGGGAAGATGGAAGGTGAACAAGCCCTATCCTTGGCAGTTGATTCCAACCAGTGCTGAGGCCACACCCTCCCCAGCCTTATTTCCCCACCTCGGGATGGGATTGGCAAGTCCTAGCATCTAAGCCAGTGGGTGAGATCTCTGGATCCCAAGTGTCCCTGGTTCAGGTGCAGGCTCTGCCCCTAACCAGTTGTGTGACTTGAGAAAAGCGATTCAACTCTGTAAGCCTGTTTCCCTGGCCATGCAGTAGAGGTGGTGGGATCCCTGCTTCACAGAGAGGAACTGTGCACAAACTGTTTGGCTCTCAAAAGTCATTCCAACAACACCAGCAGCTGCTGTTGCTTCATGAGGACCATGGTGGTGGTGATGGTGACTGCCAGTGATGACAGTGACGGTGATTGCCCCACAGTCCCCCACAGGCACTAAACTCAAGTCCTGGGCTCAGTAGGTCAGTAGATGAGGGTGAGCCTCCCTCCTCACCTCTCTAAAGGAGGGAAGGGTAACATTGCTCTTCACCTACTTCCCATCATCTGGGATGGCCAGACATCCTGGGTCCCAAGGATGCCTCCTACCTGTCCCTGACCCCGACACCTTCACTGGGTGTCTTCCAGCCCCATGCCTGGCTTACTTCCTGGGCAGCTGGTCCCTTGGAATGTACCTCGGGGCTGCAATGACCTGGGTCTGTACTCATCCTACATAAAGCTTCAGTAAACACAGGAAATGTGGTTTTGTTCCAGACACGACTGCACAAGACTCTGATGGATTGGACACAGTCATTCCAGGAAAAGTCCCCAAATCCAGTCTCCGTGCTTACCTCCCTGGATTTTGCATGCACAGTGGCCCCTGCGTCAGTCCAGGCCCAAACCCTGATAGGGAAGTCTGTAAAGCTCCTGGGGGCACTCATGTCACACTGTGAAATCAGTGGGGGACAAGATGGTGGCATTGCCCACCTTCACTCTTAACCCTTTGGAGGGGTCTGATTGCTGTGAGGGAAACAGCTCTGGGCTCTGGTGTGAGGAGGTTCACAAGCTGAGGTCAGCTACTGGCCCTGCTCCTTGGAGCTGCATGACCTTGACTAGGTCACCGGGCTTCCTCGCATGTCCAGAGGGGAAAGAGTAGGAGCCACTGGGAGAGTTGTCATGAGGGTTAAACAAGGATATAGTGACTGCTTGTGATTACTGAGAAAATGCTTTTGCACGTATGGATGGGTGAGTTGATGGGTGAGTGAACAGATGGACGAATGGGTGGGCTGATGGATGACTGGATGGATAGATGGATGGATGGGTGGGAGAACTAATGGATGAGGGATGGATGGATGGATGGATGGATGATCACTAGACAGGTGGATGAATGGATGCGTGGGCAAACAATGGGGGCTGAGTAGGTGGTTGAGTGGTCAATGGGTGGATGGATGGATGGATGGGTGGGTGGATGACTGGATAAGTGGACGAGTACATGAGTGGATGGGTGGATGGAAGGACGGAAGATGAGTGGATGATGGGTAAGTGGGCTGGTGGATGGATAAATGGACAAATGGGCGGATGGATGGACAGATGGATGGATGCATGGAGAACTGGATGGATGGACATGTTGATGAGTGGATGGGGATGAGTAGGTCAGTAGGTGATGGATGGTAAATGGCAGGGATGGAGGGCGAGTCTTCCCTTCCTGAGTTCAGACCTTCGTGGCAGCCCCACTGCCTGCACAGCTCCAGCTCCACTTTATCCACCTGGAAGTGACTGGGTTCTGACCCTGCTCGCTCTGTTCCCAGGGGACACTGGATTTTTGTGGGGTGGCGCAGAGGTGCACTGTGAACGCCGTACAGCTCTGGGCTCCGATAGTGAAGCTGCTGCCTATAGAACTACTCAAGACGAGGATGGGGAGGAGACTACTGGGAATGGGGGGGGGGCGGTGGAGACTGCTGATGGTGATACACAGGGTAAACTAGGAAACCGAAATGGAAATGCAAAGCAGACACGACACGGGGCGAGGGAGTGAGAGGGGGAGGCCATAGCTGATGAAAGGTGTCATTTGCTGGGCGCTGCTGCACGGCACGGCTGCGTGGGGCTGAGTTCACGTCCTACCCTGCATAGCCCTGTGGCTATTGTTCCCATTCAATAGAGGGGGAAACGAAGCACACTGAGAGCTTTGTTTTCTTTTTCTTAAGTCATCAGTGCCGGGTGCCTAGGCTTGCTCGGTATTCAACGTTACCGCTTCCCTTCCTCTCCAGGCCACGGCTGTGTGGCTGACACCTGCCCGGGTCAGCCAGGAGCAGGGCCCCAGTGACCTCCGTCCCCTTCGGGGCCCCAAACTGTCTGTGAAACTGTTGCTGAGATCCTGGGGACCTGGTAGGCTGCCCTCCAACCGCCTAAGACCACGGCCCCCACAGGCCTGAGAGCCCCGACGCCCTGAGAGTGGGGACGGCAGAGGCTTCCCCCATAGGCAGGAGGGGACAGGAGACAGGGAGCTGAGTCAGCCCGGCATCCCGTTTAGGGTCCCTCGGGCAGTTGACGAGGCTGCACGGTCCGTGTCCTAAGTCGGCAGCGTGGTTGTGTCTGTTGTGTCTGGGCCCCGTCCAGGCCGCAGTGGTCGAAGGAGAAGCCTGCACCACAAAACAGCCCGCCCGGTCCCGACTCAGCGATCTTCCAGATCTCCCCCCAAGCCACTTTTTAACGGTTGTCTGCTCACATGCTGAGGCCAGAGGTGGCCACTTGTCCCCTGGAGCTGTCCTTGGAGACCCTGCTCGGCGGCTCCGCTCCCTGCACAGGGCCAGGAGGGCTTGTGGCTCAGGGAGGGACTCAGAGCTCCCAGTCCTGCAGGACCTCCGGGAGCTACAGAGGAAAATGGCCCGACTGGGGCCGCAGTTGGAATCTAAGAATAGCCCCTCCTCAGGGCAGTAAGAGGAGCAGGCTGAGTGGCTGGTTCCAACTCCAGGGCATCCGAACCGCTCGGGAAGACATCAAAGGGGAACCTGCACCCACCAGCACACTTCTGGGCAGCAGGTCGGTACTGCAAGCAGGGACCTGTTTCCTTTAAAGGTAGCTTCTTTCAAGCAGTCTGCAAGGCTGGGGCAGGAGGACCTCAAGTTCAAGCCTGGCCTGGCCAATTTAACATTTACGAAAACCCTGTCCAAAAATAATAACTAAACCGTGGCTGGGGATACAGCTCAGTAAGTGGCCCAGGGCTCGATCCCCCATACCACACACAAAAATGGAATCCCCCAGTGTGCAAGGACGGAGCAGCTGTGCTCAGTCAGGGGCTGCCCACATCAGCAGTGGCCCCTGCAGACCAGGAGAAAGAAGGGGACGCGACGGGCACCGACCCCCCTGCTGCCACTCCCGCCCTCCCCCTGCCCACCCATCATAGCGAGGTCTCCGCTTGTGGGGGTGGCTGGGATGCCTCCGCCAGTCTGACTCGGGCTGGAGAAGCTCAAACCGGAGGCTGGACACAGGCAGGGCTGCTTTGCCCTCTACCCAGGCTCAGGGGAGCCCGAGGCCCAGGGGCAGAGACAGAGGGAGTGCAGGCCTTGGTCATAGTCCACATTCAGGACACCCTCCCCATCCTCAGGTTCAGCCTGGGCCCCTGAAGGCTCCCGGGCCCCCGTGGCAGCTGCACACAATCGGGGCTGGGCTGTGGGTGGAGATGTTTACTGACCCTCACACAAGGGCCACGGAGGCAGCGTGGGCAGCTGGCTGCTGGCAGGGCACAGAGCACTTCCTGCAAGGCTTCCCCCACACGTCCCCAGCAGCCAGCAGTCAACATCCCAGGACCAGCTTGGGCATGGGTCCTGAGGGGCCTGGGGGCTGGGCTCACTCGGAGAGCAGAGACCCCGTGCGCCCTCCGTGCCTGCCCTGGGTGCGGATTTGGCATCCCGTCCATGCAGGAAGCTCACTTTCCTAAAAGCAGGGGCTTGGGTCAGTTCCGGGACAAGAGAGCCCTCTAGACATGGGGGTGTCTCAGAGTAACAGCTAGGGGAGCTTGAGGCAAGAGAGCCTGGCTGTGGATGAGGGCACGTGTGACCCAAACCGTCCCTCTGGGACTGAAGGAGACATTCGTTTTGAGCACAAAATTTAAATAGATGACTACGATCCCAGTCATCAAGGAAATACCCTAATACACTCTTTTATTAAAAAGTCAACATTTTAAAAAATGACAGAATATCAAAACTTTAAATAAGGACAGGATATGAACCTTCCTTTGTATGACCCTGGCTGGCTGGCTGTCCCCTAATGGTGGCCCTGGGTTCAATAAAACTTTATTTATAAAAACAGGCTGGCCAGTGGCAGCCTGCAGTAGTTTGCTGCTTGGTTTTCCTTTTCCTGTTATATGTCTCGATCCCCCGGGATTTTCCGGCACTGTGTTAGATTTTGCAGCCGGTCCTGCTCACCTCCGTGGATCTGCATAGAGACGCTGGGCCGGCCCAGACCCCCTCTCTCAAGGAGACTGGCTTGAGAACTTTCTTGAGCCCCTGGCTGCTGACAGGGCAGAGTCTGGGCCAGGGGCTTTTGCATCAAAGTCTTTTCAACTTTAATGGTGTATGACATTTCTGAGACAAAATACGGCACAGCTAATCATATTTTAATAGCCCTACCTTTCTAAGTGGTCTGTCTTGGAGTGTACATGGCAATATTCTAATTTCTTAGCTCTGATGAGCCTCAATCCACCCAGGTATTCAGTTTCTCCATTTGTAATTTTCGCTCCCAGATGTTGGATGCCAGGGAACTCTGCAGAACGACTGTACGAATGTAATATTTAATCTTGGATGTCGGTTTGGGTGTTCCACTCAATTTCCTGGAAAGAGCTTGAAATTCGTCTCATTCGGGCAGAGTAGCCAAACAGTCCGTCCTCTGAGGCCAGGCCTGCAGTGCCGCATAATACCACGCAGCTAAGTTCTCTGATTTCCGACATGCAAATCTGGAGCAGATGTGGGAAAAGTGTGCCATTCATGTCCAAGTGCAACAGTTATCAGGCCGGGCAGCTGGAGGGATAATTAGGGGCCAAGCTCCAGAGCACGGCGGCCAGGGGCACATCCGGTTGGAACGGCAGAGGCTAACTCAGATCTGGGGTTCCAATATTGTAATTATCACAGGAGGCTGCTGTATCAGAAGGTGGATGGGTTGTGGTCCCGCCCACATTTCAAACAAGCAGCTGTGTCTCCTGCAGCCACCTGGCACTGCCAGCCGGGACCCAGGCTGTGGACCTGCCCAGCCAGGCCGAGCCTCAATGTCATGCAGTCCCTTGGATCTTTCAGAGTCGGGGGGAGCAGTTTCAGCAATCGGCAGTGCCTGCTTGGTGACTTCACTGCTGCAGCTGGCCAGGGAAGAGCCCATAGGTGCCGAAGCCAGGCAGAAACCATGCTGGCAGTGGTGCCCTGGGGACCAGGCAGCCTGCTTGGCGGGCTGAGGGTAGCCTGTGCTGGGCCAGAAGCGTCTCCTCCAAGACGCCACTCATCAGCCCTCTGGAACCTCAGTTTCCGGTCCCAGGAGGAAGGAGGGAGTTTCCCTCCATGAATGAGGGGAGCAGGGTGAAGGAGCCGCCAAGACAGGCACCGGGAGCCCCCCAGTGGGAAAGGGGTGCGCCCCCGACCTTGGACGCTGTGTTCCCATGACGACTCTGGGGGCCTGAGCTGGGCAGTCCAGTGGGTGACCTGCAGGTCGGGGGTCCTGGTTCCATCCCAGCTCTCTCAGGACCTCGGGCAGCTCATGCCCTCTCTGAGCCTCAGGATCTCCTTCTGTCCAAGGAGGCTGGACCCAGGGACAGTGAGGCCTCAGGGATGGAGGGTGGAGGGTGGAGGCACAGGCCCCTCGTCATTTTCTTCCCAGGAGAGAGAAAGAAACATGAGGCCTTCGAGTGCTCGGGAGACTTACGGAGCCCCAGCTGCAGCACCAGATGGGGATGTGCCCGGGGGCTCCCGTGGCCCTGCCCTCATCTGGGGTGACTCTGTCCCCCGCCAGGGTCCCAGCCCATCCCTTTCTTCCCTTTCCTTCTCCACCTTGGCTGCTGCTGGCTGCTCCGTCTGCCTGCTGTCTGGGGGGTCCGCCGCTAATTGGGCTGTAAAAGATGATCCTGCCGCGCAGCTGTGTGCAGCCCAGCCTGGGGACACCGTGTAAATGATAGGCAGATAGCAGGCAGCCTCACCTGCGACTGTGGGAGCCAGAGGGCAGAGGCCAGGGCCCGGGGAGTGCAGAGACCAGGAGCCCTGCACTGCTGATGTGGCCCCCCAGGGCCCTCCTTGTCCCCTGACCCTGGGGCCCTAGACACACTCCAGCTGGGCCGCTCCCACCTCCCTCCCTGGTGGGCTGTCACCTCTCCACTCAGTGTGGCATCACTGTGGACCCTGGCTCTGCATGGAGCCCTAGGGACACACAGGCCAACACAGCCCTGCTGGTCCGTGGCCCTGTTTCCCAGCCTCCTTTGCAGCTAGCGGAGGCCACGCCATTCCCCTCTGGCAGTGAGGTTAAGCAGAGTGCTGTGATCCATCCCTTAGAAAAGAAACCAGCAGGGCCGGGGATTTAGCTCATTGGTTCCACAGCCTGCCTTGCAATTTCAAGGTCCAGAGTTTGATCCCCGGTACCAAAAAAAAGAAATCAGCAAGCAAACAAACCACACCTCCCCGCTGACCTGCCCTTCCTTCAGTGGGCCGCTCTCCTCCTGGTCGGGAGAAGGGGTGATGCTGAGGTGCCTGGGGCAGAGGCCCCTTGTGGCAGAGCCATGAGCTCGAAGAACCGTGTCTCTCAGGACACCAGAGCCCCAGCCCCATCTGCTTCCCCGGCCTTGGTGTGAAAGAGGAGGAAAGAATCTACCTTCTTTCAGTGCCAGTTACTTTGGGTTTCTGTTGTTTCTGGAAACCTCCATGCCAGCAGGTGTGGACCCCACAGTGCTGGGGTGCTGAGCACTAGGCACCCTGGTCTCCGCAGGAGAGGCATCTGGGAGGCGGTGTCCTGCTGGGGCTGTGGGGCATGCTGGCCAAGGGGACATTGCTGGGCCGGACATGGGTGGAGAGGATGAGCCGGTGGGGAGGCCCAGAGGGGCCTGAACGAGGGCCCTGCTCTGCGCAGGTCGGGCAGAAGCCAGGCCTGAGCTGCCATCTGGAATCGGGCAGGATGCACAGACGTCCTGCTACCCGCAAGGGACGGTCACCTTCTGTCTTCAAACTCTAGTGGAAACCTGACTGTGGGCCACTCCCAAGCGGTCATTCAGCTCAGGGTGGTGTGGTCCTGACCCCCGACCCCACCCCAGGGTGTACACACTCCATGGCCAGTGGTCACCTCCTCCCTCCTCGGGTGCAGACTGTCCCCTCCTCTCCTGAATGCCAGCAGTGCACAAAGTACAGGGTAGGAGAGGAGCCCGAGGGAGCCACCACAATGCCGCTGGGCATTGTGACCGGGAAGGGCCCAGGGAGTGCCTGACTCGGGGAACCGTGCTATCAGATCACTGAGGTCTCACCCCCATCACCACAGCTCTGTTCTTCCCATGTAAGTAACATCAGCTGCAGAAGCCCGAGTATGCAGGGATGCGGGGAAGGGGCCCATGGAGGGCTCTCGTTTCTGAACTACTGTTGGTCACACTGAGATGTCTCTCTCTCTCTCTCTCTCTCTCTCTCTCTCCTTCTTCTTCTTCTTCTTCCCCTCTGAGGCAACTGTACCAAAACAAAGCTGAGGCATCAAACACAGTGCTTCTGGGTCACAAGAGTTTATTATCCAGGCATGGTGGTGCACATGTGTAATCCCAGCTATTTGGGAGGCTGAAGCAGGAGGACTGCAAGTTTGAGCCCAGCCTGGGCAATTGAGTGCTTTAGTGAAACCTTATCTCCAAATAAAACAATAAAAAGGGCTGGGGTGTAGTTCAGTGGTGGAGGGCCTGTGTGTTCAACCCGCAAACTGCGCGCGCACACACACACACACACACACACACACACACACACACAGCTTACGACAGCGAGACACCACAGCACACCTACCGAAGAGCTAAACACCAAAACACTCACACCCCACCAGCCGGAGAGGGTGTGGAAAAACAGAAGCTCTCCTTCGCTGCAGCTCCTGACAAAGCCAGACATACTCTTCCCTGGGACCCCACAATCACGCTCCTTGGTATTTAACCAAATGAGTTGAAAGCTTAGGTCTAGACAAAGGAAAAGCTACACGTGGAAGCTCAAAGCAGCTTTATTCATGACTGCCAAAACTGAAGGCCAGCGAGGTGTCCCCTGGTAGGTGAACGGGAAGAAAATAAACTGGCCTCGATGGGACCTTGGAATATTATTTAGCACTAAAAAGAACTGAGCTCCCAAGTCAGGTAAAGACCTGAAGAAAAATGTATCCCTCAGTGAAAGGAGCCCGGGCACGAGCAGTAGGGACTCCAGCCACTGGGCAGGGAGGGGATAAAAGCAAAACTGGGCCAAGACGAGTGGCCATTGGTCAGGCAAGAAGGGGTGGTGGGTGGAACATGGGTCGGGGCAGGGCAGGAAAAGGACCCTAAGAATCCAAGGCACCGGTAAGGAGGGGGCACTGTTTGCATCCTGAGCCAATACATCTGGGCTTGGGGTCTGTGTAAAAAGCATTTGTTTACAGAACTACCGGTTTAAGAGCTTCCATTTCTAGCTGCTCTGGCTGGTTGGGGAGGGTACATGTCCTGATACATCGGCCCCTCAGGTCCAACAGGAAGCGGGAGGGGTCCAGGACTAGAGTCAATAACAACGCGTCCATGTGGCTCCATTGTAACTCTAAGATGGAAATCCGGGGAAGGAGCTCTGTACTTTCCACTCCATTTTTTCCTGCCCTAAAATTCCTCCTTAGAAACTGAAATTAGTTCAAGAAACACACTTCTGAGAAGAGCAGTTAGTGGCGAGGGTCAGCAGCCCTCGGCTTCTGCACGATGTCAGGTCTGTGTGCAGGGATGGCCCCGCTCTGGGCAGAGTGGCTCGGTCACCACGGTCACCCCGGTGTCTAGAAAAGAAAAGCACAGCTCACAGCATTGTAAAATGTTTTTGTGGTAAAATGCATACAACGTAGGATCTGCCACTGTTGCAGTATGTGAGCCTCCAACCAGTGTCACCTTCCTAATGTGCATTACCCACACCACCCCTCACCTGACCGCGGCTTTGAGCCCAGGCCCGCGGCCCTACTCCCTGCCTCTTGTGCTCTCTCTCTCTCTCTCTCTCCCTTTCAAATCTTGATGCTTCTCAGTGCGTGTTTGCAGCAATAGTGACTGCACTCGTCGTGGGGAGCTGGTGCACGTCCCTTCCACATCTTCATCCTAGGGGGCTGGGGACTGAGCTCAGTGGTTCCGCCGCCTGCCTCTGCCTCACATCTTCATCCTTTTCCCTCCCCTCCCTTCCCTCCACCTCCTGACTTCCTATATCTATCTCTTATTTTGCCCTTTAATTTCTTAATACTTCAGGCTTCTCATAGAAGAGAAACCATGTGATATTTAAGCTTGTGTGTCTGATCTGTTTCACTTAACATTACACTCTAATAGTGCATCCATTTTCCTACCCATAACTCAAGTTTATACTTCTTTATGGCAGAGCAGCACCCACTGTGTGTAAGGACATTTGCTTTATCTATTCATTTGTTCATGGGCACTCGGGCTGCTTCCAAGATTTAGCTGTTATCAACTGTCCTGCTATAAACATGGTGTGAATGGATCACTGTGGTACGATGTCTATAACTTTTTTGGGAAGATACCTAGAAGGGGAATAAATAGCTCAGGGACTTGCTCAATTGATATGTGCAGATGTCTCTTGTGTCTGTCTCTCTCTGCAGCCTCACATGGCCAGGCCTAGCAGGTGGCAGTGTTTTCAGTGCCTTGTGCCTTTTGCTGGCTGAATAATATTCCACTGTGCGGTGACAGCATGCTTATCAGCTGGTGGACATGGGGTTGTTCTGCCTTCGGGATGCACCGATGTGGGGATCCTGGTGTGAACATGCAAGCAGGTTTTATGTGGACAGATGTTTTCAATTTTCCTGGGTAGATGCTTAGGAGTGGAAATGCTGGGTCCTATGGAAATTCTGGGTTTAAAGCTTGTGGCATTTAAAAACTGTTTGTAAGTCAGGAAGGGATTCAGTATGCAAATGCCACAGAGCCTCTGCTCCCAGCGATGGTGAGGACAGCCAGTGAGAGGAAGCCTCAGCAGGAGGTTAGGAATCCAGTCTGCGCCCCAACCATGAGGCCAGGAGCCGCGTCTGCCCTAGGGGGTGGGAGTCAGACTCGAGTGGAGGGAGGGTGACCGGCCAAGCACCCCAAGTCCCTGAGGTCCACCCATGTTGGGGTGACGCAGAGGACCACGCTGCCCGGCTGAGGCCACGCAATCAGCCAGGGTGCGATTGGCCTCAGGGACAGGGATGCGTCTCACACAGGTGCAGTCCCCGTGGGCTGTGGGACTCCACCCAGCACCCGGGGACTCTCACCCCACCAGCACCATCAGCCCCTGCACCCGACAGAGCCGCCCCACACGGAGGCCCTCGCCAGTGTCCTCTGTGTCTCTGCCCTGTGCTCTAGTCACTACCAGGCATCACCGCTCACTTCCTGTGCAGCCCCATCGGTGGTCAGCTGGACACCGGAGATGCCTGAAGAAACCAGCAGCCACCAGGGGCCTGGGTCCCACTGCTGCCCGAGGCCCCACAGTGCCAGCCCCAGGCTGGAGACTGGAAGGCCCCGGAGTCCACTGCTCCTGACGGATCCACGGTTAGAGGCCACCAGCATGAGCGAAGGTGCGGCCCACGTGGGGAAGACATGGCCCACATGACGTGGCAGGAGCTCCCTGCGACACCCAGGCAGCCACCCCGGGACTCAGCGAGACGCCACCCAGCCCTGCCACCAAGCAAGAGTGCATGGCCGCGCTGAGGCCACCGTGGATGCGTTCGCCTCCTGTGGATTATTAAATTACATGCACATTTAACTGAAAATGATTATCTCCTCCCGGTTCACAGGACGTGCTCGGGGGAGGTACGGCAATTCTGCTGCAGTTTGAAAACTCAAAATCCAAACATCATTTTTCATATTCAGGTCGATCCTCCCACAGATATACACACTGTGGTGTGTCACAATTGTTTCCCTACCATCCAGCTTCAGATGTACCCGTAGGTATGTTTATTTGGTTTTCAGCTGTGTTTTTCACTTAAAAATCAGGATCACATGTCTAATCTCAAAGAGCAGGGTAATCCCAGCCGGCATGTGAATTTGGCAAACGTCCGACGTGTTTATCCATGAGGATTCGCAATTTTATACTCTGCAAAAGACAGCTCTTCCTTGCATCCCCCATATTGTGAAGAACGAACTATTTTCTTATTTAGGGGGAAAAACCCCTGCCCTTTTATGGGCAGAGTTGTTCAGCTCTGAGTATATTACGCCACATGAAAGCGGTCTGCCCTCATTTGTGGCTGCCTGATTACAAAGACAAGATCTTTAATTAAAATTGGTTTGGTTCTGTGTATTTCTTTCAAAGAAAACCATCGAAATAGCATTTGTGACTCATTACCTTCTTAACAGCGATGCTATCCTACTTGCCTCGTTGTTTTGCCCGTTTTGGTCAAGATGCTGACCTTGAAAGGCTGGGGACCATCCGTGCCTGGCGGGAAACCCTGTCCCTGAGTGGAGGCAGCCTGCTCCGCCATGCTGTGCTACAGGCAGGGCCCTGGGGGGTCTGGAAGCGCCTGGAGGGAGGCTGGGCTCGCCACGCATGGGGCTGGCATCCTCGGGTGCGCTGGGAATGCCCAGCTCGGCTCCACTGGCAGCAGGGCAGCCAGAGCCCATCTCCTTCTTACCCGAGCCCAGGCTGGCTTGGGGACCACGTGGCTTTGGGGAACCGCTTCCAGCCAAGGCACCAGATTGCCTAGATCCGTGCGCTGTCTAACATGTTAGCAAAATTAGTGCTTAGCAATATTTTGGAGAATTCTGTGGTTGGGCGTTTTGTGTTTTTTCCTCTGCCAAAAAAAGCTTGCTAACTTCTTTGCCTCTCTGCTCGCTGCAAAGACAACCAAGAGGGCTGCGAATTGTCTGCACATTGTGCACCATGCGACCCTGGAGTCGGGGCCCCGAGCAGGGCCCGTCCTCACCGCCCTGTGCCCTTCCTGAAACCGCTCGGGGTGGGTCTGAATCTCTGACTTTCACGTGTGTGGTGTTTCCCAGCTGCCCCCTCTCTGCCTATGCCACACCAGCCGAATTCCGAGTGCTCAGGCAAGCAGCGAGGACAGCCGCAGGGCAGCAGCTCCCACACATACCACCAGCCAGCTCTGCTCCAGCCTCACTGCTGCATTCAACCTTCACAAAACCTGAAGCCAGGCTGCTGGGATCAAAGCCTAGCTCTCCTAAGCTGTGTGACGTTGGGCACATTACCTAACTTCTCTGAGCCTCAGAAACCTACAGTGGGGAAAATAATGTGCTCCTGGTTGGCTGGGGGGGAGGGGCTGGGACAGGAAAGAGCAGCACTGTGTGTCACCATCAATGTGTGTGACCAGCAAGGTGGAATACTATGCAGCTGTCAAAAAGCACGTGGAAGCTGTTTAGGTAATAAAGTGCAAAAACCACCAACGTACATCATTGAGGGCATCATTCGACGGCAGAAGAGCACACATAAGGAGCAGACTTTTGTGTAAGGGGAATAATATATGTTTAATAATATTCATTTGCATTTTACTTTATGAACATAAAGAAAGTGGTTTTCTGGGGGGAACACTGAGAACTGACTGCTGGGACAGAGATGGGAGTGTGTGTAGGGCACAGGTACAGACAACACATGGGACACAGGGTGTGCAGGACATGCCGTGTTACACCCATCACGCACTGCGACTAAGAAATAGGGACAGAAGGGTTGAGCATTCCTCACCAGAAACTCAGACACCCAAACACTCCCAAATCCAAAGCTGTCTGAGTGGGAATCTGATGCCACAGGTGGAAAATTCTATATTGGCCTCACAGGACTGGCCAACATCAGAACCTAACGCACTACAACTCCTGTCACTGCCTTCAGGCCCCGTGTACGAGGCGCACGCAATGTGTGAACGGGTTCTGTCTTCAGACTTGGGGTCCATCCCCAAGACATCTATTATGCACATACATAGCTGATTGTGCATATGCAAATATAGCTGATTACGTACATCTAAATATGCCCCCTGATTGTGCGTACGCAAATATAGCATTGTACCTATGTAAATATACAGCTGATTGTACATATGCAAATATAGTTGATTATGCATGTGTGAATATGCACCTGAATATGCATGTGCAAATATACAGCTGGTTGTGCATATGCAAATATACCAAAATCAGAAGAAGTCTGAATGCCAAACACTTGTAGTCCCATGAATTTTAGATAAGGGTCCTTCAATCCCTTTGTGCATGTGTATATGTGTGTATAAGTGTATAAAAATTGTGTGTACACCTGAAAACAAAATTTCAAAATATCATGGAAGAAAATTTTATGGTCAAAAAGGAGAAACAAAGAAACAGTCATAGGAGACTTTTTGTATGGGGGAAAGAGTAATATGTATTTAGTGATATACATTTACAAACCTGCTCTCAGTAGTTGTAGAACAAGTAGGCAGAAGAACTAAATCTGTACAAAGATTTAAACCAGGCACACACCTGTAATCCTAGGCCTGTGGGAGGCTGAGGCAGGAGGATTGTAAATTAGAGCCTAGCCTGGACAAATTAGTGACTATATTACTTTTCTCATTGCTGAGACAAAATATCTGATACCCAAAGTTAAAGGAGGAAAGGTTTATTTGGCTCACAGTTTGTAGGGGTTTCAGTCTGTAGTTGGCTGGCTCCAAGGGAGGGTGGCCTGGCAGAGGAGAAACAGTTCATGGTGGGCAGAAGGCAGCAAAGCAAGCAAGCAACAATAGCAGCTTCTTCTGCCCCTTTTATATTCTATCCAGGCCACTGGGTTTAGGGTGGTGCCAAACCAATCAGTGGACTGATTTACTAATCACACACCCTTAATCCCAGTGTCACACACTCTAGATCCAGCCACCTCTGAAAAAGCCCCACCTATGAGCACATGAGATTTGGGGGGACATCTAGACAAAGCCTTAACAGTGACTTAGCAAGACTCAGTCTTGAAAAAATTTTTAAAAATAAAAAATAGGGTGGATGGGTAGCTCAGTGAAGATTCTGGGTTTGATCCCCAGAACCAAAAAAAAAAAAAAGATTAAAACAGAATTATTGACCTTGAACTAAGTGAATTTATGGAATATTCGTTCAACAAGCATCAAATACTCCTTCTGTGTTAGTTCACACGAAACCCTAGCCAGGACCAGCCTCTGCCAGGCATGAGGCAACCTCTCGCTCAGAGGAGAGGACTGAGATGTGGCCCAAGCAGAACAGAATTCAGTCAGAAATCAACAACATGATACCTGGAAAAGTCCCCAAACACTCGGAAATGAGGGAAATACACTTCCAAATAATCCATGGGTCACAGAAGAAAACAAAAAAAATTAAACTATTTTTAAATGCTTGCAAGCCGGATATGGTGGTGCTGTAATCCCAGCACTCGGAAGGCTGAGGCAGGAGGATCTCTGTGAGTAGGAGGCCAGCCTGGGCTACAAAGAGAGTTCAAGGCCAGCCTGGGCTACAAAGTGAGACCTTGTCTCAACCTCCTCCCCCCAAAAAATAAAATTCTGGTGGTAGAAGCATAGCATATTATGATTCGCAGTATGCAGGTAGAGGGGCCCTTGGGAATGTAATGTGAAGTTAGTAACAGAAAGACTGAGATTAATGGGGTAAACATCTACATTAGGAAGCTAGAAAAAGAAGAATGCTGCACAGAAAGTAAACAGAAGGACAAAATAATCAAGATGTGAGCAGAAATCAAGGAAATAGAAAACAAGCGACAGAGGGCAGTGAGAGCCAGAAGCGAGTTCTTTGAAAGAGTTAACACAGACGCAAAGCCTCTACCGGAGTGCTCCAAATCAGCCACAGAGAAGGCATGGGTGGTGGCTGTGGAGGAGGAGACGCCACTCCCGACTCCGACTCCGTGGCACTCAAGGAGCACACAGGGCAGTGCAGCTGGGCGTGGGGGCCCTGGGTTCCACTCCCAGTGCTGCACACGCGGACACAGGAAAATCAGATGAGATGCAAACGGAGCCACATCGGGACATCCAACCGGAGCTGGCCCCTCCGCTGCCCGGCCCGAGCCTGGCACAAGCGGTCACACCCTCGGCTGCCCTCAGCCACACCAGAGGCCCCAGCCGACCATCGCCACGCTCACCGCCTGCGGCCCAGAGACGGAAGCGGCCCTCCCAAAGCCACGCAGCCCAGCGGGCCGGTGCGGGCCACTGGGCTGGTAACCCTGGAGCCCAGCTTCCTTTCTCGCTCTGGGAGGGTTTCTGGCTGGCGGGGCTGACCTGAAACGTGCGTCTGGTCCAAAGGCCCCTCCAGTGGCCTCAGCCTGACTGAGCGCCAGGCGGTAGGCCCACGGCAGAGAGCACAGCGCAGGGAGGGCCGGTACCTACGCGGATGCTGCTCGTTTTCATTACCTCAGTGTTATGCACCACAGAAAGGCAGCTCAGGGCTCTTCAGACGCCACAGCCCCAGGCCAGGACACACTGAGTTCATTTTGAGTCACCAGGGGTACCTCCCCAACGCCCCTTGGGTTTGGTACTAAGGATTAGTACCTTTCGATAGTTACCGACCAGCAAAACAAAAACCCCACAGAGGCCAGCATGGAACAGGCAAGAAAGAGGGGGAAACATAAAAACAGTTTGAAAAGTTCTAAATTTATGTCAACCGTTTTTCTGCACGCTGTGAAGGGACAGAATCCCAGTCCATGCTCTCCCCGCTGCAGCTGGCTCAGGTCCCTGTCGGAGCTGCCCTGTCGGCCCCTGAGGAAGCCCGGTGGGGCCTCCCACCCAGAGGAAGTGGGCACCGCTGGTCTGGCCCGAGGTCATGCGGGGCCACAGCCGAGGGTGTTAACAGGTTGGGGGTTGAGGGACTGGGGCCGCAGCTCCCCAGAGGGGACCCTGGCTCGGCCAGCACAAGTCCAGCAGCCCGGTCCCACCGCGGGGACGCAGCTGTACTCAGTCCCTCCTCTCCCGGCCCCTCACCAGCACCCACCGAGGCCCAGCTTCCCCTCGGCCCGCCCGGCCAGCCTCATGCCCAGGCGGGCAGGGAATGAGTCCCTGCCTCCTGGTCTGGGAACCATTTTGTATGTGAAAATAGAAGCCGCACTTTTATCCCAAGAGAGGGGCATAATCACCAAATGCACATGAAATCACTTAAACTCTAGGAGCCGGCAGCCCCCTCGCTTTAATTACACCGTGGGCCGTGTTCTGCTGAAAGCAATTACATTTTTAGATCTTCCCCAACACATACACACACACACACACTCACATCCTGACACACTCACGAGCACACACACGCACACTCGCCACTCAAGCCCTGCCTGCCTGGGCCTCCCGGACTGAGTAGAGCCTGAGATTTTGCAGGACCGAGAGGGCTTTGTATCCAACCTGTTCACGGTCCCGTCCGCAAGCTCGGTATGAGTTCTTTGCCCGCCCACCCGTCCTCCGAGCTCCAGGCTCCCCCAGGGTATGGGGCTCCCCCTCCCATGTGTCTTTTCCAGAGCCCTTCACCCCATAACACAGCCATCCACACACGGTCCCTTCCCTACGCAGATGACTTTCCCAGACGGACAGCTCAGCGCAGTGACAGCCGTGTCCCAGCCAACCAGCGCCAGCAGGACAGCTCTGCCAGCCCCAGGGCCGGGGTCTCTGCAGCTGGCTCCTTCCAGGGCGGCAGCTCTGACCTGGGGCACAGTGCCAGGAGCCCAGGAATGAGGAGGCCTGGGGCTCCCACCCGCCTGTGCAGTCAGCAGCCGTGAAAGACGCCCTTTGTGCCGGGGAGGGGTCCCCCCCAACACAATGCCCTCTTGTCCCTGGGCCTCCTGGGGCTGCCCTAGAAGGAAGGGAGCAATTTCACCGCGGTTTCCGTGGCGCGGTGCATTCGGTGGAGACTCTCGTTTCCGGCCAGGCTGCTGCACGGAGCCGCCCTCCAGCAGGCCGGGCCTGGGCCTGAGAAGCCAGAAGAGCAGGGTGGAGCCCGGGACACCCGAAGCTGGAGGGGCTGCTGGGGCGGCCACAGTGAGTTGACACCTGCAGAGCCTGAGGCCAGAGCTGAGGGCTTTGCCCTGTGGGGACCGCTGTCCTGACGTCCAGGTGCTCTGGGTGGAACTCCTCTCCCCAGCTTGTGGGGCACCTTGTTCCCGGGCAGCCGGAGCACTGGGTGGCTCTGCCTGTACAATGCCACTCGTAGGCACAGCAGCCAGTGCCGCTGCCCACGCTGCGCCTGGTCAAAGGCCGAACCTTTCCTGGGCATTTTGATGCACCCAGTTCATCTGACCCCTGTCCTAGGTCTCAGGTCTCCCTGGGTGGCATCTGGATTCCAATCCAAAGCCACGGCACAATTATTGGAAACCTAATGGGGAAACCCGGGGGTGGTGGTGCATCCCTGCAAATCCTAGCCCTCGGAAGCTGAAGCAGGAGGATCACCATGAGTCTGAGGCCAGCCTGGGCAAGACCGTGTCTCAAAAAAGAAAAAACAACAACAAAAAACCAAACAAGGTAATTTTTATTTGCTCCAGTGGGATGAAAGTTTGGGATTTTATGTTTGTTACCCCAAGGGCAAACCTACAATTGATTAAAAAAAACCAAAACTGGCATTTGAAAAACTGTTTTCACGCTTCCCCAAAGTGTTCAGCAGACACGGATTCCCAAAATATTCCGGGGGCTAAGGTGGGGCTTATGTCCTGCTCTGGATAAGGAGAGGCACCCTCGTCCTGGGGTGGGATGGGCAGGATCTGGAGTCTGCCGACGCTCCCGGCCCCGAGTCTGTCAGAGAGTGACATCCTAAAGTGTCGTGTGCCACGGCAGAGGCAGCAGACTCTAGAGGCACAGCACCTGGCTAAGTCCTGGCTCCTGTGCCTACCTTGTGACCCCAAGTGAGTCACTGCCCTGTGGGGTCCTTGGTTGTGACCGCATCTGCATCTGCAAAATGCGATGACCCAGCTTTCTGACTGAAGGGGTTAATGATACTCATGGGGTGGCCAGCAGCTCCTGGTGCCTGGCCAGTGCTCGGTGTCATTGCTATGTCACCCTGTCCACGTTGGGTGATGGGCCTTGAGCAGGGTCCTCTCCAGGAAGCTCTAGGAAGCCTAGGAAGCTAGTGGTCGTGGCTTTGGCTTTCTGCCACCTTGACAAGCTCACCTCCCTGGCATACCCAAGTCTGCATGTCCATGTGGCCAGGCTGCTGTCCCACTCCCGCATCAAGCCCTCATCTGAACATTTCTGCGGAGATGTTCAGTAGCTGTGGTTAGTCAGCTGGCTTTAAGTAAATCAGGTGACCTTCCACAGTGTGGCGAGCCTCATCTTATCAGGTGAAGGCCTTAAGAGCAGAACAGTAGCCTTCTGGAGAGGAAAAAACCAGCAGCAGCTCTGGCCTGAGTTTCCAGCCTCCAGCCTGCCCTATAGACATCAGACTTGCCTGGCCTCCCAACAGTGTGGGCCAATTCCCTGAAGCAAATTAATCTCCCACTTCTACTACTCTGTCTTTCTCTGCCATGTAGAACAGCAACAGTGCACCATCCATGGGCTGGAAGTAGCTAGCACTTTCACCTTGGACTTGCCAGCCTCGGGCTGTGAGACCTGCTGCTTCCCGTGGGGAGGTATGTGAAGGATGCCAAGCCTCTGCTTCAGCACTGTGTCGGGGGCACTCTGACCCTGGGGGTCACTGCTGGGAGGCACCCACCTTTACCAACTCCGTCCTTATCTTGAACCCAAACCCAAGTTCCTACAACTCCTTGTTTGTTTCTGATTCTCCCCTCCAGATCAACTCAGAAAAAGAGTCCTCTTTTTGGCCATGACTTTTAACCTAAAAAAGTGAATGAACCCATTAACAATGGTTTAATGGTTCCCAACAGCACAGTAGTCACAGCTTCCTGCCAACAGAAAGTGCAGCCTCACATCCCTGACGAAGGCAGCTGGCATCTGCATGGGCTGTGGAGGAGGCTTTCACAGGGCAGACTTGCTTATGCACACCCCAGGCGGCCCCTCCCTTGGAACTCAGTGTCTACAAATGTGAATGTCCTATGCCTGTGGAGACCCAGGAGGCCTGGCAGCAAGGGCTCATCATACTGTTTAAATCTCCAGTGTGCCACATCTTGGGGAGCCATAGTGCCCTGTAAGTCTGGTTCTGGTGCTTGCTCTGTCTCTTCAAACTCTGCTTTTGCCTTTTAGTATGCCTGGTACTTGTTTCCTGCTTGTCAGCCATGAGGTGCTACATGATGTGCTTAGTGATATGCCGAATGCAGGAAGTTCTCCTCAGTCCTGTGGGTGGGTCTCAGTCTTCCAGTGAGCCCAAGCCCTGGACGATGGATGCCCCACGTGTGTCTCAGGCCCCATTCCCCAGTGGAACAGTATTTGGGAGGTCTGGAGCTGGTGTCTCCCTTCCCACGATCAGTGTGGCACTAACTGGCCCAGGCAGACAGAGCTCCCATGTGGTCAGAACGGCTCCTTTCTCACAGTGCTAGGGATTTTCTGCAGTGCTCACTCTGAAACTCTCACTAGGTTCCTGGAGGAGAAACTCCAGAGGGGAAGAGAGTGATCTAGGTCTTACAACTGTGGGGAGATGAAGGAGACTGGACCACAGCAAGTCTGAGGGCAGGATTCCCAAGTGTTTGGGGAACACGAGTGAATTTTCAAAGATGTGGGTTCTGCTGGCTCCACACAGAAGGGCTGGAGCTCCTGACTGGTGTGTCCTAGGTCTTGGGACAGATGGCCCCTTTAAGAGGAGGAGCCTAGTGTAAGGTGGTTAGGTCCCTGGAGGTGTGCCCTTGGGTGGGGTTTATGCAAATGATTGTTATAAAAGAGCAAGTCTGCCCTGCTCCCGTCTGGCTTCCTATGTCTGCCAGGATGCTACTGGCAGCTGCATGGTGACACACTGTTGCAGGGTGGGGGCGGCAGGGGAAGGGGGCCAGAGGCCAAACAGAAGGGGCCAGCTGGTTTCGAACTCCCAGCCTCCAAGACTGTGAGCTAAACAAATTATAAAGTACCCCACCTTGGTTATTTTGTTCTATCAACAGAAAACAGACTGAGCTGCTCTCAAGGAGAGGACTCTGACCCTGGAGGGTGGAGGTTCCTGCCTGCAGCTGAGGCCCAGGCGAAGCAGAGCTGCCGGAGATCAGCTCATACCTCAGGCAGTCGGCAGGGCTGACACAGCGGCCTGGGGCGGCTCGCCGGGTGCATTTCTCGGAAGGCTCCTGTCTCATCCCTCAGAAGAGAAAACCCC
This sequence comes from Heterocephalus glaber, assembly GCF_053883595.1. Classification (NCBI taxonomy): domain Eukaryota; kingdom Metazoa; phylum Chordata; class Mammalia; order Rodentia; family Bathyergidae; genus Heterocephalus; species Heterocephalus glaber. The sequence continues at coordinate 2,560,545 of NW_028258137.1, forward strand.
AAAACCCAGATGCCGCACCCCACATCTCTGTCTCAGGCCCGCGTCTGTCTCTACGCTGGTGGGAACGGGTGATCAGTTAAGTGCACTGATCCCTTTCTGTTTGGTTCATGAAAAAAATACTTTTCTGTTTGTTTCAGCCAGTGTTTGTTGTTTAAAGGAATGAAACAATTAAAACAAGAGGGGCCCTTTGTGGTCTTGGTTTTCTATCTGCATCAGCACAGAAAATGCACGAAGAAAATCCTATCTTTCTAACACAAGTCAATGAATTTGACTCATTACCTACAGACTTATAATGCTATGTCTTTATTTAGCAAAAGCATGCATATATTCCTATGTGGAAGATGAGGCACAGAAATCTGGATTTAGCCCCTGGACTGGTGGCTTAAAACAGCAGACGCTGTCTTCTCTGTCTTGGAAGCTGGCAGTTGGAAGGTGTGGCCAACTGCCTCCTCGAGTGGGCACGAGAAGCCGAGGACCATGTACACGTGCACCCCCTGGGGCAGCAGCCCTGACCCTGGCGTCCTGCGTTGAGGGTCTACCCCCTGCTCTGAGTGTCTCCCACCCGGCACCGTCGCCCGGGGCCTAGGACTCCTCCCTGCACAAAGCGCTCCCGGGCCGGGCCTCCCCAGGCCCCGCCGATGCATGTGGTCATGAGAGACCCGTGGGGGACACCAGGTGGGCTTTCCCAGGTGGGGCGCCAGGTGCGGGGCGCCCATGTGGCTCAGGGTACTACCTTCTAAAGTCCATGACTCGGAACCAAAGGAGCCAGCGTCACTTGGCAGCTGGCCCAGCTGCCCAGGCCACCAGCAGGCAGTAGTGGCAGCGTCGAGGGCCCTGGGAGAGAGGCAGCAGTGAGGGCACCGAGCCCTGACTGGGGTGTGCACAGGCGAGGGCCTGAGCCCCCGGCAGAAACACCCCACACAGGTGGTCTCAGTGACTGCAGCAGAAGGGACAACAGCTGTGTCCACTGCGTCGTGGAGCACAACCGGGCCAGGAGGACCAGGGAGCCCAGGCTCAGGGCAGCCACCACGGGACCTAGTGCACCACAGGGAGGGGCGAGCAGACCTGCACTGGCCCGGGAGCTGTGTCTCCCTCTGCGCCTGCCAGGCCACTCTGTGGGCTGCGGGGTCACCCCGGGGGCCGTCCAGGGGCACACGCTGCGTCCTGATGGGCCTGCTGCCCTGGCGGGGGGCTTCCCTGTCCCTTCCCTGTGATGTTTCAATAAAATGTTTATTTTTAAAACATAAACCCGGTTTCTTCTGGTTGCTTCTGGCTGCCTAACAAACCACGCTAGAATGCAGTGGCCTCAGCAGTGTCTCTCGCTGCTTCTCACGGTCTCTGTGGCCGCAGTCATGGGGAGCGGGCTGCTCCGGGGCAGCTCCTGGGGTGCGCTGGGGTCCCCTCTCCTGGCTACAGGCCTGCGTGAGGGAGATGCAGCTCTCACACTCAGAGAAAGTGAGCAGATATGGCCTAAGCCCCTCAGAGCACACTGTTTGCCTTGCCAAGCCCTCAAGACAGGGCTCTAAACAATCACATTTAGGGTAAAATCCACACCTTCGAGGCCTGGCAGGCTGGAAGAATCACCCCAGCCCTGCCCACTCTCCCACCCCCTGTGCACCCACTCTGCTCCTCAGTCTTCTATTCCCCTGACCCCAGGCACACAGGTCTCCCCCTGACCCTGGAAGATATCACACTGTCATGACCTCAGGGCCTTTGCACATGCCCTTCTCTTTCCCAGGATTACTACCTGTCTGATGCCCTGTCATCCAGGTGGCCCGCGTGTATTCTCTTCAGCTCGCTGGCTCTACTTGAAACCATCTTTCCCGCTGACTTGCCCCTTTCTTGCTGCTTACCACCAGCTTCTCCCAACCAGCACTCGAACTCCTTACTGACCATGCCTGGGGCTGAATAAACATCTGCGAACGAGCTGATGAGCACCAACCTTCCTGCCATGTCTGTGGTTGTTGCTGTGCTGGACACCGAAAGGATGACTGCAGGGGGCCAGAGGCCCATGCCCCCAACTGGTCACAGGGCAAGCGCTATGGGCACAGAGGAGGGGCCTGTCTGGGTATTGCTGCCTGTGATCCTTTTCCGAAGTGCCTTCCTGTTCTGGAAAGCGAAGGAACTACATTTCCCAGGATCACTTGCAACCTAGGTGGTGTGGTCCAGCCAACGAGATGCACCCACACAAGCCCAGGGCAGGAGAGAGGCAGCCATGGAGCCCAAGAATGGACACCCAGGTTGTTGGTAGCAGGAGCAGCATCCCAGCATCCAGGCAACACCCTCTAGGTGCCCTGAGGCAAGCGGACGTGCATTCTTGGGTTCAGAAGTCAGGCCACAGCCTTCTTCGGCTCTGCTTTCCCAGTGAGATACTCAGGGCCCCTCTGGGCAGGTCCACACTGTGCCGCCCCAGAGTCACCCAGTGCAGCACCTTCCAGCCTTTCTGATGATTCTGGAAGCACCCACCCCTCTATGTTAAATCCTATCCGTTCAAAGCACTTGAGAGGTGTGATGACGTCACCTGCCAGGACCTGAGCAGCTCTGAAGGTGACAGGGTCACTGCATTGATGGGGACTCCAGCAGAAGCCATCCCGCCCACTGCCTAGAAGTCCCAAGGCGTCCAGACACTCACAATGTCCAGGCACCCTGTCCTGCTCACCTTTTTTCCAGGTGTGGGGTGTGGGGGAGAGAGGCTGCCCCAGGGCTTTTGCAAAGAGCACTATGGACTGTGTTCCCCAAACTCCCATGCTGAAGTCCTCAGCCCCACTACAGCCCTCCTAAAAGGGGCGCAGAGCGCTCTTGCTGTCTTACCACCATGTGAGGAGATGGCAGTGGGGAGCGAGCACAGGCCGCCGGGTGCACCCCAGCTTGGACGCCCAGCCTTGGAACAGGAAATCCACGTCTGTCGGGAATAAGCCGCCCAGGCCATGTACGGTGCTTTGTCGGGGCAGCCCTGGCAAACGGAGACAAACAGCAAGGCTAAATTATGTTCTTCTGCTGCACGATGGGGCTTTACAAAGGAAACAGAAATAAATAAAGGACCAGAAGCCGGCATCGCTTCCGGGATCTAGTCCTGGGGAGCCGCCCTGTGCTGCTCCCCCTCTTGTCCCCAGTTCTTACCATACAATGAAAGAGGGAGACAGCCCTCTCAGCTCTGCTCCTGGCCTCAAATGCCTAGGATGCCTTTCTGTTCCTCTGAGTGGTTTTCTCTTAATTCATCCTTTCCACCAATGAACTCTGCACAGCTTCCTGCCCCTGGAAATCCACCCTGGGTGCCCCTGTGAGCTCAAGAAAGGTAACTGTATTTTTTTAATCCTGGAAAAAATAAAACCTATAAAGTAAGGAGGACAGCACACCCAGCCCGGATGTGTCCTTTGCACCTCAGGTCCTGGAAGACAAGGACAGGGCTGGTTTCGGTGGAGATGCAGTGTTGGTCAAATTAGACATTCCGCATCTAGAATCGCCTTCCGATTAGGTCACCTCCTCCCAGATCCCTCTTGGAAGAGCGCCTTATGAAGGACAGATGCGCAGATGACTCACACACCCTGAAGCACAAATAAGAATGCATCCCTCCCCCCTTTGCAAAGCCACAGGGAGCACTTCCGGGGTCATTCCTTAACCACCCGCCCCGGCCCTGGGCCCTGTCACCATCATCCTTGAGTCAGCATGCAGCACTGCATCCAGGCCCATGTCCTGCAGCACCTTCGCGGTCCAGGGTGCCCTGGTTCCCTGTCCCTGTCAGACGTGGTCATGAGTGCCTGGCCTGCTCTGCCTCTCACCAAGGTGCCACTGTGGGCGGTCGCTTCCTCCCTGGGCCTGCACCTGATCCCTCTCATCACCGTGCTCCGGGGGACTGGAGGAGACTGGAGACAGTGCTCAGCCTAATGCCTGGGGCACCACCACCCTGTCACTAGTATTTCTGAGCCCCCGAGGTGGGGGCTCCGTGGGGCCTGCTGCCAGTTCTCCTTCCCACTGTCGCCCCGGGGCAGCTCTGAAGCGCACAGGTTGTCTCAGGAGCCCCATCTCTGACAGCCTCCTGCATTTCCTCCTCTCACACAGGGGCCATTCAGCCTCACGTCAGAAGGGAAGAAAGCACAAGAGAGCCTTTCCCAACAGAAGGAGCTTCGTTTGTGTAAGAACTGCACTCTGAGGCCCTGGGACACCTCAGAGTATTTACTTCCACCCCTCGCTGGAGCAGCTAGCTGACAGAACGGGACAGAAGCTTCGAAGGAAATACAAGTTGTGAGCAGCAGATTTTCCCTCTGTGAGAACATGCTGCATGCTTCGGAGAGAGCCCGGGTCTCTCGCGGGAGACCCTCCCAGCCCGGCACACTGAAACAGAAGTGTGGCTGGTCTAGGTGCTTGTCTGAACAACCCGCCCACAGTCTGGGTCGTGGTGCTGGGTGGATACACCCGGGGGTGACACACAGGCATGCGGGTCGTGGCCACCTCACTGTCCTCCTGTCTCACTTTAGAGCTGCGGGCAGTCCAGGATGCAGCCCAAATAAACACGGGCCTTTATGCACAGCACGTTAGAGCGATGAGCCCCATAGCGACACTCAGTCATCCCCAAACGCTCTCGGGCATACCGCTGACAGGGCTAGCATGAGTAGTCGCCTGCAGGGTGGAACCTGCTGAATTCCTCTCTGCGCCCCAGCCCTGGCTGCCTGGCTCCAGAGTCACCCACGGCTGCAAGCTCAGCCCACGACCTTGGAGCATGGCTGGCCACGTCCCGGGAGAGCAAGGTCTTCCGGGCTCATTGTGGAACCTCTCTGAGCCCAAGGTTCCCCGCCTTCCAAATGTGGACAGGAACACCACTGGTCCAAAGGGCTGAGAAGGCAGAGTGCCTGTGTCCATCTTGGCGACAGCCGGGCAGGCCACCCAGACGCAAGATGTCGCACCATGGAATGTCCGAGGCGGGAGGCTGCGCTTGGGAGAGCAGACAGAGGCCCAAGACAGCTGGGCCCTACCCACCTCCCACAGTGCTGCTTCTCGGCCATGGCCACGGCGGGCAGAGGCGGAGAAAACGGCCCAGTACTCCCTGGCCAGGGTGGAATCGCAGGGCCTGCCCTGGCCCGACCCCCATCCCTGGGCAGTGGGGTCTGGGCAGGCTGTCCTGCCCCTCCCTGGGCCTGGATGCTAGCTGGCCCTGCCCGGTGGGGCCACCTGCACTTTCCTCCGGGACACCCCTGCCCTGCACAGCGGCTGTGTGGCTTGGGCTGAATCTGCACACGCACACACACACACACCCCAACCTTGGGCCGGAGACTCCCTCCTCTGGGGCACCCGGCCACTTTCTGAGAGGCAAAATCAAGGGGTGCTTCGGCCCACATGGCCCTGATTCCTCTGGCACTGCCAGGGTGAGCTGAGCATTGCCAGTGTCTCTGGATGCTTCTGCCTGACATGCTGGCGGGGAGGGAGGTGGGGAAGGAAGTGTACCTGAGCCCCTGATGCTACATGAGGCACCATCTCAGAGGGGCAGCGCTGGGCCTGGGTGAGGGAAGCGCCCACGCTGGCAGCAGGCATGGCTGGTGACAGGACGCCCACCACCTCATTGGTCTGTTCACTCCTTCTCCCCTTCATTTCAGCAGCCCCCAAAGTTATTTTTCTCAGCATGCTCCCGATTTTTTTTGGCAGGTGCTGGGGGTGCGACCCCGAGCCGCATACCGGCTAGGTAAGGGCTCTGCCACTGAGCTCTAGCCCCAGCTGAGTCTTGAGCTTTATCTGGGCCACAGTTCAGGAACTTCTGCTTTCATCAGAAGCTGGATGGCAGCCTCCCCCCGCATTAGCATCTGATGAAATTCTCCCAGGCTTCCTGAGAGGAAGTTTGACTTCTCCCCGATTGATTCAGAGAGCCAGAGAGGTTGGGACACCCCTCCAAGGCAGCAAGTGCGACAGAGGCAGAGCCACCCTTCACACGCTGTGCAGCCCTGTTGGCCTCCAGCCTGGTCCATGCAGCCCTGGCCCATGCGCCCCTCCTGCAGTCTGCCGAGGCTCCCGTGCAGCCTGCTGGTGGGTCACTCGGAGCAGCACAGCTCTGGACAGCACAGCCCAGGCGGCAGGGGCTCAGGCTCAGCCGGAAAGGGTCTGGAAGGTGGCTGGGCCTGCTGGGACTGCCTGGAAGACTGAGCCTGTACTTAGTTCTCCGTGGTAAATAACAGCTCTGGTTTCTGCTAAAAGGATTCATTCCCAGAACACAATAATTTTCATCTCCTCCTCGCAACAACCAGTATTTTATAGCTAAATATATGCCAAAATGAGCCCGCTGGCCTGATAGCGTCGTTAAGGAGATATTTGACCTTGAGTTTAATTGCAGGATGGAGAACTGGCTTGGATGCACCGAAGGGGCTGGCAGTGAGTTTGGGGCTGGGCATCTGGCATCCACCAGCTCAGGGAAAGTGTTGGAGGAGAAAGGGACTGACTCCGGAGCTGGGTGCTGATGCTTGCTCGGGGAGGGGGCGGGGGCTGCGAGGTATTTGGGCCGACTGGAATCCCGGGATGTGGGCAGACTGAGGAAACCCCTAGCCTGAAGGGGACACTGGGGTCGCATGCCCGACCCTCTGTTTCCTGAGCCCCCCTCAAAAAAACCCAGCCCCCCAGCACTAGAGGAGCACTCTGGCATGCACCTCACCTCCCCCAAGAAGACTGGCGGTGCAGGTGCGAAGCTGCCCAACACCCACCCGTCCCACCCGCCGCCAGGGCTGGAAGCCACCTGCCCAGGTGACCGAGGCAGGAGACGCCCTTGCTGACAAATGGCTCTGCACAGCCCTCATTCAGGTCCCCAGGCTCGGGCCCAGCACCTCCAAGCCTCTACAGGAAGCAGGGGCAGCCACAGGAGAGTGTCGGATCCAGGCCTGCGGCCAGCCAGGCCCCACTCCGAGCCAGCTCCCCTCTCCCCCGCTGGGATTCTTATCCCCGCTGCTCAGCGTCAATGCTACAAAACCCGTCAAGCAAATGTCAGCGGGTTTGACAAATGGTAGCTCTTTGAAAGAAGGGGGCGCCCGATAACGGTGACTGAGGCCCACTTTGTTCTGTCCTGGTGTTCTCTTTCTGGAGGCTGGGGAGGGAGGGACTCACCAGGTGCGAGCCTGAGGCGAGGCGCCTGTCCCCGGGGCCCTCAGCCTCACTGAACCCAGCACGGAGCTGGCCAGAGGGGGAGCATGGGGCCCAGACCCTGATCCGGACCTCGGCCCCCTCATATGTGGGCATTTTTTCTACCTGAGCCTGGAGTCCGAATGAGGGGAGCAGAGCGTCCAGAGGCAGAGCAAGGACCCTGTCCCTCCTGTCCCCACAGCTGTGCCCCTCCTGGGCTGACTTCCTTCTGCTGTGGACCTAGCCGCCTGCAGAGCTCAGCCTTCCAAGCTGCAGGGCTGCTCCACGGTTGGTTGGGGCGGCACAGATTCAAACGGGTGGGGGGCTGTGGGTCCCCAAAACTGCCAGGAGGTCCGGCTCTCCAGGTGGGCGGCGTGTCTAGGCCCCTGCCTGCTCCCTGCAGACCTGGCTAGGGCTGAACTCATCAGAAGGGGCTTCAAGTAGCAGAGTCTGCAGAGCAGCCTGGTAGAGGCCGCAGAAATGGACCGGTAACCTGAATCTCCTGTGTCCAGTGTCTTCCAGGAAAAGATCAGACAAGGCCTCAACTGTCCATTGGCCAAGACACTACCTCACTTTGCCCAGAAGGGGCCTGCCTAGCCTGGCCAGAACCCCCACCAGCCTGGTGTAGCCTCCCATGCTGGGGCTGCCAGGCGCTCTCCTGCCTCGGCTTTCCCTGCTGGCTTCTCCTTAACCAAAGGACAGGAGCCAGGGGAAGATGGGGCTCCAGCCACCCCTTCCTATCTGTGGATGGAAGGCTGGCAGCGGGTGTTGGGAAAAAGAAGTGAGACAGTCCTTGTGGGCCAGGCACACCAGGTGGCCTGCGGAGAGCCCCAGGAAAAAGGGGAGCCCGGTGGGAAACAAATATCAAAACCCTGGCTAGTTACAAAACGGAAAGAAAATACAAAGGAAGAAAGAGACAGGGTGGAAAGGGGTGGGGAGCTGAATTCTGCCCGCACTCCAGGCTCCCAAAGAGTTATCCAGTGCCTTTCTGCACCGGGACTTAAATTGGCATTTTTCTATCCACAACCCCGATTGCAGTGCTGGCCAGGGTGGAGGGGGTGACTGGGGAGTCGCCGGCCTCTCCCGAAGCTGGGTGACTGCACACAAAGGGCTCTGGGCTTGGGGGCGGAGGCCTGGGAGGGTGTAGCCATCACCCTGGAAGGGGTAGGGGGTTTCTCTGGCTGGGATGCCCGCCCTGGATCGGGCCTGGGGCGAGAGTGCAGCGCCTCCCCGGAGGCCTCGCACTGTTTGTAATTCCACCCTTTTTTCATTAACATAAACACCACTTGAACAAAAATATACACGGCCACCTACTTCGCTGGGGAAGACCCTCCGTGCCCGGCCCGTGTTCCCACCACCCCGTCCTGCGCGTCCCACGCGGGCCGGGCCGAGGCCCCTGCTGTCGCTGTGCCGCTGGGCTCCGCGGCTCCATCACACGCACCCCACGGCTCGGCCTGTCATCCCTGCCCGCTGCCGTGGCCGAGCCAGCCCCGACCGAGGTGCCGAGTTGTCAACGCAAATTCCTCCTTAAACCACTTGTTGATAAAGCCTCGGGGCAAATTGGTTCCTCTTTACCTGCCCGCTCCGCCCCTGTGCTGCCCGCCCGGACTTAATCGCGGAGCAGCTGAGCAGCTGTCGCCGGCTGCGGGCCGCCTCCGTGAGCTAATTGAGTTGGAACCCACGGCGTCCTCAACCTGATGGAGGAAGGGTTGGGGGCAGGAGGGATTGGGAGGCTGCCCCGCAGGGTGGGCTCCCAGGAGCAGGAGCTGTACGCGGAAGGCTCTCGGCCAGGAGAGGGGACCCTCCCTGTCTGTCACCTGGCTGGCAGCCCCCCCCACGCCCTGTGCTCCTGTGGGGGCCCTGAGCCTCAGGATGACCTGGCCCAGCCCCCTTGCTCCCCACTGTCCCCCTTTTCAGCCCTACCCCTGCCGGAACTGAAAACTGGACTTTTGGATCTGGCACTGGGGAGTCAGCCAGCCTCGCTGGTAGCCGGGGTCTGGGTTCTGTGGACACCAGCACCAGCAGGTGAAATAGGCAGCCACATCCACATAATTCTGGGCCTGACGCAGCTGGAAATGCCCACGAGACACGTCTGCGGTGTGTTAACCTCCCTCGGCACACAATCTTTAGGACCCACTGTTTCCCACTACCGTGTAGACACATCCCCAGACATCTCCCACTTTGAGCGCATTTCTAGGTTTTGCAGGGAGAAAAAACAGTTCCAGGTGCCCCACACACAGACCTGGGCTTCCCATCCAGGTGCCACCCTCTGAGGCAAGCGAGGTGGCTTAGGGACCAAAGCAGGGGCCCCTGAGGCATTGTCACCCCTGCTGGGGGAGGGCGGTGGCGGCCAGACCCGGAGCTGGGCACGCTTACCACGGCCAAGCGAGCGGCTGGAGAGTGCATGGAGTTGACTTCCAGAAGGCGCCTCCCAGGGCTGCGGGCCTTGGGCGCCCCGAGTCCTGCACGCTCCGGGGCTGCAGCTCTGGGCTCCCCAGGACACGAGGCTGAGTCGCATTGATCTCCGCCGCGGCGGCCCGGTGAGGGAGAAGGCGATGCGCAGACCCTTCGCCTGCAGAGCGGGCTCTGCTTCTGTGGCTCCACGTCCCTTGCCGGGCGCCCGGGTGCACCCCCTCCCCTGAGCTGGTGGAGGTAAAATAAACACGGCATTCACGCAGGCAGGACCCGTCATTAGCCTGAACCAGGGTTAAAGGACTGTGGCATCTCGACACCAGCGCAGCGGTCGCCACCCGGGCTGTAGGACCCGGAGCTGTCCAGGCCGTCACCGGCACGCGGAGTCTGGCCAGAGGCACTTGGGGCACCAGGAGCCTGGGGCTCGGAAAGAAGCGGGTTCTGCTTCCCACGGGCTCAGGGCACCGCCTCCGCCGAAAGCCAGCCCCTGAGATTCCACCTGAAACCGGCAACCTGAGGAAAAGTGAGAGGCAGGCAGCCCGGCTCCTCGCGGGGAAGGGCGGCTTTGCAAATGCGGAGAGCGGAGGGCAGCGAGGGAGATGGGCGAAGAGCCTGCTGCCTCCCACCCAAAAGCGCACTCGGCTCCTAATTAAGTTAGTTTTCACGGCGAATTAAATGGGTCTCAGCCCAATTTGGTGGGGGAAACAGTGACCCGGCCGAGGGGACGCTGGCGTGCAACCAGAAGGGGCGAAGTCTTTCTCCACCAGCATGGAGAACGCCAGGAGGGGGCCTCTGACCTAGGGACACAACACAAAATTGGACATAATTCCAGGTGTGTGCTTTCTAAAGCGGCCGGCCTCGATCCTCTCCGAGTGCTGGGCACGGAGCTTTTGCAGGTAATTAATGGCTCACTGGAAAGAAAAAATGCCCGCTGTGAGGGTTAAGGGGGTGCTGGGGTACAGGAGTAGACCAGCGAGCCCACTTCAGACGCAAATCTGCCCAGACTCTGAGAGCAATCCGATTGCCTAAAGAAGTGGTGTGTTCAAGCACTGAGAAAATATATTTCATAAGAAAAGGACCGGAAGGTTTAAATGGCTGTCTTGTTTTTGCCTTCATTTGATTTTTAAATTCTACGAAGTTAGAGAGCCGAGAGCCGAGGGCTGTAAGAGAGAGAACGAACACCAAGAAACGAAAACAATAATCACAGAAAGGGACGGGCGTGTTTTATTAGTAGCAGTTTCTTACTTTGTGCCTTCCTGGGGATTGAACCCGTGCGCTCAGCCCCTGAGCTACATCCCCACCCTTTTGATTTTTACTTCGAGGCAGGCTCCTGCCAAGTTAGCCAGGCTGGCTGGAGCTTTGATTCTCCTGCCTTGGCCTCCTAAATTACAAGGAGCTCCTTGCCCTGGGTGAGGGCTGCTTTCGGGGCCCCAGGGTGCAGTGTGCCTGTCGGTCAGGAGCCCCTCCGAGGACCGCCCAGGGCCTGCTTCTGCGGTGGCTGGGAGGTCCCTGCTGCCCTCCGGGACCTAAGCTGAGGCTGCCCGGCGCCCTTTGCTCAGGGCCGTCTGCTCTGGTCTGGCAGGAAAGGAGCCAGGGCCAGACTCTTCTGGGGACCTGGGGAAGGGGCACCAGAGGAGGGGCTTTGTCCCCACCCAGGGTGCAGCTGTCGGGTGGGAGGCTCCAGGCATCCACCCTCAGCCTCCCAGGCATTTCTCAGAAACTGGGCCGTGGGGAGCAGTGCCGGGAAGCGGGCGGAGTCGGGGGGCTCCTGGAGGCTTCTGATCCTGCCTCCCACTTGCTCCCTCGGACCTGGCTGGAGGCTGTTATTCTGTTATTAAGTGCAGTGGAAACTGGGGTCGGGAGGGTGTGCAAAGAGCTGTTAAGCTTGCCCTGCCACCTAAGCAGAATTGGGGGCACCTCCTGTCTGCACCCTTAAAATGAGTCCTCCCACCACACCCGGCCGGCTAGCTGTGCCTTGCTCTCCTGCCTGTGAGGCGGATTCAGCATCAAATCCAAGAATGACAGCACGTTCTCCACATGGTGCCACACACAGCAGGTGCTGGGCTCTCCGAGGGGGATGCTGGCCACCTTTGGTCTGCACAGCAGCCGGGGGTGGAGGCCCTATAATTCTGTCCATCTCACAGAGGAGAAAAGGGGCTCCGAGAGAGGCCGGCCAGAATGCACACAGCAGGCGAACATGCGTGCGGGCAGCCCACTGCAGATGCCGCCCTGCTGCCCCGGGACCAGGGAGAACAGAAGGCAGGGTGGCAGGACGGAGCTGGCAGAGGCACTCCCCAGAGAGCTCTGAACGTCCTTGCTGTGTCACCCTGAACTCTCGGCAGACCCAGGGAGGCCCCTGGCCACTCGGAGCCCTCGGCCGGCCGAGTCAGGGCAGCTGGTCTTCAGGCCACCGGTTCTCAAGCAGGGCTCCCAGACATTCAGGGAGGTACGCATCTTACCCTCCAGCCCCCCAAAACTCTAAATAACAACCACAGTGGGCAACTGTGGGGTCATCTACCCCAAGAGAGGTACCACCCTCGCCCTTCTTTTACAGTTGAGGAACAGGAGGCTCAGAGAGGTAAGACCACCGTCCAGGGCCGCACAGCCGTGGAGCTGAGTGGAACCAGACAGGGCCCAAGCTCCTCATCACTTGCAGGTGTTTGTTTAACAATTCCCCCCTGGTCTGGATTTCAATTTACGATGCCATCATCCACAAGGCCGCCAGCCCCTTCACAACTGCAGCGCAAGCCCTGTGTCTCTCCTCTGGTTCCAGGTTGGCTCTGTTCCCCTGGTGCACAAAGAGGAAACTGAGGCGCTAGAGGCTGAAGCGCTTGCCTGAGGCCAGAGCTAAGGAGAGACAGGTGCTACATCGGTCTGGGGTGGGCCCGCTCTAATGGGCCTCCTTGTCCCCAGGGCCTGGCCCTGCCGTGCCCTGCCACCCTGTCCTGTGGACACGGGCCGTACTCCACTGGGGCGCTCAGCCTGCTGCCTGAAATTCCCCATCTCATCTCGGGTGTGGGCTCTCCCTCCAGCACTGTCTGCTTTCTGGTGCACCTGCCTGACTCCCCTCCCAGGCTTGGCTACCCCGCTTCCTCCCCTGGGACCCTATCACCCTAGCCCAAGGGTGGGCTGAACTCCAGAGGGGCTTCCTCCGGGTGTGCACAGGGCCAGGCCTGCCCAGGCACAACTCGCCCAGGTCCCTAGAGCCACAGAGCTACAACCTGGCTGGGACAAAAGGCCCGGGCTAGACTGGCGAGGGCATGGGGAGAGGGAGTCCTGTTGCCAGCAGCCTGGGCAGGCTGCACGGAGCAGGGAAGCCCCTCCACCCGGGCAGTCAGGTGTGTGCAGTTGGTGTCCCCCTGAACACCCGTTCTTCTCATCTGCAGCCTGTGAGCTGGCACTCAGGTGGGCACTTGGACAGGGTCCTGGGCACACACGGCTGCTTGGGCTCAGAGCCCCATCTGGGCGGCAGTGTTCCCCCACCCTGTTCCCTTGTCATGTGAGTCCCTCCCTCTTGGGGCCCCTCATATCTGAAAAATACTAAGCAACGGCCCCTTGGCATTGAATTTATGTTTTCCTTTTGGCTGGTAGTCTGGGACCCTTCTCTTCATCCCCAGGTTGGGGGCCTGTCCCGGGGCCACAGCCCTCCTGTCCCTCTCTGAGCACCTTTCTGTGCTCGCTCTACTTCAGCACAGATCATCAGCTCAGAAACTGGCTCAGGGGCCCCTTGAGCACCCCCAAACACACACACACGGGCAAGCATGCACTGCAAGGAAGTCGTCTCCCATTCGAACACCGCTCAGCAGAGACAAACATATGCGGGGGTTCTGGGGGCTGTATCCACGGGACGGGGCTGCACCAGACCCAGGGGGCTGGAGGCCGGGTGTCCCTCCGGTGGGCTGGTTCTTGGAGCTTCGTGTACTGCAAATGCCAGAAAACTCCCAGCCATCTTGCAGGGAAGAGCTGTAAATTCCTGGGCTGCACTGTTGTCAAATATTTCATTGAAGAACGTCATGGAAAATGTGTGCTTTCGGGTAAAAGGGCCAAGTGGAAGGGGCAAGCGCCGGCTGCAGCGACGGCCAAGCATGGGGGCGGGGGGGAGCGGTGACTAAACCCCGAGCCTCTTCCCAAGGTGGAGCTGATGGGAGGTGAACACCAGGGCCTGCGTCCAGGGGCGGCCCTGGTCACCGCTGCCGCCCACACTGCCAGGGGTTACTGAGCCCCACCTTGCCCTGGGGGTGCTGCAGGACTAGGTGCGACCCAGGTGGCTGCTTTCCTCCTCCCCCGCCCTTCTCCCAGTCTGGGGCTTGGAGTCCGGCTTGCTCTGACTGCCTTGCTTTGAGCTTAAAGAGGCAGCAAGGGACACTGCAGGTCATCCCAAAGGAGGGCTTTCCCTGCCGCGCCGATACTGCGGGCCCCCTCTGCACACCTCCCTTATCGTGCACCTCCTTTCTGCAGCTACGGAGAGGGGAATCCCCTGTCAGGGCTCACACGGGGCGAACAGGGTCCCCACATCTCTGTACCATGCAGGACCCCATCTCTCAGGGGCCCATCTGTCACCATAGAAATAAAGTAGGTGTGTCATTGTGTTTTGGAACCCGAGATCAAAGCAGACCCTGCCTTCGGGATCAGGGTGGGAGTTCTGTGAGTGGGGAGGCCCTACCCTGCCTAGCAAGGGCTGGCAGGTGTCCTTGGCCACAGTCCGGTCCGCTGTCACGCTTGCACCATGTCCACCCCGTGTCACACGCCCTGAAAGCGTGCCTGACACCTGGGGGACGCGCATCGCCCTGCAGATCCCTCTGCCTGCGGCTGCGGCTGATGCTGCTGTGTCACCCCTGTGACCCCTTGGCCTAACGAGGCACCCTGCACTGGCACACGTCTCCACATGTCCTCTGATCCTCTGCGTGTGACAACGGGGCCTGCGGAGCTCGGAACACGCTGTGTGGCACACTCAGACTACGCCAACCTGAGCAGCGGGCTGCCTGGACCATCCTGACTGCACACGGCACTGTCCCCTTGCATGCTCATTTACACTGCTCGGTGCCCAGCGCGCCATAGTATTCTGGGGTGTTTCTGCGAGTGCCTGTTAGACCGTTAAACAGAACATCTTAAAATGGCGACACACAGGGAGCCCCTGTGCTGGCTCTCTGCTGTCCTCAGAAGCCTCTCTGCGCCCAGCTTCCGGGGGATGCCCTGCAGCCGGGTTCTGTTTTGGCACCAGTCTGCAGGTCCAAGCCCCTGCAGACTCTGCACGCAGGTCAGCTGTGATCCAAGCAGGCCACCCTCCTCCCCCCGACCCTGACCTTCCCCCTGCAGTTCTGGGTACCAAGCCCAACACACACCCCTAGACCCAGGCCGCACCGAAGCTGCCGTCCCTACCAGAGCCCCAGGACTCCACTTCCCCACTGCCCCGCACCCCGTTGGTGCAGCCCGGCCACCCTACCTACCAAGGGACGAAGCTTGCGGGGCTGCGAGGAGCAGGGGTGGGGGGCGAAGCGGGCTAATGCGGAGCAGGGGCGTCAGGCAGGGCGGCTGCCCTCGCGGTGGGTGGTCGGCGGCCGGCGCACACCGAGAGCCGGATCTGGTTCGGAGCTCGGGTTACGGCGCTCGCGCCCGGCGGCTTCACTTAAGCAATTAGCCAGTGAAAATACCTCGGGCCTGGGGAGTGGACGCGACACGGGCATGTCTCTTACCCACCCACCCCAGTTCTGGGGGTTCCTCTGCCTGCATGGGGGCGCACACAGCTTTGACTTAGGATGGGAGAGGTGTCTGCAGATTTTAAGCTAAAGGCAGTGTTTTCTCGCAGGCTGAGCCCCTGAGGCCTCGCTCCCATTTGAAAGGGTCCCCCAGCTCCCTGCCCTGCTGCACCCTCCCCTGAGCCTAAGAGTGGGCAGCATTACGGGTTCCACTTTCAGAGAAAGAGTCAGCTTAGGTGGCATCCCGCGGGGTTGGGGGGCTGGATCTCCATCCACCCTGTGAATCTGATGTGCAGGGTCTCCCTGCCCTTATCCTGGTGTGTGGGGGGGTCCAGTTTGGGTCCTGGCCCTGCAGGGTCGTGGAGGATCGAGCAACCCCCCTGAGCCCCATCACTAAGGGAGGGGGTGCTGACTTGGAGGAGTTCCCGCGAGATCAAACAACTGTGGAGGGACAGTTACAATTCTGTGCTTGTGGGTGGGGTGTAGGTTTACGAATGAGTTCCATGCTTCCCGCAAGACCTCAAAGAAAACCCCCGCAGAGGTGTCACGGTTATGCACCTTGGGAGTGGGTGCAGGCAGGACAGTAATCACCCAAGTTATCAAACTCCCCACATCATCAAAGGGGTTCAAGCCCCTTTGGGACCCGTCTAAGGAGTGATGCGCCCAGTACCACATAGTGAGCCACCGAGCAGCCTGCTTCCTGTCCTGCGGCTGTGGTTGTCTAACTATTTTATTTTATATTATACCGGGAATCGATCTGAGGGCCTCGAGCTTGCCAGGCAGGCGCTGAGCCGCTCAGCTACACCCCTGGCCCTGTGGTAACCATCTTAATACCACGGTTTTCCCATGAGTCTCTTTCCCCTGGAGCTGGAAAGCCAGGCTGTGCGCCGATGAAGCCTTCCAAAAGCCCACTCTCTCTGACCACAAGGAGGCAGGGGGAAGAGAGGCCACCACCCTCCGTGCTTGGAGAGAGGAGGGCTTGGAGGGAAGGTCACTGGCAGCCCAACCCCGCCAGCTGAGCTGGGCTGGCCAGGCCCAAGTCCCCTCTGGGGCTCAGTGTCCTCACCTCAAAAGTGTCTGGTTAAGGGAAACCTCTCTGGCATCTGGAGAACCAAGAACTTGGCTCCTCACAGAAAAGTCTCCTTGCGTGGCTGTGGCTGTGGTTCCCCCCTCCCCTCTCAGGCTCCCACCTCCTCTGCCACCCCAGGAGAGAGCAGGATTTGGCGAGCGCCGGCCCTGGGCATCCCTGGGACTCTAGCTCCACACCTCAAGGCCCTGGGGTCCAGGCAGAGTCTGCTTCGCTGCTGGGGCCTGAGTGAGTGAGTAACGTGGCCCCCACACCATACTTCCACCCACAGGCACAGCTCTCTGCCCCCAAACCTAAGAAGCTCCCCTCCCCCCCAGGGAAGCCTGTGAAGGACAAAGGGGGGCAGGAAAACTGAATTCTGGGTGAGCCAAAGATGGGACCCCAAGACCCCTAAACCGGACAGAGCCTACAGGGGAAGGCGGCTGCTAGAAAAGGGCTCCCCAATTTCGCCTTCAGTAGATTCCCCTCACTCTGGGGGTCCCCACGAGTGGAGGAGCAGGAACAGGAAAGGAAGTTACTCCATTTCGGGGAAACTCAGCTATTCCGTCCCTGACGTCCCTCCCTGGGGGCGAGGGGACACAGCGGGAAGAGAATGCGAGTGCGCGAGGGCGTCCAGCGAGGGTGCGTGATGCCCCAGGCTGGGGTCCGAGCGGTGCCACAGCGCTCCGGGAAAGGCAGGGGCGGAGGGCGCGGAGGCGGCTGTGTGCGGCGGCCGGGTCCGAGAATACCCGAGACCGCCGCGCCCAGGGCCTACCCTGGACCTTCCCTCCGCGCCCGAGGTGTCCGCCGGCGGGGCCTGGCCGAAAGCACAGGGCGGAAGGAGGCTCTGCTCTCCCAGGAGCTCTGCTCTTCGTGGAGAGGCGGCGACAGCGGGGCAGGCTAAGCCCCCAGCTCCTGGCAGGGACGGGCCTGGCGCCCCGAGGCGACCAGGCGTCCCCTGCGGGCGGCGAAGGGCCGGGAGAGGGAGAGGGAGGCCAGCGGGGAGCGCGGAGTCGGGAGAAACCCTTGCGGTCCGGGGCTTTGAAGAAGCCGCAGGTCCCGCTCAGAGCCCGGCACACGCCTCTCGCCCCAGCTGGCTCCGGGGCACGGCCGTGCGGCTCCTCGCGACGACCTGTGGAGACTGGAGACACCCCCGCCCTCCTCTCCACCCGAGACCCTGGCAGAGAGGCCAAGCCCGGCGCGCGACCGTCAGCGCCGCAGCCACTCACCGGGGTCTGTGCGCGCTGCGTCCCGCCGGCCTCCCGCGCGGTCCTGCGCTGCGCTCCGATTTCCCAGATTTCCCACCGCCGCAGGCCCTGTCCGCACGCCGGCAAGGCGAGGGTGACGAGCGGAGGCGTGCGTGCGAGCGAGCCCTTAGGCCGGCAGCCAGGGGCGCGAGGGCAGCCTCGGCCCGCGCTCCCTGCCCGCTCTCCGGAACCTGGCCGGGTGCGCAGTCGGAGGCCCCGCGGCGGCGGCAGGCCGAGCCCACAGGGGCATTAGGCCAACTCCCCCCGCGCACGCGGAATTCTCTATTATTATTATTAAAGAATCCCCCAGAACGTGTTTACGTTGGGCCGTGTAAACTTCCTGCCAGGGCCTTTGCCATCTCTCGGGAAATCAGAACCTACTTGGAAAATGGGGACTCCGGGCCGCGGGGCCAAACGGGGGGGGGGGGGGAGTTCAGTGTGTGTGTTGGGGGAGGGCGGGAGAATCGGCTTCGTGTGAGTTCAGACCCGAACAGTGTTGGTGCGCGTGATCAGCGTGCTGTGGGGTGTGCAGGAGCGCGCGCATTAACGAGCGCCCACGAGCCTAAGCGCCGTGTTTGTGCGTGGGCATGCACGCCCGGGCGTGAATTTGCACGTCTGGGTCTGTGTAATTTGCTGGACTTGCTTGTGCACCATCACATGTACATGTGTGCTAAGTGTGCGCAGTAGGGCACGCACAGCTGTGCGCACGCACGGGCGAACGAGTGAGTGGGGCCGCTCGCTCCGGGAACCTGTGTGGTTTGCATCGCCTCTGGGCCAGCGGCTCTCAGCCCGAGGCGCCGGAGACAAAGCGACCACGACCCGCCCGGCGCTTTCGTTTTCCGCCCCAGCCCGGCCCCGGACGGCTGGCCGCCGGCTCGCGCGCTGCTGAGCGAATCCGAAAACTCCCGGGCGCGGCGCCGTCCTTCCCGGGGCGGGGAGAGTGGGTAGGCGGTCCCTCGAGGGAGCTCGCCCCGTCCCGCCCGGGACCCGCAGCCCAGCCCGCCGCGGCCCGCGAGGGGCGCGCCGCTCCTTCCCCCGAGAGCCGCCTCGGGCCGTGAGTGCCCCGCAAGACCAGGGACCTCGGCAGCGGCAGCGTCCCGCGCGGCGCCGCCTAGGCCCGGGAGGCGGGTCGCGCGGACACTTGCACGCCAGGTCGGTGGAGGCGGGGCGCGCTCTGCAGGCGGCCTCGGGGCGGCGAAGGTGGGGGCGCTTCTAGCGCCCACCTCAGCGAGGCCGGAGGGGCAGGGCCGGAGCGGACTTAGGGAGCCTGTTCGCGGGCCACCGCCCGGCCGAGGCGTAGTGAAAGCGGCCTGGGCGGAATCGTGGGGCGCGAGGCCGGGTCGGAGCTGGTGCGGCCCGGCCGGGCTCGGGGAGCCTCCTCGCGGCCTGCGCTCCGCTCCTTCCCGGTGGGAGGGTGAGCAAGAAAGAGGGAGGAGAGAGGGGGAGGCGGGAGCTGGGGAGAGGGGCTCTGAGCCAACCGCGGCTCCCGGGGAGGGCGGGCGGGGGAGGCGCGCCGGGCCCTGGAGCGGTGGCCGCGGATGACGGCAGAGGCGCAGCCGGGCCGCTTGCGCAGCCCCCTCCCCCTCGCCCTCCTCCCCCTCCTCCTCTTCCTCCTCCTCCTCCTCCTCCTCCCGGCTCCTCGGCCGCGCAGAGCAGCGGCAGCAGCGGCGGCGGCGGCAGCAGCCACCCGATGTCTTCGGCGCCCGAGAAGCAGCAGCCCCCGCTCGGCGGCGGCGGCGGGGGAGGCGGCGCGGCCATGGACCCCGCGTCGTCCGGCCCGTCCAAGGCCAAGAAGACGAACGCCGGCATCCGCCGCCCGGAGAAGCCACCGTACTCGTACATCGCGCTCATCGTCATGGCCATCCAGAGCTCTCCCACCAAGCGCCTGACCCTCAGCGAGATCTACCAGTTCCTGCAGGCGCGCTTCCCCTTCTTCCGCGGCGCCTACCAGGGCTGGAAGAACTCAGTGCGCCACAACCTCTCGCTCAACGAGTGCTTCATCAAACTGCCCAAGGGGCTCGGCCGGCCCGGCAAGGGCCACTACTGGACCATCGACCCGGCCAGCGAGTTCATGTTCGAGGAGGGCTCCTTTCGGCGGCGGCCGCGCGGCTTCCGAAGGAAGTGCCAGGCGCTCAAGCCCATGTACAGCATGATGAACGGGCTGGGCTTCAACCACCTCCCGGACACCTACAGCTTCCAGGGCTCGGCCGGCGGCCTCTCGTGCCCGCCCAACAGCCTGGCGCTGGAGGGCAGCCTGGGCATGATGAATGGCCACTTGCCGGGTAACGTGGACGGCATGGCCCTCCCCAGCCACTCGGTGCCCCACCTGCCCTCCAACGGCGGCCACTCATACATGGGCAGCTGTGGCGGCACCGCGGCTGGCGAGTACCCGCACCACGACAGCTCTGTGCCGGCCTCCCCGCTGCTGCCCGCAGCCACCAGCGGGGTTATGGAGCCACACGCCGTCTACTCCGGCTCGGCCGCTGCCTGGCCACCCTCAGCCTCCGCAGCCCTCAACAGCGGCGCCTCTTACATCAAGCAGCAGCCCCTGTCGCCCTGTCCCCCCGCAGCCAACCCCCTGTCTGGCAGCCTCTCCACGCACTCCCTGGACCAGCCTTACCTGCACCAGAACAGCCACAATGCCCCAGCGGAGCTCCAAGGTGAGTGGGAACCCGGGGTGTGTGGGTGCAGCCCCGAGGTCGCCAGGGCCAGGGCCGGCAGCCCCGAGGGCTCCTGCAGGCTCCGTCCCAAGGCTGAGAGGCGCTGGCTCCCCAGCACCCTGGGCCTTGTTCTGTCGCCCGGGTGAGAGCAGCGCAGTACCCGGCTTGGGGCTACTTTGTTTCTCTTTCTGTTCTACATCCCCAAGCCTGATCCGGAGGCTCATTGTCCCCAAAACTCTCAGACCCCAATACTCTAAGTTCCTTTGGGTCCCTCAGTCCCCTCACTGCTCAGAAAGGCCTCTGTATGGACCTTGGGCCCCAGCCTGGACAGGAGGCCCACCAATCTGTTCCCTGCCGGTCCCTCCAGCTGCTGGCCTGGGCAGAACCAGAGAGCTAGGCCCAAAGCCACCTGGCCCCAGCCCTTCAGGGAGCCAGGCCTGGCTGAGACCAGGGGTACTTTGTGGGGACACGCAGGGCACTGCGGTGGCCAGGGCAGAGGGTCACAGCTGCAGGCCTCAGGACTTTGTGTTTCTCAGGACCCAGGTTTTCAGGCCCCCGGGTCCCCAGTCCAGACGCAACCCCAGGAAGCAGATTTGGACCCAGCTCCCATTCCCATCCCCCCACCCCAGGAGGCCCTTACCTTCTGGGCCTAGCAGGGAAGGGGCTCTGAAGAGCTCTGCTGGGTGCCAGGTCGGTGGTCTGCAGCTTTGGGGAGGCAGGAAGGAGCCTGCGGGAGGCCGACCGGCTGCCTCTCCACGGGCGCCCCGCTGCCCCGGACAGCACGTGTTCTCCAAGGGATCCTGCCGAGGAACGAGCCGCTTCACTCCTTTGCTGAGGGCCTCACCGCCCTGCCGCCTCCTGGCCTGGCTGCAGCTGCTCGCTCCACCCTGGAGGTGGTGGCCGGGGAAGTGCAGTGCTGGGGCCCTCTCTGAGGCTGCGGCAGAATGCGACCTCTTTCCCGTTCCCCTTCAGCTTTGGGAAGTGCAGTGTCCGAGGTGGGAGAGGCCTGGGCTGAGGGAGCTTTGGGGAGCAGGGCTGGTAGCCGTTCTGGGACGGTTCCCCGGGACCTCTCGCCGCCGAGGGCCAGGAACAATCGGGTCGCTATGTGGCGGGCAGTGAGCCCAGGTCGGCTGTGCGCCTGAGCCGGGCTGAGCCTCTGGTGCTCCGGGGCAGCGCTGCTTCTCTGCCCTGCGGTCTGGCCCCCGAACGCTAACACCTGTACTCCCACCTCTGTGTCCCCTGGCCTGGCAGGCATCCCTCGGTATCACTCGCAGTCACCCAGCATGTGTGACCGAAAGGAATTCGTCTTCTCTTTCAACGCCATGGCTTCCTCGTCCATGCACTCGGCAGGCGGGGGCTCCTACTACCACCAGCAGGTCACCTACCAAGACATCAAGCCCTGCGTGATGTGAGGCCGGTCCGCAGGACCCTCCCGGCACTGGCCGGCCCGGGACTTCGCAGCCACTGCCGGAGACTGCGTTATTCTTGAGGTATAACCTTCCGCAGGAGAAAGGGGCCCGGCCCCTCCCCGCCCGCCGGATTGCTTGGAAAGAAATCCCCAAGGCCAAGACCCAGCGCCGCGACCTGGGATCAGCAACTCCTTCCGTCCCCTCACAGATTTTTAAAGATTTGTCCGATGGTGGTGGTGGGGCTGAGTGGACCGGAGCTGTCGGGGAAGGAGGCGTCTGTTTTCCGCCCTGTCCAGGCCGTGGGCTGCAGAAGTGCAGTCGGGGACAACCTGCAACTTCCAAACGAGAGTTCTGCTGAGAGCCCTCCAGGCGCTGCCGTGGCAGAGGGGGGGGGCTTTTACAGGAAAGGCAAACGAGCGAGACCAATCATTATCAAATACTTTTTATTTTTCGATTGAGTATTTATCTTTTTATTTTTAACTTTTTTGAAAGAATGTTTTGGAAAGCGCAAGCCTCCCTTTACAGCCCTCTTTCCAAGAGGGGAGGGGACCAGGCCCGGTGCTCTCCCCCGGTCTCCGACGCCTCCTCTGCAAACACAGGTGGATCTCTGTGCGAATAACTTGCATTTCTGAAGCCACTGTTCCTCTTCAGAAGAAAACAGGAGCCGAGAAGCCCACAAGTGCGGCTGTCCAGGCCTCTGCTGTCCCTGCCAGCTTCCTCTCCCCTCACTGTTTTGAGTTTCAGTCTTCCCTCGTCCGTGGGTGTTTTCTCTCTCCCAGTCTCTACTGTAAACTTTCTGGTCCCAGGACGAAGCCAACACGGC
Organism: Heterocephalus glaber; assembly: GCF_053883595.1. Lineage (NCBI taxonomy): Eukaryota > Metazoa > Chordata > Mammalia > Rodentia > Bathyergidae > Heterocephalus > Heterocephalus glaber. Next base: position 2,582,950 of record NW_028258137.1, read on the forward strand.
CAGAGGCGCAGGGACGGGAGGCCCAGGACCTCGAGCTCGGCATCGCGGTGACGCAGAAAGGTTAAGGCACTTTTAAAATTCTAGCAAGGCTCTTCCTGTTATTTATTCTACTTTCTTTCCCTAATAATCAAAACCCCGCACAGGCTCCTCCATTTATCAGTATTAATGGTGTAACTTGTTGGCAATATTTGCCGCGTAGAATTTTTTTTAGATACCCATTGTAAATTTGAAACAAAGACCAAACCATGTAAAAACAAATTCCCATATGTTTTATATAAATATATATATAATATGAAGGACTACCCGCCTTTTTTAGTATTTCGGCTGTCGGGGTGCAGCGTTTGTGAGACACATATTTTCAGTTTCCTTCTGCACTGTATAAAATGACGATTTGAGGATGTTTTGCCTTTTGTGTACTTTTTTCCTAAAAAAAGAACAAAAATAAAAATGTGTAACATTTGTACATGGCCTTTCGAAGTGTATCAGCTAGAAATAAAGTCGCGTGGACATTGTACTGGGATTGGGGTTGCAGAATATTTTCCGGGTCCCACAGAAAGGCTCCAGTTCTCCAGGGCTTTTAGACACTTAGAATGTGGGTAATTCGGAATACCTTTTACTTTTCTTTTTTTCTTTTTTCGGCTGATCCTTCTCTCTTCGCTCCTCATTTCACACTGAAGTAAAATCTGGACAAGGGTAATTGTTTTTCTTGGCTTCTGTGTTTTAGGAAGAGCCCTCTGCCCCTCTAAATGTCATTTCTTGTTAAAAAGAAATAATCAAATGTTTGAAGAAAAGCTCTGATCTTTCCGCTGGGGAAAACCAAGCTGGCCATGTATGCATGTATGTACGTATGTGTCTCACATACGTGTGTTCTATATGTTACATATGTAAATGTATTGATGCGATAGATACACATAATTGTTTGCTTTCCCATGGCCAGTGAGAATGTTACTTGGAGCTTCAGACATCGCTGGTCCCATATTCTAGCTGTTACAAATCATGAAACAGGTTCACAGTTTTGTTTTTGGTTTCTTTTGTTTGATGGTGCCTTATACTTGGTTTTCCCAAATGAAAATTGAGTTAAATTTGAGCAAGAAAAGGGCTGTTGGGGGTAAAGCAAGGTTATAGGCAAATTTCCAATCCAGCAATATTTCTCTCCTACATCATATTTTTTTCCTCTCTGGGGAAAAACAAATAAGCTTGTGTCTTCTCCTGACTGCCCTCCTCTGTTCCTGCCCGGCTACCTAGGAAAACAAACACAATAAGTCACTTTGTCGTGTGACCCACCGCAGTGTCTGCGCTGTGGGGTCTCCAGTCCCCGAATCTGCTTCTTCTCAGATCTGACATTTTGGACGTGGGGACATCTTCTCCGGTGCTCTGTTACATCAGAAGTATCAATAGACTCGCCCAGGCAATTAATGTCCCAAACTAACAGCTGTCTGTAACACGGAGATAAAACGAACAAGAAAAGGCCTGTGACTCTCTCTCGGGCGGGCCGTAGTGCCTGGCACATGCCTGCTCAGAAGGCAAGAGTGCCCAGCTAGGGCAGCGCCTGCACCCCGTCAGGCTCCCAGGAAGTGGGGCTGGGCTCTGGCAGCTGCCGGGGCTTTGGCTGTGTCTCCAGCCCCTGCTCCCCACGGGTCTCAGTGCATCCCCATGGGTATGTCCTGGGGCACCGCTGGGCCAGAGTCCCGGGGCTGAGGTCCCCGCTTCCTGTCAGCTTCCTGTCATCTCTGGGCTGTGCTTCCATTTCAGCAGCATCTCCTGCTCTCCCGGGTCCGGGGCGCTGGCTGGGTGGCAGCACCTGGAGAGGCTTGTGTGGAGCAAGGGCCAGGGTCCCTGGGGACCAGACTGGCCTCTGTCTCTAGGTCTGATCTGCAGCCTGAGGATGAGAGGGAAAGTCCGGCCTTCAGGCTCCAGGCAACCCGGAAGGGCTGGATCCGAAGGCAAAATTGTCTCCACAGCCAGCACCCAGCCTTTGATTTTGGGCCGCAGAGGCTGCAGGCAGACGCTCTCGGTTGGCTGCAGCTCTCCAGGGAGCAGGGCTGGGCTTGCCCAGGTGCCATGGGGTGAGGCTCCGCAGGGGCGCACCAATATGCAAGGTACAGGCTGGGGCCGGTATCACCTGTGCGTGCAAGCGAGCAAGTCCCTGCTACCACGCACGGAGCATCTGACCTCCACGGAAGCCGGGAGTCTGTCCTGGGCCGCCCAGAGCGCACGAGCCCCTCTCCCCGTCCTGAAAGCCCTAGAAGGGAAGTGACAAGGCTACAGACTCCCTCACAGCTGGGCTCCTGCTGGGGGCCTGAACCTCTGGCTGAAACCAGCCCACCGGCCACTTGCCTTTCACGGCAGAGGTGCGGCCCCCAGCCTGGTGCTTGCGGCACACTGCTCAGCAGCTGGAAGGCGCCCCATGCGGGTCTGGGGTGTGAAGGTGCCTGGGCCAGCTCTGCCCTGTTAGTCCCTTTCCTTTAGGCTGGGGGCCGAGGGTGGGGCAGAGGGGTTGGCGCTCCCCCCCTTGGAGTCTCCATCAGGAGGAGGCCCCAAAAGATGGAGCTGGGGTCCCTGCCAGCCACCGCCTGGCTCCAGCAAGCCCCATCACCCGGGAGCTGTGGCTTCCTCGTCCCCGACTACACTGTCCCCGTGGACCTGGGGCTGGTGGATGAGGAAGTGAGGCCCCCGGGGAGCGAGAGGTCACCTAGCGCCCTGCTAGGTCATCACCCAGACAAGGACTGGCAGACTCCTCGCACCGGGTCCCGAGCCCTGAGCAGTGCTGTGTTGGTCCGGCCGGCCGCCCCAAAAGCTTCCACAATCCAGGCATCTGGACTTCCTGCCTTCCCAGGGAGAGACCCTCACGCCCACCCAGGGCTCAGCAGGTGGAGTTTGAACAGTGGGTCCCCTGTGCCCACCTCACACAGAGCCCCCAGAACACTGCCGACCCCGAGGGAGGAGGCACAGGACAGAGGTGCGGGGTCCCCCTTGCAGGCACTCGGAGGTGGCCCCATCTGCAGGGCTGCAGCCTGCGGTCTGCCCTGTCCTCTGCCGTGAGGGCGCTTGCCTGGCCTCTGCTGCCCTCTCCTGTCCACCCAAGGTGTGACTGTAGCAGCTGTGGGTGGAGGGGACAGGAGCCTGGGGCAGGCGTGGGGGGCCCCGTCCCCCCTTGCAGCAGTCTCCTTTGTGAGGTCTCGGGTCTCCCTCTTCAAGGGGCAGCCTGCAGAGGAAGCTGAGCCCCGACAGGGGGAGCGCCTGCTCCGACTAGACCAGAACCAGCAGGAGGAGCATCAGGACTCAGACCCCTACTTTCTGACCTCAAAGCCGGGGTCTCTAACCACCAAAGCACAGCCCCTGGTCCCCTGGGGCTCGAGAAAGTGGCCGGGGCAGTAACATGGGGTCTCTAGCCCAAGCCCCTACCAGAGCTGGAAGGGGCAGCAAGTCCTGTCTTCAGTGTGCCAGTCACTGAGGCAGCCCTTCCTTCTGCAGCTCCTAAGCACCACACCCCAGGGAGCACCCTGGGCTGAGCACACAGCCACGTGGGGGATGCTGGGGCCACCACGTCGTGCTGGGTGAGACCAGTGACGGTGGTGTCTCCCCCCCCCCCCCGGCGCCTATGCAGTGCTTGTGGTGGTCGCCTCTGCCCAGGGCAGCCTGCACCGTGGGCCAGCACAGCTGGTCCTGCCCTGTGCATGCCCATGTGTGTGCCACAGGGTGGGGTGCAGCGGCCAGGCCCTGGTCTGGGGAGGGCGATGTGCTGGTACTGGGGCGTCTGATCAACCACAGCATCCATGGCAGCATCCCTGTCACAGCTACGTGGAAGACAGAGATGGAAGATGGAGATGCCGCGAGGCAGGCAGCCCTGGCTGACCTTGGCGGGGCCTCCTGGTCTCACACGCACCCTCAGCAGAATGACAGGAAGCAGGGATAGCCACCCTCTAGGGAAGGCTCCTGGTGCTGTCCGTGGGGACAGGAGGACACGGGTCCCACTCCCCTCCAGGGCTCTTTGCTGTGATTTCCGCCCCAGGGTGGGAGCTCAAGGTTGGCGACGGCAAAGGAGGAGAGAAGGCTCAGGGGACCCCAGTTTACCTGTCCAGGAAGCAGGAACGTCTAGCAGGCTGGGGCCCACCTGGCTGTCTGCGGGGAGGCAGCGCCACCTGCTGTCCAAAGGCTGCAGGTGGCGCTGGGACAAGGAATAGTCCCACCAGGAACACTGACTGACTCCCCCCGCCCTGGGACTTCAGACCCTGGGCGTCTGCTAAGAGTCCCGGGCTTTGGGGGAGGGGCCAAGCTACTTGGGTCTTTTCCAGTGATCAGGCTTATTTAAAATAGAATCCAGTTCTTCAGGACAAGATGGGAGTCAGGGTCTCTCTGAGCCCCACCGAGTGGCCACACTGGCCCAGGAGGCATCGCCCTGAGACCCGCGGCCCCAGGAGAGGCGGTCAAGGGTCAGCAGCTGGAGGACCGAGTTCAAGTCCTGCTTCCACTGCTTTCCTGCCTGATGGGGCTCCCCTCTGTGCCGTGAGGGGGGATGGAGGGGCTCTCAGTGTAGAGGAACTGAGCTAAGACGGTGACTTTGCCTCCCGCCACACAGCCAGGACCCACTGTGTGGCCCCAGCCCAAGGCTGTGAGGATGCTCTGTCCACCATGGCTTCCGTGAGCCCCGAGGCTGCTGAGGTCGCAGATGGGAGGGCAGTGTTTTGGGGGCCAGGGAGGGCCTGGGGCTCTGCCAGCTCTGGAGCAGGACCCTTGGGAGCTCCTCCCCCTTCCCTGGACTGGTTTCCAGTTCTCCCTGGAGCTCAGGGCATGAGTTCACACTCCAGGGTGGCAGGGGTGTTTGGTTTGCTCACAGCTCAGCACCTCGGGGCCGGAGTTTACCGCTTCCAAGCCTCCACAGCGCGAAGTGTCCACAAGGCACGGTCACATGTCGGCTCCCATCTCAGCCTCGGTGATTTATGGACATCGGCAATAAAGGCTTCCATTCACAGGGGGAATCCTGCCGGGAGTGAGCACAGGAGTACGGCTTCCCACTTGGAGCATCTCTACTGTTGGAAAGGTTGCCCAGGTGGTGCGGTAAAAACCCCACCACCAGGACTGGCGAAGGGGGGGCAGCCCAAACCCCGGTCCCCACGACCTCATGTGCAAAAGCAACCCAGTGCCAGCCGCTGAAAGGACCACGGCAGGCTGCGGGCGCTGTCCCTGGCGGGCTGGCAGCAGAGCCGTGACCCCGTGGCAATCGGAAGTGGGAGGTGCTGAGGCCAGACGCCCTTGCCGGCACCGAAGGCGCAGACCGGTCCCTGCCCCACTGCTGTGTGACCGGGCAGATCCCTCACGCCCGGCTGCCTTTTTCCTCTAGTGAATGGCCCTGGCTTTGCCTCTTTCTACCTTGGTGGCAGCTGGGGACAACCCGTGCCAAGTGAGAGCACATGAGTACCTCAGGCTCCACTCACTGGGGGACAGTGGGCACCCACAGCAGCTCTCGAGGTCTGAGATAGAGGCCTCTCAAAGTGACCACGGTGCTGGACAAAGCCTGCAGTGAGTGTTGAAATACAGAAACATTTTATTACAGTAAAGGACACATCGCCACAAATCACCCTCACAATCCCCTCCAGTTGTCCTGGCCACTTTCTGCAGCAGCTCTGAAGCCCTTTCATGAGAGTCCTTAGTTGCGATGTCCTGGCTGTCTCAATGTGCTGGATCAATTCAAAATGTTCTCCTTTAATGGTCATTTTGACTTGAAGAGCCAGGAGTTGCACGGTGGAGGTACAGAGAATGAGGTGGATGAGGACACAGCGTCATGTTTTTATTTGGTGGGAATTGTGAAAGTTTTGAACTGATTCAGAACTCTGAGGCAGACACAAAAAGATACTCAGGAAAGGGATGTGGAGCTGCTTCAGAAAGGGGCAAGAACAATGGATGAGTGTGTGTGAATCGGGGGGAGGATTTTGAGAGGATTCATGGCAATGCATCTTCCACTGCCATGGATTTTTATTTAAACATTTACCATACCTTTTTTTTTTGGTACCGGGGATCAAACTCGGGACCTTGCACTTGCGAGGCAGGCGCTGGAACCACTGAGCTCAATCCCCAGCCCTACCATACCTTTTTCAATTACACTTTATAAATACCTGTGTGGATAACTTAGTATCTGATCGAAATGTAAACTACATATGAGCACTGTAATGTCCACCGTTATCTGTGACCCTAAATGAATTTAGGTCTCAGTGAGGAGCCGAGCACTGACCCACAGCTCAGCGCTGTCAAATGACGAACCTCACGCATTGCTGTCCCAGCATGGGCTGGCATCTCCCTGGGGTTCCTTCCACGTGGTGCCCTCGTGTGTGCCAGCCTTCAGCTGTCTCTGAATGGGGCAGCGTGGGCGGGGACCAGTTCCCTGGGGCACGCTGCTGCCCACTGGCACAGTGGGCTTCTGCCAGCCTGGGGAGACTCCTGACAAGAGGCCAAGTTTCTCAACACCGGCGTCTGAAATGGCTCAGTCAGCGGGAGCTGTAAGGACAGGACAGGACCCAGCCTGGCTCTGCGGCGCCAGGGGAGGGGGGCTCCGGCTGCGAAGTGGGCAACACCCAGCCCTGGCCTCTGCCCTCACATCCGGCCAGGGCAGGATGCAGCTGCGCAGCCCCACCAGCACCCAGGAACCCAGGTTCTCTGCATCCTGTGGTGCCCTGCTGGGCGGTTGTCCTGCTGAGCCCAGACAGGGCAGGGAGCCCTGTGAGTGCCCTTGGTCACTGTGCCAACCAGGGTCCAGAGCAGGCAGTCCAGGCACCTCAGGAGGAGCGGCCACTCCTGCTGCCGAGCAGGCGAGGAGAGGGAGTGAGCGCATCCTCCTGTGTGCACCTCTGGCTAAAAGGGCAGGAGCAGAGACCCAGGATGGAGCTCAGTGGCGCCGCCGCCTGCCTCGAAAGCGCAAGGCCCTGAGTTCGATCCCTGGTACCAAATAAACCAAAAAACCCCAAAGAACAAAAGGGCAGGAGCAGAGCCCAGCAGGCCCAGAACACCCTGAGGCGGGTACCAAGACACGGCCGGCTGCAGGGCTGGGATCTGTCACCGAGTCTCGGAGGGAGGACAGGGGTCCCCAGCCCCGACCACTGCCTCTTTGCTCTTCACTGCCTTTCCTGTCCGGCACTCTGCACCTTCTGCCCATCCGAAGCCGCTCGGCTCCTCCCGGGGATTCACTGCCATTGCTCCCCCGACTCTTTTCCTTTTTTTTGTGGTACTGGGGACTGAACCCTGAGCCCTCACACTGAGCTGCCTTCCCAGCCTTATTCATCTATTCTTTAATTTTTGAGACAAGGTCTGGCCAAGTCACTAAGCTGCCCAGGCTGGGCTCCAACTTGTCGTCCTCCTGCCTCAGCCTCCAGCATGCTGAGATTGTGGGTATGCACCTCCACACCCAGCTTAGTTTTCTGTTTTTATTTTTTGAAAGATCTATGTCACTAAGAAGAAAATGTTTCTGAGCAAACATCTGAGGAGGGCCTCGCTGGCCTCACTCCGCTCTCTGCCTGCTCCTGGCTGGGAGATCGCCCTCTCTCCTCGTGTCTCAGCATGGAGTGGCAGCGAGAGCGAGGCAGGCCTGTGTGCCCCAGCCCCTGGGCGGAGGGTGGGCTCCCCCCTCGGGTGACAGCTGTCCTGGTGGTGACGTGGCTGAGCTGGCCCTGGTGGTGCCCCATCATCCCAGCACTGCAGGAGGCTGAGGTAGAAGGATGCACAAGTTTGAATCCAGCTTGGGCAACTTAGCCAGACCCTGTCCCAAAAAACAAAGAGCTGGGGATGGGGCTCCCTGTGAAAGGCCTGGGTTCAATCCCTAGCATAATGAAGGGGTCGTGCTGTCGGCCCCTGCCTCTTTCAGGCATAACTGCGACATGCCCGGGCATCAGCTGCGGCACCAGGCCGGACTCCCGCTGTGTGGATGCACTGGAAGGAGCTGGGCCGGGGCGGTGCTGACTGCATCCGCAGCCCTGACTGAGCGGGGTGCGTGGATGGCTCATCTCGCTCCAGCAGCCTCCTCAGGCCAGCCCGGTGGCTCACGGCACTGCACCCATCACAACCCAACACGTGTAGGGGACAGAGGACAAGCCTCTCCCCAGACTCAGGGCGCTGTTTTCTAATGCTGGGCTAGGAAAGGGCTTCAGAAGCAGTCTCTTAGCTGGGTGTGAGAGCATGGAGCCTGAGGCAGGAGGATCTCCTTGAGTTGGAGACCAACCTAGGCCACACAGTGAATTCAAGGCCAGCCTGCATCTCTTTGTTCAGTCATCCTGGGACGCACTTTTCTGTGTGGCTGCAGCTCTCAGGCTCGGTCTCAGTCCTGGCAACCTCCCTGCCATGGCCAGGCCCCCCGGGTGACCTCTCCGGCCCCTGTGCTGCCCGCTGGGAGGCGCCCCGCTGCTGAGGTCCCATGGCCATGAGCCAGCTGCGATGGCTCCGTGCTGTGTGGCTGTCCCGGAGCCTTTGCTCACACTCGTGCCTGGGCCCACAGCACATAGGGCGAGCCCCTTGTGTCCCCCTTCGTGGCGGACGGCATCCCTTGGGGCTCCAGTGCTCCCCGGAGAGCCGCGTCCCTTCCTTGTGGTGCTCAGCAGCTGCCTGGCACTGCTGCTGCACTGGCCTCAGGCGGGCCAGTCGCCCCGGCCTTCTCCACACGAGGTGCAGCTCTCTCAGTGGAAGCAGTTCTGATGACCTCCCTGGCCGCCGCAGACTTCACACCTCTCTTGCGCTGGTTTTGGGAAGAATCGTGCGCCTGATCTCCCCGCTCACCGTACCGTTCACCTGCAGCCCAGCGACTGGCTTTTACTTTATGTTTTTAGTTTCTAGGAGCCTCACGGCCCCTTCTCTGATGGCCATGATGGCCTATGTGTCGTGGGGACCCGGAGCACAGCAAGCACAGGCCCCACCTCCCCCAGGACCAGGCTGCGGGGTGGGGGGCAGCTGTGTCTGGAGCCCCCAGCTCACCCTGGGCCCTGCTGACTCCAGGGAGGGCAGCAGTGCCTGCAGTGGATGGTACTGAGCTTTGTTTTGGGGGTACAGGGAATTGAATGGGGCCTTCGCACTGAGCTCCAACCCAAATCTTTTTTACCTTTTTTATTTTGAGACAGGGTCTCACGAAGCTGCTCAAACTCACGATCCTCCTGCCCCAGCCTCCCAGAGTGCTGGGATGACAGACCTGTGCCACCCCCTGGCACATAGGAAAATTCAAGTGGAGGTGACCAGCTGGGCCTGAGGATGAGGAGGAAGGTGCACCCCTGGCCACCCTGACCCGGCACCACTCAGGAGGGGGCAGTGGACCAGACTCTGCACTCCCCCATGGAGCTGAAGGTACACTTCTAGGGTCCACAGCTGCAGCTTCTGCAGGTGGTGTCGTCCCGTGGCAACACTGCTCCCCACTCAGGATGGGACCCCGTGCCCGTGGGAGCTCCCCCATGCCCCACATCACCCTCACGTGAAGTGTGCCTCATGATGCTGAGTGCCTGGGAGCCTGCCATCACATCTGTGGCCGGGACTCCTGCCTGGTGTGGACAAGAGCTGCCCCTCAAGGAAGCAAGGGGCAGTGGGAGATCTGAGGGTGGACACGTTTGGGGCCATTTCTAGTTTTCTGGTACCACCTCCCACAGATATAAAGTGACAGACCGCTTCCGGCTACCTGCCCAGCAATCTGGATTGTCCTGGTCCCGAGTGAGGGGACCCAGCAGCCTGGCTCCCCAGCGCCAGGAGTGGCCACCTAGCGCTGTGCCTCCCAACTGAGGGCTGAGCTGGCCTTGGGCAGGCTGGACACGGGAGCTGGGATGTGGGGTGAGGGCCATGTGTCCGCCTCTGCTATCCAATGCCCAGGACTCCTGGACACCCTCGGGCACAGCGGTCACTGTGGGAAAACGGGAAAGTGGGGTGAAGAGCACCTGGGGGGTGGCCAGGGCCTGGGGGGCGCGGGCCAGAGGGCGCCTGCGTCCTGAGGTTGCCGCCCGGCCTGCGCCCTGGGCACAGAGTGCGGGCCCCTTCTGCACAGTGTGGCTGGGCCGGGCACAGAGGCCGCCGTTGTGCGCAGCCAACCGAGGAGCCTGCAGCCGCTCCGCACTCACTGTGTGCACAGCCATGGACAGGGCGGCAGTGTCCTGTCAGAGACGCCGGTGGCGGAGGGCCTGTGTCTGTCCAGCGTGGCTCCGCTGCTGGGGGCTGCCCATCCTGCCAGAGGCTGCCCCCGGGACACTCAACCCTGGCCGGGGTGCGAGCTGGGGTCCCACGACGGTGCACAGGGGTGCCGGGTGCGGGAGATCGGCCCACAGGCTGACGTCCTTCCCAGCCCGCCTCTCTCGCTCTCGTAGGCTTCGGAGCACCGGGATTCTCTCCAGCATCTCAGGGCTGATCTGAAAGAGGAAAGCAGAGCCGCTGTTCTCAGGCGTCCCGGGGCCTAAGGACTGTGCCTGCCACCCCGCTGCATGGCGGACCAGGTGCCTGGGACCAGTGTGTCCTGCGGGGTGGGGGCCTCTGCCCAGAGGGGACACCTGGTCCCTGGCGTCCCCGGGGACAGCAAGGCTTCTGCCCCACACCTGTCCCTCCTTGTGCAGGGGGGAAGAGGCCTTTCCTGGGCCACAGGTTCCCCCCCATCTCGGGGTCACACCCTGGCCGAAGACACAGGAGAGGCCACCTGAGTCCAGCGCTGCCTCTGCCAAACACTCCTTGCGGTGGCTGCTCCAGCCAGGAAACAAACGCCACACGGGAGCCGAGGGCCAACCTACGGGACCTTTTTCCTTTTCTTTCTTTTTCTCAGTGCTGAGTATTGGACCTAGAACCTCACACATGTGCTCTGCCACTGAGCCACAGCCTCAGCCCTTATTTATTTAAGAGAAGATTTTCCTAAACTGCCCAGGCTGACCTTGAACTTGCAATCCTGCCTCAGCCTCCCAAGCAGCTGAGATTACAGGCATGCATCGTCATCGGTACCTCGCCCGGCTGTAGAGCGCTGCTACACAGGGGCCTCTTGGCTTTCTCTGGACTAGGACAACCAACCTCTGAGTGTCTCCTGGGAACTGGCACCGGGGAGGCAGAAGGGGATCAGGCTCCTGCCTTCGAGATCCAGCCGAGGCCCAACCCGCTTGAGCATCGAGCATCGCTGGCTGTGAACCCCAAGGGGCTTCGAGGGCACCACCGAGCAGGATGATCCTGGCAGGCACCCTGGGGACTTCTGCACGGCAGAACCCATGTGCCCATGGGCAGGCCTGAGTCACAGAGGAAACGAGCCACACCAGGCCATGGCACAGCGCAGCCACACCCCAATCATGCAAAGCGGCCCCATGGCCCCTGTGCATTCTCGTGAGCGGATCCCAGGAGACAGGCGCTGGGAGCCCACCTCTGGCTCACGTCCCGGCCACCTCCTCCTAAGTGCCACACCCAGGCTCTTCTGGGGTGCTCTACACCAGATTTACAGGAACAGCTTGACTCTCCAAGTCTCGGGATCCTGTGTTTAGAAAGGACGATCAGATCCAAGACTGCAGGTATAAATGCAAGCAGGGGCAATGTGTCATCTGGGTGACAGGAAGTGGCCGGCTCGGGCCCCTCCGTCCCGCAAACATGGCGCTTCCAGTGAGGGCCTGAGCTCCCTCCGCTTGTCCCTGGCCTGTCAGGCTGCCCCTGGCAGAGGCCAGTGTCCTCCCCAGGCACAGCTCCCGCCTCGGCATCTGCCCAGAAATCCACCTTCGACTGCAGCATGAGGGGCAAATGTGCCCTGCAGTGCCCAACACTGGCCCTACACCCTGGAGCCAGGGGAACTCAGCAGCCGGGCGCCACCTGGGTGGGGCTCAAAGGGGAAACCCGGTCAGTTGGCTCCTTCCTAGAGCACAGTGCTCCGGGCTGCTCCCCCGCCTTCCCCACCTCTGTCTGCGGCAGGGTTGGGGATCTTGGGGCCAGAGTGGACGGCGCCTTCTCAGCGCCAGCCAGGCAGCCAGACCACTGCCCTGCACGGCGCGGCTCGGAGTTTCCTGGCTTGCAGTTGGGAACAGTTATTACGTGCTGTCAACCTGCCATGTGGAATGAAAGGTCCTGCTTGTTCATCAAACAGAAAACAACCTTTTCACCTCCTTGAGTAATCATTCCATTCTCCAAAAAAGATCACAACGCACAGTTGACTGTCGTTTACCTGCTAAAATCCCTCTTCGCTCAAGCACAAGGATGTTGGTCGCTCACAGTCCATGCCCTATGAGCAGCGATCAGAAGCCCCATGCCAGGGTCCAGGCTCGGGCCAGGCCAGGTCAGAATCCTGAGCCCAGCACTTGCCCTGCCAACCTGAGGCCCGGCCTCAACTCAGGCTCTGCCTTCAGGCGCTCACTTTGGCGAAGACCTTGAAATCCCTCTCATCCTTGATGAGCGGGAGTGTGGCAGCCACTGGCAGAAACAGTCACCAGTCCACCCCACAACGGTGGTCAGCTGTCTTTTCTTTATTCACTGATGAAAATGCTTCCAGAGGCTTCCAAATGGCCAAGGTGAAATCATGGCACCGACGGGCGTGGGGGGAGCAAGCTGGGGACAAGGGGCAGGGAGTCCGGGGTGCAGCTTCACAAACGCCAGGCCCCTCAGCCCTGCCTGCCGCCCGGGGAGCGAGCCCTCGGCACTGCATGGCCCCTGTGGAGGAGGGCTGCAGGCCCGCACTGGGCCCCGCGCAAGGCCAGAGGACCCTCTACCCCGCAGTGGTACACAAGTCACTGAGAACAGCTCAGTGAAGACACTTTTCCCAGGACCTCGGTCAAGCTGAGGCTCAGGCCCAGGCCCGCCGCAGGGTCTCTCGCTTCCGTCGGTTCTTTGAAGGCAGAGGAGGGACCTTGACCCGCCCCGCCTCCTTAGCGTCCTTAGCGAGGCGCCCCCTGGTGGGCGGCCCTGTCCCGCCCCCCTTGACAAAGAGGACTGCCGGCGTTTCTGAGTTAGCTCGGGCGCACTTGGCGTCCTTCGCAGACGGGGTGCTGGTGGTGCACCTGCCACCCGCTCGCCGGCCGCCTGCTGTCCCGTTCTGAGCCCCGTGGCACAGGCCGGAGACGGAGGGCAGTGGGGTCCCGGAGGAAGGTGGCGCAAGGCCAGGCAGACGCAGCTAAGATGAGTGAGGAAAGGAACCGTGTCTGATTCACCTCTCACCCCTCCCTGCGAGAGCCAGCGTTAGCGGCGCGCTACTCCAGACCGAGGAGACAGGAGGCGAACGCGTGTATCCACGGGGGAGCAGAAAGGACAGCAGGACTCTGCATCCAGCCGCACCCCGCCCCCTTACTGGAATTTGAAGATTTTTCCTCAACAAACGTCCACGAAAATACACTTTGCTGCATGCATAGCAAGACCAAGGCCGAATGCCAGGGGCTGAACGGGAGCTTCCCCAAGTCTCCCGGATCACAAGCAGGGCTTCCGGAAGGCACCGTGGGGCGCCCCCCCCCACGTGACTGCTGCAGGAGGTGGGGCCTGCCCGAGGGCCCTCGCGGGGTGGGGCTGGGGAGCGCAAGCCACTCTGCAGCTTCTCCCTCCCGCCTGCGCTGGGGGGCTGGGGGCTGGGGGTGGCACTCCTCCGCCTGCCCCGCCCACCCTGATAGACAGCCCTCCCCACCTTTCAGCTGTGGGCATCAGGTACTGCGTCGCAGTGACAGAAAAAAAGTGACCAAGAGTGGACAGGGTCCACACAAAGGATTACTAGTTGGTGACGAAGCTGAGTGCAGGGACCCCCAGTCACAGGCATGGGGTTCTCGTCTGATGTCTCCTGGATGGGGTGAAGTGGGGCTCTGGTACTGGGTGCCCTGGGGAGGCCTGCTGGGCCTAGTTCTGCCCAAAGGTAAGGGTGTCACACTGTCTTAGTCACTTTCCGGCAGCTGGGACAAAATACCCGATACCCACAACTGGACGGAAAGGTCTACTTTGGCTCACGTTTTCAGACTCCAAGGCAGGAAGGTCTGGTGGAAGAAACTGCTCACTTCACGGTGGCCAGGAAGCAGAGGGAAGGGAGGAACTGGGGAGGGAGCCGGAGCCTTCCAGGCCAAGCCCCAGTGACCGCCTCTTCTGGCCAGGCCCCACCTCCCAACAGCAAGCCAGCTGTGCCACCCCGTAGTCCACACCCCCCACAAGCCCTGCCTTTGGGGGCCTCCAGATATAAACGACAGTGCACTGGTCTGACAGGCTCAATGACATCAAGCGCGGCGCCTCTGAAGAACTGCAGATGTGAGCAGTGGGAACCCCCCCCCCCCCAGTGCTCTCCTTGTAGTCCTGCTGAGGGCTGAGCCGTAGGCAGCCCCTGAGCCCCTGCCCCAGGGACAGGGAGACCTGGCCTCATTGCTGGGGGTGGGGCCGACAGCCTCCATCCCCAGGGAAGCTGTGCCCAAATTCTGAGGGGCCCCAAGCTCTTTGGAAAGACACTAAAGGCCATCTTGATTTTCAGGAGGACGTGGCACCTTCTCCCTGGTACTTCTGATGCCCTTGGAGAGGCCTGGCAATCTGCTTCCGGGTTGCATAAACTGTTGCCATCTGCTCTTACTCACTGCCCAAGAAGGACTAGGCACTGACACTGTCCACCCCTGGCATTACAGGCAAAGGCACTGCCCGCCGGCTGAGTGCCAGGTACTTCAGCTCCTGTTCATCCGTGGAGGCGGATGCTGATTTTCTATGGGTCCAAACTCTGGGCGATTTGGGTTTAAAGGAGAATCTGGCAATTGCACTCGGTCCCCATGGAGCATAGCTTCTCCTTGTTTCCTCAGTGGCTCTGGTTGTTTACCACCAGACACAGCATTGTGGGCTGCCGACTGGCTTCTGGGGACAAACCCCTACTGCAGACTGACTGCCATGTGTGTGAGACCAGGGCCAGGGCTCTGTTCCCACCTCACCGCACCTGCTTGCTGATCTGAATGTACGATGGGATGCCCAGTAATTACTGAGGAAGGGCTGCAGCACAGCTAGCAGACTGCACTGCAGGGGGATGGGGGGCAGCACTAAAGGATGAAAAGCAGCTGCCAAACAGAGGCCAGGACACCGCCCTCCGGGTCATTCCTGCCACTTCTGCCATGAGTTACCTCTGCCATCACGGGGCAGACCTGGGCCTGCTGTTATCAGCATCCAAATCTGCAGGCAGGGACTCAGCCAGTGATGTGAGCGGATGCTACCTTGTCCCAAATCTCTGCTGGGGATTCCAGCACTGGGCCAGGCTGGGTGGGAGGCAGCAGCCAAGCCTCGCAGGGCCCATGGTAAAAGGGGTGGCGATGGGGCTCCAGGGCTGGCTTGGCAGCCACCCACCTTGGACCACGTGATGCCCACTGGCTTTGGGCGCTCGCAGCCGGTGGCGATGACCCTGGTTGGAGTGAGGATGTAGTCTACTGTGAGGTCGTGGTCCTCCAGGAGTGCTTCCGGGAAGTCCAGGACCTGACCGGGAAGAAGGGAGGAGGAGCTGGGGGAATGGCACGGCTCGGGACCTCTCGGAGCTGCCCAGGACTTGCCTTCCACCCTGTGCATTCGGGTGGCTCAGGACGCACCTGGCAGTCGTGGACGGTGGTGACCACGGGTGTCCCCTCGCAGACGGCTCCCATGGACACCATCATGGCATACTCGAGGTCTGCGTAACCTTCTCCCTTCCCGATCCTCCAGCCTGAGGAACAGGACGAGGGGCGGGGTCTGTGAGTGGCCTGGGCCCCTTGGGTGTGGGCTCTCACCAGCCCACCTCAGGAGGGACCTGAACCCACGGTCCCAGCCGCTGGTTTCCACAGCAACCCCAGAAGCAGCCAGCAGAAACGGACATTCAGGCTGAAAAGCAACTTGGGACCTTTTTAGCTGCCAGGAAAACTAAGTTCGCTGGGCTGGCTCTTAGTCAGCGAGCCTCACTTAAGCTCAGTGTGAGGAGAGACTGTTGAGAGACAGCACATTTCTGCAGAAGCAAAGCAGTTTTGATCCGTCTACCTCAGAGAACTAAAAGCTCTGAGGCCAGCTGGGCCACTCGCGGTGACACAGCCTGCCAGCCCTGCAGGCAGCAGCCAGGGCCAGGGGCTTGAGCAGGACCAGCGTACACCGCCGGACACTGAGGACAGGCTGGGGCCGCCCAGGCTTTGGGTCCTCTGCAGCCGGAGGCCCAGGGCACAGGAGTGCAGCAGGGCTGCCTGCGCCTCCCTAGCGCTCATGCACTTCCTATGGGGACTTCGGGGGGGTCCAGGCCCTGGCCATCAGCAGGACCCTCCCTGGGGACAGCACTGCTGCCCAGGCCTCTCAGACAGAGCCCACAGAGCAGGTGCTGCCGCGGTAAAAGCCCCAGCCATGCGTGCAGGGAGACAGGGAGGGGAAGCAGTAGATGACGGGGAGATGACAGGTGGAGGACACACAAGGACAGCAGGTGGCAGTGGGCAGGCAGAGTGCTCGGCCACTCGTCACTAAATGGGAATCACAGGGCAAACGAGGGACCGTGGCCCACTTCAGACTGTGATGATCAGTGCTTGATAATCCCGCTGGGAGCGGGGACAGGGGAGCTGGGGAGGAGGCAGCAGACGTATGCAGCCTCTCCATGGGCGATCAGGCCCACTGTCCAGGCTGAGCCCAGCAGCTTCCCGCCTGGAAGGGCTGCCAAGACTGCGCAG
This sequence comes from Heterocephalus glaber, assembly GCF_053883595.1. NCBI lineage: Eukaryota > Metazoa > Chordata > Mammalia > Rodentia > Bathyergidae > Heterocephalus > Heterocephalus glaber. The sequence goes on from NW_028258137.1 coordinate 2,599,515, forward strand.
CACCCGGGCTTCACCTCATCCAGCTGCCCCCACACGAGGCTCGGGACCTGGGCTGAGTGCAGAGCATGCACCCTCACTGCTCCAGGGAAAGCGGGAAGGGCGGGACAGAGTCCACTCCAGTGCACAGTGCTGGTGCATCTGGGTCCCCACTGGGGACGCCGCAGTGGCCCACAGGAACAGGCACAGGGGGAGCTTTCTGAGCTGTTCCGCTGCCTGCCCCACACATGGCCATGCTGTCACTGTAAGCTGTGGTGACTGGGAGGCCGAGTTGCAACACTGCTCTGCTTCACATGTCTCTGAGCTGGAGAGGAAGCTCCTAGGGCCTCTCGGGGGCTCTGCTGCAAGTCCTGCCACACCCCAAGGCCAGGCCTCCTCCACCTGGGCCCCGCGTCTGCTCCCAGTGTCCACGGCATCTGCAGGCCACAGTGGGTTTGAGGCCACCTGGGAGGGCACACCTGCTGGAGGCTGAGGGTCCCTGGCCCCGTCCTACTGGTTTCCGGTACCCGTGCTGCCCAGCTGGCAGAGGCACACAGTAGGCACATGGGAAAGAGAGGAACATCCGGGGTGCCAGTCCCGATGCCTCAGAGAGAGCAGCTGGGTCCGGGCACACTGTGAACGGGGGTACAGCTGGGATGGAGAGCAAGTAATGTGGGTACGCGGGGGGCAGGCGGGGCCCCGCTGCTCTGCAAACCAAGCAGCCTGTCCTTGCCTGCCGAAAGGCTCAAGGGGTGCCCCTGCTATAAGGGGGACACGGTGAAAGCGGGGCTCAGAACCTAGCACTTTCCCTTTGCCCAGGCCTCACACCCGCCCCTTAGGACCACTGAAGTTCAGTCCCTGCTGGGAACCTGACAGAGTCCCACCCACCCCCACCCCACCCCGAGCCCGAGCCCGGTGCAATGAATCTCCTGCTCCTCCAGCTGAGCCTGGAAACCCAGCAGGGCTGACTGCAGAGGGGAGGACAGCAGGTGTGTCCTGAGGGCGGGCGGGTGAGTGACTGCCAGCCCCGAGGGCATGCAGGCAGCGGAGCCCTGCCCCATCTTACCTTTCTCGGAAACAGCCACGGATCCCACCACCACCAAGTCCACGTGGACACTGGAGTCCAAGCCCACGGGGACGCTGAAGTTCCTCACACCCTGGAAAGGGAGACGGGCGGGGCGGGGCCTTGTCTCCTGGCCAGAGACCAGGGCAGCGGCTCGAACCCCGCCCCACCACACCAGAGCGGGATCCGAGGTTGCAGGGCTCGGGGTGGGGTGGGGGTGGGTGGGACTCTGTCAGGTTCCCAGCAGGTGCAGAAGCCATTGTGAGGTACGTCTCCCCCAGTCTCTTTCCCGGGAAGCGGGCAAAGGGAGCAATGGCACACTCACGGGACACGGACTCCGTAACAGTCCGCATCACCATCCTGCCAGGGCCACACGGCAGGCCCAGCCCTGGGCCTGGCTGCGAAACCCTCATCCACAGGTCCGTGCGGCCACATGTGGGGTCAGGATGTGCGGTCAGGCTGGGGCTGCAGCAGCCCTCGGAAGCTGTGAGGCGATTTCCCTGCCTTTCCCTTTGCTACTTCATTCACACACACACACAACTTACTGCATATATTTTAAGCCACAGTACATACTATTTTTTCAACAAGACAGGATGTCAATGAATAATAAATCATTCAGTCTCTAGACACTAGACTGACCCTAACCCTAATCCATTATTCATGGTTATGTACTCGGCGCCCTCAAGGGAGGATTTCTGAATACTCCACCCTTTCCTGCGCTCTTGGCTCTGCCCCTGCTCGGTGACGTCACACAGATGCACGGTGACGTCGCACTGACCCACGGTGCTGCGCAGCTGCGCGGTGGGGACGCACCTGGGAGGTGGCGCACCTGCGCAGCGCGGCTGCCGTCGCCCCGGGGGGTGGCGTGATCCTGTTGAACAGCCCCCTTTTCAGTCGCGGCGTCGGAACCAGCAGTGTTTTTTGGCTCTTTCAAGAAAAAGACAAGCAAAAAGTTACAAAACTGAAATTTACACGGCACTGTCTGCTGTTTGCCTTCCGGCAGGGAAGGAGGAGCTGCAGGGGCCGCTCACGGGGTTCTGCCTGCCCTGCAGAGTCCGGGAATCCCGGCGCAAGTCGCCGCTGCGCGTGGCGCCCTCTGGAGGCGAAGCCGCGCAGCGACGCGAAGTTGCCTCACTGCGCAGCCCGCCCGCCAGCCCGCCGGAGGCTCGCTTGCTCCTCAGCCCCACCGCGCCGGGCCACACAGGGGCCGCGCTCTCGGGGCTCCTCCGGGCGCATCAGCACCAGGTGGCTCCGAGATGACCTCGGTGCAGGCGCCGCCCCGGCCCGGCCACAGGAGGCTCCTGGGGGCCGCATGCTTGGGCAGCGGGGCCCTCAGCCCGCCTGTTCCAAGACCTGACTGAGCCCAGTGTGGAGCCCCAAATTCTGCTGTGCTTGCAGGTGCCGTGGTGCACACCAGTCATCCCAGCACTCCGGGAAGCTGAGGCAGAAGGATTGCGAATTTGGGCTCAACCTGACGAGACTCTCAAAATAAAAAAATAAAGGGCTGGGGATGGAGCTCAGTGCGAAGACAGACCCGCTTCATCAAAACAACAGCAACCATTATATTACATTAACGGGGTCCTTCGAACGCTACAGCTTTTATAGCTTTGTCTGCGTTTAACTTATGTGCTTTGTTTTTATAGTTGCTTAAGAGCTACGAGCATTATAATTTATACCGAGTTTTATGTTTGTACAAATTAAAACTATTAACACATTCATTTACATCAACCCAGGGAGAGTTCTTTTTTTCTTTTCCTTAAAAAGGGGCCCACATATTTAAGCTGAAAATCAATGTTGTCATTTAATATTGGGGACACATTTACCAGATTTTTTTTTTCGAGACAGGGTCTCACTATGTAGTTCAGACTGGCCTTGGAATCACTATGTAGCCCAAGCTGGCCTTGAACTCACTGATCCTCCTGCCTCAGCCTTCTGAGTGCCAGGATTACAGGTCAGCGCCACCACATTTACTAAATTTCTTACTGATGAGTTAACATGTCTCAAAGGAGTCTACTACAGAGTTAACATATTTCAAAAAATTCTACTGCAAAGTTAACGTGTTTCAAAGAATTACATTACAAAGTTAACATGTCTCAAAGAATTCTTACCAATGTAGCAAGAAAAACAAGCCTGCTGATCTCTCTCTAAACCACCACCACCCCCGACCCCCGGCAGCTGCGCCCCTGGCTGTGAGCACCCTGTAGCTGGGAAACTTGGGGACTGGGACAAGAGGCAAGAGGTGCTGAAGGTGACCCATGACAGAGACCCCGAGAGCACCTGTCCTGCCAGCGGGTCAAGTTCGGGCAGGTGGGGTTACCTGCAAAGCCATCAGCCGCACGCCTTCCAGTGGTTTGTCCGGGTCCACCTTCACTTCCTGCGCTCTGGCAAAAACGTCCAGGCCCCGGATGTTCTGGGAAGCCAGGTGAGACCCCTAGTAGGGAGACAGCGGACGGAACAAAGCTTACCTGGAGCACCAGGAAGCGGGCCTTGCTCTGGGGAGCGTCGGGGTTGACTTTGACGGTTCCCGCCACTCTGAACTCCTGCAGGCGAGGGAGGTGCTCCGCTGCCCTGGACGCCCCCTGAGCCAAAACAAGGGCAATGGACCTCCGTCACCCAGAGGGTGTGGCCTCCCGCCAGCGGCGTGGGGCGGGGTAGAGGCGGCAGCCCGGGGCAGCACCCGGGCAGCGCATCTTTTGCGAGCATTGTTGGCCAAAAGCAAAATTATATTGTGACAATTTACTGCATTTTAATACGGCTAAAATTTGAGTACATGGAAATACAAACATTACATGTGCAGTTTATTATTTTTGGGGGGGTACCGGGGATCGAACTCGGGACCTTACGCTTGCGAGGCAGGCGCCGGAACCACTGAGCTAAATCCCCAGCCCATGTGTAGAGTTTATTACACTCTTAAAACGTTATAGTGAACCCTTGACTTAGGAACTCAATTCGCTCCAAGGGCTGGTTGTAACTCAAGTTGGTCAGTTGCCCTCAGAGTCCCTCTCCCATATAATGAATGTTAGGGAACACTTTCTTCCAGGCAGATCCCAGTGTCCTCAGAGAGACACTGGCCCAGGGTTTCCCAGTTAACCCCACACAGGAGAGGATGCTATCATGTTCCTTCCGGAACTCTTTAAGGGTTAAATCGGAATCTGAGACCATCTGGAAGCGCATGCAAGGGCTGGCCGGTGTTCAGGTCGTAACTCAAGACTTTGACCGTTAGTTAAAACTAAATTTCTGGTCGTAACCCAAGTTGTTCATACATCAGCCCTTGTAACTCCAGGGTTCACTGTATCTCATTTCTTACTGAATGTACTCTTTACAGCATTTGTCATGTTTTGAAAGATTCTTTTAAAAATATTGTTACTAATATGGTGATTGGTGTTTACTCATATCAGATACCTGTATTCATGGTTTCTCATGGACCATCGGAAATCATAATGCCTTATGGTTCTTTTGAACTGTTTGTTGTTAAGCTAAGGTTTGTGTGCATCTGAATGCAACAGCGTTTCCACCTTGTGATTGCTTGCCCACGAGCTGTACTGTTTCCACACGGTCTCCACTGCAGCCACTCAGTACCATCTGAGTGTAACCTTCGTGAGTGAGTAGTCATGGGGCACGGACAGCACTTAAAACTTTCTAGCTGTAAGGTGATGAGGAAACTATATTTAATATAATGAATGAATCTATGGGTTTCTCTATAGGTCATTTAAATTTTCTACTTTAAGTCACATTGTACATTTTTTATTGTATATTTTTACACTTGATCTTAGCCAAGAGGCCGAGAAGCGATATTGTATATTTTTTATTTACTAAATACCTGTATAAAATTATCTGTTTTTCTCTATATGTTCATCACTTTAACTTCCTGTTTCGGATATGTGGGTTGATGGCAAATCATAGGGCCCTCGGAGCCACATGCCCTGGAGCTACACTGCTGTCTTGGCCCAGCAGCATCACCCAGACTGGCCGAAGGAGCTCCGCCCACTGTGGGGACAAGAGGGGCAATGTGGGAAGGGACGCAGCTGGTGACCCGGTCTTCACAGAAATAAGGCTCAGGCTTCAGGCTGAGGGCACAGCAGGAGCACAGAGCTCAGAGCGTTCACTGAGCAAAGACCCACACCCACCACCTGGACCAGGAAACAGCAGGCCCCACCCAGCTCCCCGCTAGCTGACTCTGTTTATTTATTTATTCATTTGCTTGTTTTCGGTTTTTTGAGACAGGGTCTTGCTATGTAAGTCAGGCTGGCCCTGTACTTCTGGTGATCCTCCTGCCTCAGCCTCCTGAGTGCTGGGCTCACAGGCGTGTGCCACCACCTCTGGCTCAGGTGATTCATTTAAAAAATTTTAAATGACCCTGTGTCCTCCGTCTTCCTCGTCCTTCACATGCTTTTCTCTCCCTCAGGTAACAAGTGCTAAAATAGCACAGTATTGACAAAAACCACACAAAAGAACAGCTTTGGAGGGGGGCAGAAGCGCTCAGCTAGGGACCAGTGAGGGCCCCACGTGGAGACAGAGTCTGGCCTGGGGGTGCTGGTGAGCCCCAGGCCGGGTCCTTCAGGCCTGGCACAACGATCATGTTTCCAAAAGCATTTCCTTTTTCTTGGAAAATACACAGCCAAAGATCACATGCTACTATGTTGCTTCTTCCAAGCAAACATTTTTCCATGAAAACTATCATGAACGGGGATCTTGGGTTTTGAACAGCAGGCTCTGCTGTCCACAGGGAGGGCAGTTCTGTGGATGGTGTCATGGCAGCAACATGCTTCCAGCTGGCATTAGGAGGCTGAGGTAGGAGGATCCCAGGTTCAAGCTCAACTCAGTCAACTCAGTGACTTGGTGAGACTATCTCAAAATAAAAAGTAGAAAGGGGCGGGGGATGCAGCTCAGTGCAAAAGCCCTGGATTCAATCCCCAGAACTGCAACCAAACAAGAAAACCCTGTACTTTGTATCCAGCAGAGCTCAGCCAGCCAGCCAGCCCGGCACACGACAGCAGAGGCAGGGGAGGATGTTCGACAGAGAGCCCGGCAGGTCTCAAATACTGCCCCTGACCTCAGTGCCCAGTGTCACCCACGCAGGATCGGCTCCTCATTCCCGAGGCTCTGTACCTTGAAGTTGGGGATCCTGTGGTGAACAGGTCGGGGGAAGTTGGCCACGTCGTGAGCCTCCATGTAGCTCCAGATTTGTTCCCGGATGTCCTGCTTGGAGACGCCTGTGGCACAAAGCACTGTGACTCATGGGCAGAACAGGAAGGCTTCCTGGGGAGCAAGCGCCAGACACTGCCACGCTCTGCGTCACAGGTCAGGGTGGCAACAGAACAGATCCAGGCCCCGGACCCCGAGCTCAGGCTGCGGGCAGGGGGCGGCCTGCACCTACTCTGCCTCTCATGCTGACAGATGCTCACCCCGGAGGGACCTGGGGACATCCCCACCTGGATCTGCCCCACGGCGCTGACACTGGACGGTCACTGCAAGTCCCCATCTCACGTGCATCAGCAAGGGGAAGGACCAGGATCCCCCACATTGTGCTGGTGCTGCAGGCACAGGACAGGGACGGGGTCCTGCTCTGCAGCCGATGGCCCCATGAGGCCCGGCGCTCACAGTGGGGTGGGGGAAGGTGAGGCACAAAGGACAGGGCAGGTGTGTGGCCTTGGCAAGCTCTGAGAACGTGGGCAATGCATCATGTGTGCAAAGCCGCGCCCGTCCTGTGACTTCCTGTTCACGCCCCAGCAGGCTCGGCCCAGCCAGGCAGCCCAGTGGCCTTGTCCTGCGGCTCCAGCCCAGAGGCGCCTGCCCTGCCACTGCCCGACTGCGTGCACACGGGCGATTCTGCACAGGGCTCCTCTCACAGCGGTGACCCACGGGCCCGGGGCTCTGGAAGCCTCCGTGGAGTCCAGGCTGTGACCTGGGAGTAGACCTGTGGCCAAGCACCACTTTCAGGTAAGCTGGTTTCCAACCTCACGTCCCGGTCTCCTGGGGTGGGGTGGCTGCACACAGGCATGGCCCTGAGCCTCACCGCGTGGGCAGAGGGACCTGCGCGGTCATCTTCAAGGGTTTCTGTCTTGTTTTGAGACAGGGTCCAACTGAGCTGCCCAGGTCAGGCTCCAACCCGAGACCCTCCTGCCTCAGCCTCCTGAGTGCTAGGACCAGAGGCGTGCGCCTCCACGCCCGGCCTCTTTCTTTCCAGGATCTTCCCTGGACGCCGGTTGGGCGTCTGCAAGGCCTCTGAGCGCGAGACCCACAGTCCCGGGCTCCCCGCACCCTGACCCGCCCCTCCCCTTGCGCCCCCGCGCCCCTCACCCGCCCTCGGCTCCATGGCGACGCCGTCACTGTGCGACACCTCTCGTAGCGGACTCTGGCGCGTAGTGATGTCATTGCCGCGCGCTCTAGCCCTGCGCCTGCGCACTGCCGGAGAGGCGGGACCTGGACGGGAAGGCCTGGGGCGCGCATGCGCGGACGGCGCGGACGGCCCGGAGAGGTCCAGTTCTCGGCCTCTCGCCGGGAATGGTAACCGGCTGCCACGGAGCCTTCGGGAGAGGGAAGCTGGAGGGCACTGGGACCTGACGCCGACACCACAGCCCAGCACGATTGCATTTTTGTGCGTCACTGAGCCCATCGTTTTAAGTCGGCTTCAGGGTGTAGCGCAGCCTTCGTCCACAGCGCAGCTGAGAGAAAGCACCGTCCCCAGGACCCCGCCTGGCCGCCTCGCCTGCTAGCGACGTCCTGCAGCAGGCTGGGCTGTGTGCTGTGGAACAGAGTCACCTCCGGGGCCCCGGGTTCACGCTGTCCGGCGGTCTGACGAGGGTCCGTGACCTGTGCCCACCTCTACAGCACGGAACAGCTTCGCTGCCCTAAAGAGCCTGCACCCTCCTGTCCGTCCACTCCTCCCTCGGCGTGGACGTTCACGCTTCTGCGTCTTCGTTTCCAGCAGGCTGGGCTTGGGCTCGCACTGTACGCAGCCTGTTCGGACGCCCTTTCCCCTGGCCGCCCGGTGGGCGAGCCCGCGTCCTCCTGGGAAGGACACAGTGACCGCCGGGCTGCTGCGCCGTGGCCCGGGACCCCTGGCCTGCTGCAGGGCCTGGTTCCCCGAGATCTGGCGGTTGTAAACAGAGCTGCTCCAGGCAGCCTTGTGCCTGCTCGCAGGGTTTCAGTTTGTCGCAGGCACTCCTGGTGAGTGTTGTGAGTGCTTCGCAGCCTGGCTGGAACAGACCCAGTGGAGCAGGCAGGAGTGACCCGGTGTGCGGAGCCGGGCCCACGCGGGGCCAGTGGAGGCCTAGGTGTGCGTGTAACAAGCCTACAGCAAGAGGCACTCGCTGTGAACCCCTAGAGTACCCCGTGTCGCCTCACACGCCCTCATCCCATCGTTCTTGCCACCCTGAAGCAGTTCTGGAAGCGCCCATTCGCGTGTCTTTACCGCGGTGATCTGCCAAGCATCCTCTGCAAATCATGCCTGGGTTACTTTCTTGTCACTGGGACAAAATACGCAGCAACCACCGGAAAGGTTTATTTGGGTCATGGTTTTTAAAGGGTTCAGTGACTGGCTGGCCGGGCCCCTATAAGGAGGCCGTGGTGGGAGCGCTGCAGGGCTTGGCGGACCCTAAGCAGAGAGGGGGAGTGGGTGCCTAGTTCTCTTCGCCAAGTCTGCCCGCCCGAAGTGCTGCGGAAAAAGACCACTGCGTACAGTTTTCTCTCCGCAGCGTCATGGCCCAGTTCCGCGGCCCCTCGCACCCCTGCCCCCCCCCCCCGCCTGCTCGGCTCCTCCTGGGTGGGGGCAGCCCGGCCCGGAGGATGAATCCTCCGCCCTCCGCAGTGGGGGCGCAGCAGGACCCTGGGGCAGCTCCTGGCGCCGGGTGACTCTGGTCTGGGCGCTGCTTGGGGCCCGAGGCCGCAGCTGCGGCAGGGCGGTGCGTCACGGTGCGGGCCCCCGGAGGCGGAGGCGCCGGGGCGGAGCCGAGTGCTGTGCAGGGGCGGAGCACAGACCGGTGGGCCCGTCGGATGGCGCCCAGTGCCACCTATGGAAGAGGCGGGAGGCACGGAGCCGGAGCAGGGTCCCTCGAAGGCAGAGGAGGGTCGGGCGGGCAGGGCTGAGGCCGGGGCCGCCTCGGCTCTCTGGGCCCCGCGCCCCTGCTTCATTCGGTCCCCGAGGGTCCCGCTGGTGCGGGCTCAGCCACTGTCAGGCCGGTGATTAACGCGGCAGAGTGCTGGGCTCTGAGTCCCGGCAGAAGCTGCCAGGCCGGGGATTGGGGTCCGGCTCACTCCCTGGGGCTGCAGTCTCCAGTGGCTTCCACGTCGTTCCCGCCCTGTCCACACGGCCAGGGTCCCCTCCGACCTCAGTGGGCATAGCTTCTCGGGGCCCCAGAATGAGCCCAGGACTCCGCCACGTTAATTACCAGGCTCCGCGGGAGTGGAATTTTTTTAAAACATTTCACTCAGACGCTTACACTGCTGCCCGTGTCTACGCAGCTGCACCCGCAGATCCGCTGCTGCTGACAGAGAAGGTGCTATTCTAACGACTCAAGCCTGTCAGCTCCACAGCTCTCACCCTGGGCCTCAAAGAGGCAGCAAGGTCAGGATGAAGGGAGCCCGTTTCCAACGCATGGTAGCCATGTAAGACCTGGGAGCCTCAGTTTCCCCATCTGTGAGAAGTGGGGTCACTGGACCTCCCTGAGGAGGATTAAGCGGGATGTCACATCCTTGTGAGCGCTGTGCACCTACTATGCGCTGGGAGACCAGGAGTCCAGAGCCACAGAGGAGGATGGCAGGCCTGCCACCTGCCCAGTCAGGGCACGCAGGGCAGACGTAGGTGCCAAGGCAGCATCCTCGCCCCGCCAGGCCTCAGCTCTGTCCTGAGTTAGGGAGACAGAGCCCGCAGGGCAGGGCCCATCTTCCCTGGGAGGGGCGGAAGTGTGGGCTGAGCGGCTGCCCTTGGAAGCCCAGGCCGAGTGGCTTTGAGGAGCAGAAGGCCCATCCGGCTGGGACGGCCCGAGGATCCAGGCAGCAGGCCTTGGACGTCTGCGGCTTCGGCGGAACCAGCCTAGCCTCACAGGTCTGCCAGTCCGTCAGGCGTACAGCTCGGATCACGGCTGGCGCTGCAGACCGCGGCAACCTGATCTGCTGCCTGCAGCGTGAGCAGCCCTTGGACTGCTGAGAGCCGCGCAGCTGCGGCTGTGTGCCTTGGAAGCGCGCAGGGCCTGCTGGATGTCCTGCATCGTTGTGTTAAGTGTGGCAACGCTTGGATTATGAAGCCGATAAGTGCCTTGAGGACTCCTCTTTTCAAAAAGTAACAACAAGTTGCTGTGATAAAGCCACAGTGATTTAGGGTTGTTTTCCAGAGACATCCAGCTCTCTAAATGTCTTGAATTTCCTCCGATGGAAAGACTTTTGCTTTGTGTCACTTTAAAATAAAACTTTTCAGAGTAACTAAAAACGTGCTTTTTCCCCCAAAATTTTTATTTTGAAGAATTTCAAACTTAGAAAAACCGTTCTCTAGTCACACCCCAGTTTCCACCCCAAGCACCCTTCACCCCCTCTGCGTTAGCGTTCAGCTTTCTTCCATCCAGGACAGGCGCTGCACTGAATCACTGAATCTGTTGCTTTGGGAAAGCTGGTTTTTCGAGACAGGAGCTCGCTGTGTAACCCAGGCTGGCTGAGAACTCGAGGCAATCCTCCCGCCTCAGCCTCCTGAGTGCTGGGATCACAGGTTGCACCACCGAGTCGGGCTCGTTGAGCTGCTTTTAACCAGAGCCAGCCCCACCTGTCCCCTCATGTGTCTGCGGCCCAGCCGTCCATGACTGGTGCTCACCGTTTCCCCGTTCCTGCCCAGAACAGCACATCAGTGAAACTAGCTGGAGCCGTCTCCATCAAGAACAAGTGCTTCATCTTGCAAAAGATAATTTCTAGGAGCCAAATGACCATGGAATTGGGGGGGGATACCAAGGCCTTCACACTGAGCTATGTCTCCCAGCCCTTTAATTTTTTAAAAATTATTTTTGAGACAGGACCTCACTAAGTTGTTAAAGTGCTCAGGGTGGGCTCGAACTTGCAACCTTCCTGCCTCAGCCTCCCAGAGTGCTGGGATTGCAGGGGTGCGCCGCCACGCCCAGCCACGACTGTGGAGGTTTTTGTTGCTTACTGGATTCTTTAAAAAGTGGCAATGACCCAAGGGGGAGCCCCTGAAGCGGCCCTAGCTCTGCTCCCTTCCCTACTCCCAAGGAGAAGGGCGCAAGGTGCTGGGTGGATGGACTGGGGCCAGTGAGGAAGCGACCGGGCGCCCTGGCCCAGCCTCGGGTCTCCCGCCTTCCCCCAGGCGCGCGGCTGCAGTTGCCCATGGTCCCCCCTCCCTCGGGGCCGTCCTGCGGCAGCGTGCAGCGCCCGGCGCGCCCGGCAGGTGGCAGCACCTTCCCGGGAACCGCGCGGGCCGGTTTCCGGAGCAGTTCCCCCGCGGGCCGCCAGGGGGCGCGCACGCCCACGGAGTCGTTGGGAGCCCGCGGGCGCAGGAGCCGGGCTGCGCCTGGACGAGAAGGGACTTGAAGGGGAGGAAGAGAAACTCGGCCTCCTGCCCTTCGCACCGCGTGTTATTTTAGCAACGCACAGGGCCCTGGGACCCGATTCTGCCTTCGGCTCGCTGGCACCGGGTCGGGGAGCGGGGCCTCCCGAGTGCGCTTTCCGGGGTATTCAGGTCGCTTGCGTTTGCCTGTGCCGTGATAAAGCCACCGCGCACCCGCGCACACGCCACGTAAGGCAGGGTACACACTGCTCCCGGAAGCCCACAGACATGGCGTTTGCTTTCCCAGTAAAATCGTGCGGGGAACCGCGTGCCTGCCGTGTGCTTCGGGAGAAAGGCTTCTTTTCTTCGGCTGTAGTGCTTAGCTGTGTTTTTAAAGATGTGTGTGAAAATAAGAAAGGAGTTGAAAACACTGAAGCTGTCCTGAGAGTTTGGGGGAGGGGAGAAGGCTCAAATCATTTACCGTGAGCTGGGAACGGGCCGCTTCAATTTGCTTTCCTGCGAGAAGGAAAGAAAAAGATCAAGTTAGAGAAAGAACCCAGAATATCCGTAAAACAGTGTTTCAGACGTCAAGTGCTCAAGGTACGAGAACCTGGGTTTTGTTTTCCTTTGGATTTTGAAAGGAGCGGGAGTCACAAATACCGCACAAGAACGTCCTCAGCCCCGCACTGCAAGCGGGCGAGGGGCCTCCAGGCCTGCTGCCTCCCCAGCTCGGCCCAGCGCGAATCCGAGCGGAGCGGGTTCTCCTTCGCCCTTGTGCCGAGAACCCGAGGAGAGGAAGGCGCCGGGGAGGCCTCACCTGCGGGCCTCTTCGCCACCCAAGCGATCGCCTGGGGCCTGGGCCCGGCAGCCCGGCGCCTGCGTTCAGTGGGCCAAGCGGGCCGGGCATCGGAGGTGTCAGGGAGTAGACAAGCAGCCCGAAGATAAACGAACCGAGCGGGCCTGGGGGTTCGCAGACCCCGCGCTCCGCTCCCCGCCAGGGTCCAGAGCAGCAGAATCCTGCAGAGGCCTCGCTGGCCGCCCGGAGGAGGAGCCGGGTCCGCACTCACCGCTCCAAACCCCAGCCTCGGGCAGGATGAGGCAGGAGGGTCCCCGGGGTGCCCCAGGGCCGCGCAGAGCCGGCGGTGAGAGCGAGGTCACCCTAGCCGACCCGAGAGGGGACTCGGCGCTCCCGACAGCCGCGGTCCGTGGGTCAGGCCCGGTTCCGGGGACGACGCCCGCCCGGAGCCCGCTTCGCCTAGGGCCGGACCGGGACACCGCGCTGTTTGCCGTCGCGTGAGGGAACCTCGGGTCCGGCGGCCCCGGGCGTAGGCGGCACCGCTGCAGCGACCAGTTCGATATTATATTTCAACTTTGGCTTTGCCTAGAAACGCCTTGCTGCCGTCCGCGCGCCCCTGCGCCCGAGGCACCGACGATAAACTGAGGCAAGACACTGTCCCGGGAGAGCCGCCCACCGAGGCCGCGCCGCCCGGGCTCGGGGCGCGCTGGGTCTTAGAGCCGCCAGCTTCGGGCGCGCCTCGCCCTGATTGGCGCCCTCTCCCCGCAGCCGCCCGCGGATTGGGCCAAAGTTCCGGGAGCGGGCGTGGCCTGCGCAAAGTTAAAACTGGCTTTCGGAAAGAAGACTTTTGAAACTTTTCCCAGTCCCTAAAAGGGACCTTCGCCTCTTTTCCGGGCTCGGCCGGGCAACGCTCGGCCCGGGCTCGGACCCTCGGGGCTGCCAACTCGCGGGCGCGCCCGGACCGCCGCCGGCGTCTGCGCGCACCAGGCCCCTCGGCGCCCCTGCGCGCGTGGCGTCCCCGCCGCCGCCCGCCGGGCCCGGGGCGCGCTCTCCAGGATGCTGGGCCGCCCGGGGCGCTGATCGCGCTCGCCGCCCCAGCCGGGCCGCTGCGCTCCAGGCCCCGCAGCATGCAGGCGCGCTACTCCGTGCCGGACCCCAGCGCGCTGGGGGTGGTGCCCTACCTGGGCGAGCAGAGCTACTACCGCGCGGCAGGCGGCTACGGTGGCATGGCCGGGCCCGTGGGCGTCTACCCCGGCCACCCCGAGCAATACGGCGCGGGCGCAGGCCGCCCCTACGCCCCCTACCACCAGCACGCGCCCGCGGCACCCAAGGACCTGGTCAAGCCGCCCTACAGCTACATCGCGCTCATCACCATGGCGATCCAGCACGCGCCTGAGAAGAAGGTCACGCTGAACGGCATCTACCAGTTCATCATGGACCGCTTCCCCTTCTACCGCGAGAACAGGCAGGGCTGGCAGAACTCCATCCGCCACAACCTCTCGCTCAACGAGTGCTTCGTCAAGGTGCCGCGCGACGACAAGAAGCCGGGCAAGGGCAGCTACTGGACGTTGGACCCCGACTCGTACAACATGTTTGAGAACGGCAGCTTCCTGCGGCGGCGCCGGCGCTTCAAGAAGAAGGATGTGCCCAAGGAGAGGGAGGCGCGCGCCGTGGCCCGGGAGCCGCCCCCCGCCGCTACCCAGGGCGCCCCGGCCGGGCCAGGCCTCGCCGACGCCGCGCCCGAGGCCGAGCGCAAGGTGGTGGTCAAGAGCGAGGCGGCGTCGCCCGCGCTGCCGGTCATCACCAAGGTGGAGGCGCTGAGCCCCGAGGCCGCGCAGCGGGGCAGCCCGCGCAGCGCCGAGTCCTCTCCGGCCGGGTCCCCCGACGGCTCCCCGCCCGCGCACCACGCCGCCGCGCCCAACGGGCTGCCGGGCTTCAGCGTGGAGAGCATCATGACGCTGCGGGCGTCGCCGCCCGGGCCCGAGCTCAGCCCCGCGGCCGGGCGCGCGGGCCTCGCGGTGCCGCCGCTCGCGCTGTCTTACTCCGCTGCGCCGCCCGCCGCCTACGGGCAGCCGTGCGCGCAGGGCCTGGAAGCCGGGCCCGCGGGCGGCTACCAGTGCAGCATGCGCGCCCTGAGCCTGTACACCGGCGCCGAGCGGCCCGCGCTGGACGACGCCCTCTCGGACCACCCGGGCGGCCCCGCGTCGCCGCTGAGCGCACTCGGCCTCGCGGCCGGCCAGGAGGGCGCGCTCGCCGCCGCGGGCCACCACCACCACCACCAGCACCCAGGCCACCACCCGCAGGCGCCGCAGCCCGCGCCCGCGCCGCAGCCCGGGGCCGCCGCGGCCCAGGCGGCCTCCTGGTACCTGAACCACGGCGGGGACCTGAGCCACCTCCCCGGGCACGCGTTCGCGGCCCAGCAGCAGCCGTTCCCCAACGTGCGGGAGATGTTCAACTCGCACCGGCTGGGGATGGAGAACTCGGCCCTCGGGGAGTCCCAGGTCGGCAACGCGAGCTGTCAGCTGCCCTACAGAGCCACGCCGTCCCTCTACCGCCACGCAGCCCCCTACTCCTACGACTGCTCCAAGTACTGACCCGGCCCTGCCCGCCCCGGGACGAGACCCTCTCCGCCAGTGCAGCTGCAGAGAAACAAAACTCGGCCGCCGGCTCTTCCCCAGACTCGGAGCCAGCGGGCTGGGAAGCGCGCAGGTAACTAACGCGACGCCCCGTTCCTGGGACCCCAGCGAGCCCCGCTAAAGGGACAGCCAGCGAGACGAACATTGCTCTAGAGGCCCCCTCCCCTGCTGGAAGCTGTGTTCTGCCCCCCTGGGGGCCTCAAAGATTAAGTTATGGACCAGATCCCATAGCGGCCCACCAATGACTTTCCGCAGCGGCCCCATAGGTGTATGGGGGTCCCTACGGATAATGTGTGTGTTGTGTGTAATTTTAAATTTCTCTAACCGTGCTGTAAAAATGTGTGGAGGATTTGTAATCGGGCTATTTTTTGTTGTTGTTCAGAGCCATTAATATAATATTTAAAGTTGAGTTCACTGGATAATTTTTCATCTTGCCCAACCATTTCTGCCAAATTTAACTCAAGAAACCTATGTGGGTGAGCTATAATTCTTTTCCCAGCTGTAGGTCTTTTACAAAAACAAGGAAATAATTTATTTTTTGTTGGTGGATAAAGAAGTCAAGTATCTGATACTTTTTATTTACAAAGTTTGATGGTTTTGTATAGTAGATTTCACCCTAGTATTCCTAAAAGAAAAAAAAAGCAGAAAAATTTAACTTCATCTGTGTTTGTCTTATGTGGTCTTAATTGTTGTATTTACCTTAAAATAAACCCATGTCGTTTTTCTGCCCAAAGTTCAAATAGTGTGTTTGTGTTCTTGCATTCAAAAAGAAAACAGCCAGGTGTGTCTGGTGACCGACCCACCTGTTCTGATTATTTTTGCCACACAGGTGGCTGTCCACCCCAGCAGTGACCACGGGGGAAGGCAGTGTGTGCCTGCTGGGTCGATCAGTGACAGAAAGCGCTTTTCATGAAAACTTCCCGCCCTGGGGATTTTTTTTTCCTTGGGCAACCTGAGAAACTGCTGCACTGTGAAGGGCTTCCTGGAGGGTGGCTAGCTGCTCACTTGCTGTACTGAATTTTGTTAAACGCAGAAAAACAAGCCAATTGGCCAAACAGAATAGTGCTGCTCCTTACCAGGGTCCAGCTGTCCCCAATTTAGGAGGTGCAGGAGGAAAGGACAAACATTCCCCATCTGCTAACCAACGGGGTGAGTCCTGCTGTCCCTTGCTTTCTTAAAATGCGGACTCCTTGGCCCTGAGTAGTTTCCCAGAGAGGATTTTGACGCTGGGTGAGGACCCAGAGGGATGGATTCTCCTGTAGTTAATGTCTCTCTCCCTGGGTGGCTGGGTCAGAGGTGGGTTTCAAACTCCTTTGCTTATCCATTTGATTTCTAAATTTTTACCCTAGTGCAGTGAAAAAATGTAAAACCTCATTGTCCTGCAAAAACTAATTTATGATGGTTTTGTAGTTTTATATTTTATCAACCTTTTCAAGACGGTAAATAACAGGGAGATTATGATTTTTTCCTGTGTTGATATCTCATCTTAATTTTTGATGACAACACAGCATTTGTAGACTGTGGCTGGGGGAATGTCTCTTATCTGTTTCACTGGCTGAAATCTACAACTCCTGTGGCCTCCCTGTGTGAATTTTGGGGCCTCAGTGGCACCAAAGGCCCCCCCCACCAGGTGGGCCAGGCTTTGCTGCCCTGCAGGTCTTTGTGGATTAAACATTCGGCAACTCAACTCGATTTTGCCAAAGGTGATGCTGCTTGGTGCAGTGGCCCCCAGCACAGTCTGGGTGTTCTCATGGTTGTTAAAACAGCATTTTTATCTCTACGCAGTGCAGAAACAGATCAGGGAAATCTGAAGTGTAGTAATTCTGCCCACACGTGCAACTCGATGCTTTCGCTCTTCGGCCCGGAGGTAGCATGGTTAAGACATAAAGGGTTCGTTTTGTTCCTTTCAGTAACTGTGGAGCCCAGGACTTGACGCAGGGCAGGCCAGGCCGGCTGGCGGTGTCCTGCGTGCAGGCGGCAGGACCGAGCTAAGAGAGGAGGTCCCGCCTGCACCCGAAGGTGGCCTGCACTCTGGGCCCCTCCACTCGCTTTTGCTCCTGTCCAGTTCTGGCCTTCGTCCAGGAGAGAAGGGCTGTTCTAGACTGAGTTGGCACGAGCTCCAGATGTTGCAGAGAACTCCTGGAAAGTTTGCCCTCTTCTTGCGACGTGGATACCTGGGCCCTATGACAAGGAGGCCTGGGAGCCTTCTGCAGCAGGAGGCCAGGGTGTGGGGAGGACCCCAGTGCTGTGACTGAAACACACCAGCTTTCTCAGCTTTGGGAAGACTTCTTAGAGGAGGCCCTGCCTGAAGAGGGGGCTGGGGACAGTCCCACCCCACACCTGGAGGGCTTGGTGGGGGTCCTTCTGCTCCCCTGGGAACGCCAGCGACTCTGGCTGGTATTTGAGGCTTTACCCAGGCCGATAGTGTGCATAGAGTGGAAAACTGCCCCTCTGTCCCTGGGTGTGTCTGGCTGGCCTTGGGACTTTCCTGGGGATCCCAGGCTTTCTCACGTTAAGGGACTCTGGGTGTGGAGGGTGCGGGTAAGCGCCAAACGCTGAGTCCAGCATGTTGCGCCTGCCCTGGAGGCTGGGCTCAGCCTGGGGCTCCCGACTCCCGGAAGCTCAGGCCTTGGGCCTAGCAGCTTATTGTCTCTGCTCCCCGAGTAGTTAGTATCGCGACATCTGCCACATCTGCAGTGCATACTGTGCTCAGCACCCCAGCACCCACGGCGCAGTCCAGTGCCTCTCTAGGGGATGCTGGCAGGAGCCCGGCGCCCCACACAGACTGTGCTGGGCACACAGGTCCCCTCACCACCTCCTCCTCGGGGGAAAGAAGGGCCAGGATGGAAGGGCCCTTCAGTCCACCCAAACTCTGCAAACTCGGTTTGCCGGAAGCGGTGTTCCATGACCACCCAGTAAGAAGACAGTGCTGGGTAGATGGCAAACACCGAAAATAAAATGAAAGCGACTCCAACGCCACCCAGAGAGGGCTTCTCTAAGGTTCACCTTGAGGGAGCTGCTGGCTGTGACTGCCCAGAGTCTGGCTGTGATGGATGCTCCTGGAACCCCCACTCTCCCAGCCCCCCGGGGTGGTGGCGGCAGCACAGCCACAGCGGCAGCGGCTGTTCCATGGCTTCCGGTCAGGCTCTGAGGCTGCACCCCAACCCAGGTGTGCAGAAAGAGGGACCGCCAGGGTCGTGCTGTGCGGACCTCCAAGGACCTTCGGGTCTGCAGCTAGGTGGTCTGCACTGCCCTGGCTCGGGTGCCTGTCCTCAGCCATACAAACCCTTCATGACTTGTGTCCTGAGTCGCCCGGGCACTGGAGGAGGGGTTCATTCGAAGACCCTGTCTGCCCGCACAAAGAATCAATCTCCCCTTTCCGACACCCTTTTACGGTGACCACAGCCACCCTGCCCTTCCACATGGCCCTGGCCGGGGGGGGGGGGCTCATGGTGGATCCCGCTCTCCCCCCCTCCACCCCAAAAGAAATGAAGATCAGAAGGGAGAGGAGAGGAAAAAGAGGCTCATAAACCCTTTGGGGTCCTCTCCTCCTCATTCCCCACCACGGCCTGGGGGCTGCTGCCAGCACTGTGCCCTGGAGGACCGAAAGGAAAGGAAAGTGGTTCCCAGCCCCCCAGGAGTCCCATCCCCTCTCCCAAATCCAAGAAAGGGGAGGGGTTGGGGCAGGGGTATCAGACGGGAATTACCGTTACCCAAAATCTCAAGGTCTTCAGAAAGCACTGGGGTCTCCAGCCTGGGAACCAAGTCCTCTATGGGTGTCTAGGTAAGCAGGGGTTTGTGGTGCTATGCCTTAGCGGCAGCTCTGCTAGGGATACACAGCGGGTGCAGGTGAGGGGGGCAGGCTGGGCCAGGGCCACTGAGGGCTGTCTGCCCTGCCCTGCCCTGCCCTCCGGAGTGCTTTCTGACACCACATACTTGAAATGCTTTCCAAAACTTCCCAGAGAACCGTTCCCTGTCCGCCTCTGTCTTGCATGGCCTCAGCTCACCAAGGCGTTTGAAATGTTTGCTTTTTGACACAGGCATGCAAGGAAGGGGTGGAAAGTGTCAGGGCAGTCAGAAGGCTGGCCACCACCATCCTAGCCCCTCCATCCCTCCTCGTGCACAGCAGCTGTGCCTGGGAAGACACCACGCACCTTTAACGCGTGCCAGGCTGCTCTGGACGTTTTCAACACCCCTGCTCTACAGGAAGGAGAGCAGAGAGGAAGCCATGTCTGCTGTGGAGTTGGGTCTCTGGTGTCTGGGAGCTGGGCTGTCCCAGGTGTCAGGCTCCTGGGACTTCTTCCTGGGGGCAGGTATGGAAGGCTGGAGCTGAGGGCCGACAAGGGTGCTGGCCCCCTGCTGTCTCCAAAAATGGAGCCTGGTAGCAGAAGGCTTCTGTGCTGTCCTGGGGTGCAGCTCTGTGCTGGGACCCCAGTCCTCCCTAGGAGGTCCCAGTGGCCGGAGAGCCCCCTCTGACCCAGCATAGCTGTGGCCCTGTGGCCCCAAGCCTCCCCCTGGCTTGTGTTACTTCCCAGGTGACCCCTCCCCAGCCGAGGATGTGTCTGAGGTTCCATCCGCAGGCCGTACTCACTCAGGGCCTTGCAAAAGCCAAGTGGGGGCTTCCTGTGACTGCCCCCACTACCCTAAGCTCTCCTGGCCAGTTTCTCAGTGGGAAAATAAGAGGATGGTGGAGTGGGTGGGGATTGGGGGCCCTGACACAGCGTCTGTGCACAGCAGGGAGCCTGGGGTTTTGCTGGAACTGGCTCCTCTACCAGGCCCAGGCCCGAGCCGGGCAGGGCAGTGCCCATTTGGAGCCTTTCAGTCATTTCTGGGAACAAGGTGGGCTATAAATAAGTGCGTCTCTTGGAAAGGCCTGCCCAGCCCTGCTTCCACCCACCAGGCTGGGCAGCCCTTGCTTCCTTCTGGTCCGACCTTCACCACCTGCAGCCAGCGCAGGAAGCCTTCTCTCTCTTTCCAGAGCAGGAGGGGCAGGGAGAGAGAGGGACTCTGGGATTGTAAGGGAGGATGGGGGACCCCCCCAGTCTCCCAGCTCTGGGCCTGTCCACACCTGTCCACACCGTGGTCTACTCCTCCGGTCCATCAGCCTCTCCGACTGAGCACCTGCTTCTGGAGGAAGCCTGTGGGTTCCGATCCCTGCTCTGTTCTTGGAGCTCCCTGGTCCAGCCTCAGTTTCCTCATCTGTAAAGTGGGTGGATCCTGCCTTTGAGGGAGGCTGTGAGGGTTGGGGAGAGGGGTCCCGCCAGTCCCTGTGGCCCACTGGGGAGCGGCCTCAGCGTGCTTGTCTTGTCTCTGGCACACTTCCTCAGGGAGACCCAGGCTCACTTCCGGCCTCAGGTTCTGGCTGCAGAATGGGACCGAGGACACTGTCGGCGCCTTAGAGCCCCCGCGGTTCGGTTCGGTCAGCGACGCTCATCTCCCTCCAGGGTTCTGGCGCCCTCTCCTCTCCCTACCCTGCTCTTCTCACACACACGCCCGCTGCGTTTTCGTGTTGTGTCCGACTGGGCAACCGCCTTCGGTTCGCAGGGAGAGGGACGTAGACCTCTGGGAGGCGAGGTCGAGGGCCACTGGCCGCCTGCCCCTCACTTTCCGGAGTGGACGCGGGGCGGTGGGCGGAGCTCGGCCCTGGCCCTCCCCGCTTCCCAGGCCGCTCTTCCCCTCCTCCGGCGGAGCGCATATCCGCTCAGTCCCTAGAGGAGACGCGGACCGTGCCGTCTGCCCTCGGCCCACGCTGAGCCCCTGTCTGCCAGCCCCAGGGTCGGGTCATCACCGTGCCCTGGGCCGGCGGAGGCCTCAGGGCTCCCGCTCGCAACCGCTGGCTTCGGAGACGCCGCCCGGTGCGATCTGGGGACCCGGGACCGCGAGGAGCTGTCCGCGTCCCTGTCTGGCGCGGGGACACCCACGCAGCTCCGGTCGCCCAGGCGCGGCGGCCCCCTGCGGCCTCCTCCGCCCGCCGCGGCCCGCAGCTTCCGCACGGGGGCGCATCCGCTCCTGCTCGAGGCCCGACCCGGCTCCCCGGAAACGTGGAACTGTGCCCGACGGGGCGGCTCCCGACTTCGCCCCTCCCGGGCTCGGGCTCAAATTACAAACTCCCCACCTGGGAACCGGGACGAGCCCAGCCGACCCGCGGGGTTCAGGCTGAGCTCCGGGCTGGACCTCCCAGCCTTGCCCAGCCCTGCGGACGCGGGGCAGCGCGCGCTTCCACGCTGCTGACGGAGCTCGGGTGCCCGGGTCGCCCCTTCACAGGCAACCCGCCCACTCGCCGCGCGGGTCCGCCCGCGTCCCGCCCCCGCCCCCGCCTGAATCGGACTGTGTATCTTTGCTCCTTTCAAGCTCGGATTTGCCTTAGAGTTTGCAAGATGCGCCTGGACCACGCGCGTTCCCGAGAGTCAGGGCCGTGCGTGCTGGAGGCACCCGGCGAGCCCTGGGAGGGCTGCGTGGCGCAGAGGTGAGGGAGAGGTGGCAGCGTGATGCCAGTTTATCCAGGGGCCTGGATCTATCTGAGCGGGAGCAGAGGCTGGGAGCTGGGTCCCTCTACACCAGGGCTCGCTGGAGGCGTCGATGTGGAGCGCCCGGATGACCTCGGTGTCTCTGGAGCAAAGGCAGGGGCACCAAGGCCCCTTTTCTGCCCTAGGGTTGAAAGGGGTGCAGCGATGGGGTTCCCGAGAGGACAGCGCCCCGCTCCATCCCGGCCAGGTCGGGGCATCTCCAGGACTGGCCAGGGGCCAGTGGTGCTCTTGGCCAAAGTTAGAAACGAGCGCCTTCCGGGGAGACCTGGAGGGCCTCTCGGGCCGGGCCTGCGCCCCAGGCAAGGCCTGCACCCAAACCGGCTTTGCGACCCCAATTGCAGCTTCCTTTTTGGTATTTCAAACGTGCCCTCTTCCCAGCTGTCTGTGGCTTCCAAGGGCCGGGCTTTGGAGCCCCACACACTTCGTTGCTTTCTAGACTCCTCACCTGGGAGTGGGAGGCCGCCTGAGCAGCGCAGGAGCCCCAGCCTGGCAACCCTGACAGCGGCTGGCGGTCAGAGCACCTGTAGTCCTCTGCAGTCCTCCCCAGTCCTCTCCAGCAGGGCTGGCCCTGGCCACTTCTACGCCCACCTCCTACCTCACCCCTCCCTCTGGTCTTCGGCATCCCTCCACTTTGCACGAAACGAAGCACTAATTCAGTTATCCGCCGTGTTCTCTTTTTCCTTTAAAAGAATACTCCGCAGATCAGAAACCTAAGTGGTCACGCTATATGCCCAGCCCCCGCCTTGGTGGAGAGGGGGAGGGGACAGCTTGGTGGGGTCAATAGCACGCAGGATTTTCGATTCAGAGTGCAATGTGTGCTAAATGTAAAGCAAAACCGGAGTGGGGGTACTTGCACCCTAGGGCGGGTGTGGGGGGCCGTCGGGCTTCCCAAATGCTTAATGTAATCACGGGCCAGCTGCGTGCACTTGTAAAGTTGTTATAACCCCCTCCTTGTTATAAACAGGAAAGCACAGAATATAAAGCAAAAGACCAGCATTCACAAATACCCGCCCTCCCCTGCCAGCTGCCAAATTCCCCTTTTACGGTGCTCCTAGCTGGCGACCTTGACTTCACCGGAGACCTTCTGCTGCCCTCAGCTCACCACACGGGCTCATTCGAAGCCTTTCTCCAGGGAGCTATGGACCAGGTGCCCAGGGCCCTCGGCACCCCTCCCAGAGAGGCTGGGCTCCTGGGTCCACCCCTCCCCTGGTCCCTGGGCCCGCTGGGCATCTGGGGCCCTGCAGAGTGCCTGCCTGGGACAGGGTGACGGTGTGACGACCCAGAATCTCTCCAGGGAGGGCTTCTCATCAGGCAAAAAACCTTCTCTCCTCCCTCTCACCAGGGGATAAAATGTTTCCAGGATACCCGCTTCCCGCTCCCCCCCAAGCTTTTCTCCAGTCTCCCTCTAGCTGGGGAAGAAGAAAAGACCTTTTGTGGGGGCTCTGGGTTCAGGGGCTCCCCCAGCCAGCAGTAGAAGGCAGCCTGGGTTCCCTGCCCCCAGCTCCATCCCTCCTTCCTGGCCGCGGGAGCTGAGGGAGCGCAGATCCTGCCTGCTGACTGTGTGTGCTCACAGCGTCAAGGGGTGGACGTGATATTTCAAACATCAGATCAGTGCGTTTATATATTGGGTGCCCGGAAATTTTTCCAAATAAACACAGCTTGATTCAACTTGGGTGGGCGGACTTATCAACAGACTAATTCTATAAACAAATGAAGGAATAGCCCCGAAAACCATTGGCTGGTATCAAAAAGACACGTGGAGGGAAAAGCTTGGAGTTTTTCAGCAATGAAATTTTAATTAATGTGGGTGGGCTGAGAACATAACGACTGTTTATCATAGACAATTTATTTTCCAGGGCTAAGTCAACATATAATAGCAAACTTACAACAATTATTTAACATTTTTAAAGCCATGAAGAAGGGACAGAGCGCGCAGCGGCTGGGGAGAGCGGCAGAGCGCAGGGCAGAGGCACGGAGGGCTCCCGGGAGGGCCCTGGCGCGGCGCGGGCCCTAAGCTCCAGCGGGTTCGCTCAGCATGAGCCACCTCTTTGGTCCCCCGGTGCCAGCTCTGGCCGCCTCATCCATGCTCTATCTGTACGGCCCGGAAAGGCCCGGGCTGCCCCTGGCCTTCGCCCCTGCGGCCGCTCTGGCTGCCTCGGGCAGGGCAGAGCCACCCCAAAAGCCGCCTTACAGCTACATCGCGCTCATCACCATGGCGATCCAGGACGCGCCCCAGCAGAGGGTCACACTGAACGGCATCTACCAGTTCATCATGGACCGCTTCCCCTTCTACCACGACAACAGGCAGGGCTGGCAGAACTCCATCCGCCACAACCTCTCGCTCAACGAGTGCTTCGTCAAGGTGCCACGCGAGAAGGGGCGGCCGGGCAAGGGCAGCTACTGGACGCTGGACCCTCGCTGCCTGGATATGTTCGAGAACGGGAACTACCGGCGCCGGAAGAGGAAGCCCAAGCCCGGAGCCGGGGCCCCGGAGGCCAAACGGGCCCGCGCGGAGCTGCAGGAACGCGGCGCGGAGGCGCAGCTGCCCGTGGGGAGCGGGGAGGGGCGTGCGGGCGCCAGGACCCCCGGCCACCAGGCGGCCGCCGCGCGCCCCTCGACCCCCGGGGAGAGCCGCTCTCCGCCGGCGCCCCTGCGCCGGCCGGGGCCCAAGTTCGAGGACGAGGACGCGGGCAACGCAGCGCAGGGAGCAGCAACCACGGCGGCTTGCGTGGCAGCGCCAGCGCGCACGGAGGACGACCCGGGGTCCCCTCCGCGCCCCGCCTCCCGCAGCTCCCCGAAGAGCACTGACAGGTCCGCGAGCTTCAGCATCGATAGCATCCTGGCGGGAAGGCAGGGCCAGAAGCCGGCCGGAGGGAGTGAGGGCCTGGGGGCCGCCAAGCCGGGGCCCGGAGCTCTGGGCTCCTCGCTCCTGGCCGCCTCCTCGGGACTCCGGCCGCCTTTCAACGCCTCCCTCATGCTCGATCCGCACGTCCAGGGCGGATTCTTCCAGCTGGGGATCCCTTTCCTCACCTACTTCCCTCTGCAGCTTCCTGACCCCGCGCTCCCCTTCCAGTAGAGCCGGCAGCCCGCGGCGGCTCTTTCCCTGGCCTCGTCGGGCCCTCGGAGCCGCGGCCAGACTCCCGGAGAGGAATGAGCTTCGATGGGTCCACGCTGGGTTCCGGGCAGCGCCGCTGCGGCGAGTGGGCGCGCTCCTTCGGAGGGACTTGCCCAGCAGGCAGCGGCTTCTGGATTGCGAAGACCCCTCCCGGGCGACCTGGGCGCCCAGGCGGCCACCGGAGCCGGCGCAGGAGAATTCCCTGCCCTTAAGGGCAACTGAAGGTTGATCCGCGCCTGCACCGGCCCAGGCCCAGGCCGACCCGAGGGTGGGACCCACAGCCCTGGGGGTCTTTTCCACCGGAAGCGCAGGGTTACCCTCGCGTTCAGTCTGCAGCCCTTAGAGGCCTGGGTCCCCTTTGCGGACGAGCGCGGGTTGGTGGGAGGATCGGGGGCGTAGGCCTGGTTAGCATTTCCGACCAGCGTTAGGTAGAAACCAAGAAACCACCGCCAGTGCAGTAGTGTTTTACATAGAGAAGTTTCTTCGTGATTTCTTTCTGGACAGTAAAAGCAACAGGGGTTACTCTTTGCCTCAATGCTCAGCTCTTTTTCCTGTAATGCCCGACAGCTTCTATAAGGCACAGCCTGTGTAACTCAGCGTCTTGTCGCGTTGTGATGTCAGTGCCATGCCCCCTGCGCCTGTTCCTGGAGAGCCCACACCCCAGCTTTTGCTTTAGGGAATCAGAAGATTTCAGGGGAGCCGGGGAGCCGGGGAGGGTGTGGGGAAGGACACAGGCACGTCACAGTTTTGATTTCCAGGATTTATCAAGATCTAGGTCTGGTTTTTACAACATTTTCCAGAATCATGTAATGAAGGACCTCATTTAGTTACAAAAATGGAGTGAAACACAAAAAGCAGATGGAGAGTGGGGTGGGTTAATGTTGGGGGGAGCCAGGGAACTGGCTGAGGTGTAGGGTGGATGGGGTTCCTCCTTGCAAGCCCCAAGCAGGCCTGGAGGCCGACCTTAAACCCCGGGGAGTCTGCAGCTGGGATCTGAGTCAGAAATGGTGATGTTCACGTCCAGGCCACGGAAAGCTGTGGGGAATCCTCCCTGACTGTGGCGTGTCTTCTGGAACGAGCTCCTGAGCTCTGAAGTTTGCTTTCCTGAACCCCAGAGGAGCCTTCATTGTATCT
Organism: Heterocephalus glaber; assembly: GCF_053883595.1. Classification (NCBI taxonomy): domain Eukaryota; kingdom Metazoa; phylum Chordata; class Mammalia; order Rodentia; family Bathyergidae; genus Heterocephalus; species Heterocephalus glaber. The sequence continues at coordinate 2,625,248 of NW_028258137.1, forward strand.
GGTGTAGGAGAAGCATAAAACATCGCGAGTTCTTGGGCTTCCAATAACTGTTTAAGTACTTCCTGGGACATGCATGAAAATGCTTGTGGGCTTTAGATCAAGAAGGCCTGCCACTAGGCCTGTTGGCAAGGAAGCTGCAGGCAGGGAGGCATCGCACCTGCAGGCACAGAGGGGCCTTCTGAGAATTGGCCCTGCAGCCACACTGAGCCGAGGGCTGCTGACCGGACACTGTCTGGAATGGGGAGGACTCTGCCCAGACCAGTGGGAAGGCTTTGGCGGGCTTAGGGTGAGGGGTTTAGGGAGCTCTGCTGAGACCCCACCGGTGAGGCCCAGGCCCAGTGTAATCCACGTGAAATGTAGCAGAAGGGCCGTTGCTGGGTGTTCTGTTATCCTAAACCCCCAGCCTCTGTGAATAAAGTTGTTCTTCCATTAACCTCTCAGTGACTGGTCCAGTGGATTCCTGGGGGGAAATAAACAAACAGAGGGATGGGGTAGAGGGCCTGGGATTATGTTTGAGACTCAGGTCTGGGAGGCTCTGGCTTCTCAGGGTGGAGCCAGGGCCTCAGTGCCGGGAGGGCCCGGGTGTCAGAGGAGGGTGCAGCATTCTGCTGGGTCGGATGTTTTCGTGTTTTCCTTTTCCATTTTTGATATACTGTCTTGTTTGGGGGGGTGGTTGGTACCGAGGATCAAACTCAGGACCTTTTGCTTTCAAGGCAGGCAGTGGAACCACTGAGCTAAATCCCCAGCTCTATCCTTGTTTTTTAGAGAAGCAAATAATTGAATGCTACTATTTTAAAAAGATAATGTTGTAGAGTTATAATTCAAAAAGTATGAGCTTTATTTGTAAGGCACAGAAAGCTGCCAGAACATGTATCTCCTTTGTACGTTCATACCTACATAAGGAGAAATTCTGTCTAATCCCTACTTTCATCAGGTTTAGAAACTGAAAGAAATGGACAGTGTGGATTGCAGTGCTACACACTTCTGAGCATATTTCTTCTTAGTGAAGAAAAAGAGATGCCTTCCATCTTCACGTCTAAGTCCCTGTAATTACCCACTGCCTCAGCCTCGTGGATCGAGACCAAGAAGTGGTCTCTACTCTTAATTAAAACAAAGTCTCTGCTCTACGGGGGCAAACTGGAAGCAAGCTTGTTTTCCTCTGTTGGAATCGGAAGGTGCTTTCTCCTGCTGAGTGCGTGGGTCAGACTGTGGGGCATGACATGCGTTACCAATTAGTAAGCGTGTATACACGTGCCTGAACACATGTCTGTACGTATGTACACACATATATGTGTGAATATGCATATGTGCAATGCAAATGTTTGTTCTGTGAACAGAAATGCTCAGCAAGTCACCATTTTTCCACATTGGTGGAACTCGGGTGAGGGGCCAAGTCCTTTCTTATGCACTCAATAACTAATATCATTTGAAAGATTTGTTTTCCTATATAGCTCAAACTGAGGAGGAATTATTTTTGCCTCATTATTATGAAACTAACAGAGACTTTGTGGAGGAATCGTGGAAGAAGGGCCGGCCCTGAGAACTCCACTTCCACCACTTTTCCAAGGACAGAGGACTGTACAGCAGCCCTTGGTTTTGTCTGGCTTTGGGTTTGAGCTTGTCTGGGCATGCAAATGGCCTCCTGGCTTGACAGCACACCCTAGGGCTTAGAGGACACGGGGAGACTGCTTAGCCGTGTTCAGAGAGTCCCCTTCTAGGACGTGGGGCCATATGTCTTCTCCATTTTGCATGCAGCGGCCGTGTACATCCATGGGTGGGATAAAAAGTTAGCCACACACAGTCATGATTACAGCTGACCCATGCCCGAGCCACCTGTCCACACGTGAGTAGGCTGATGTCCCCATCACACAGGTGGGTAACCTGTTCCACCCCAAGCTTCACCCGTGAGAGAGGAAATCCAGTGGGAGCCACACTTCCTGTGGCTGCGGTCCTGAGCCCACAAAGTGAAGCTTGTTTCGTGTTGTAGACAATGCCAATGGTGAGCAGCACAGTTCACTTTTAGAAATGAGAGCCTGAGCTTGTTGGACGCCTGGAACTCTTGTGGTACACACTCAGAGTGAAGCAAAGATGTGCCTGAGCAGCCACATGGCGAGGCCTGGCCTCCCCAGCCCTCACCCAGAGCCCAGGGCCGGTCCTGCCGCCCGGGCCGGTGCCACGGTGGTTACGATGACAGGGAGGGCAGGAGGGCCGGGCAGAGGGGGAGGCAGGTCTGTCCCTTCCGATGCCTCTGAGCTCTGCCCACTGCACTGGCCAGTCAGGTCCAAGCTGAGAATCTGGGAATCCCCACCACAAGGTGCCTGGGGACCCCGGGCCGCTGTCACACAGCCGTCTTTGTTTACAGTGGCAGTGGGGAGGGGGCCTGAATTTATTTTTTCTATAAGAGTTAAGGTCCCGGCAGGAAATAGAGGCCCACCGAGAAGGCCCAGTGGAAGGACCAGTCGGCCAGTCCCTTCAGCATGTGTGGGCTGGACGGAGGGGACCACAAAGGACAAGACCATCCGTGCCCTGCCCCTGGCCTGCAGCAGGGCCCAGCGTCTGGAGCCCAGGAGCTGGGAGGAACCAGGAGCTCCCCTGTGCCCCTCTCGGAGCTACCTGTGGGCCTGGATGTGGCTTCCCGGGCTCCCCCGTCCCTGCCCTCTCTGCCCTCACATCGCAGGGCCTGGCAAAGACTGGCTGCAAATGACTGCGCATGGCCGTCTGTCAAGCATCCCAGACAAAGCCATCGCCCCTCCAGTGGTGTACTGGGTGCAACCGCGCTCTGCTGCCCGTCTGCTGCCGTGTGAGTGCGTGTCGGTGAGGGTGTCTCCCAGTGCAGAGCAAGGAGGGCGCTGGGAAGGGGTCTCAGACCCAGGGCGGGGTCTACGCAGAGCCCTCTGGGAAGGGGAAGGACGAAGCTCAGAGGTTCACAAGTCAGCTCACCTTGACAGCACAACCTTGTGCACGACCTAGGTCCTCCTACGCGCAAGACAGGGTGAAGCCCAGGCCGTCCATACACCTGGGCCTTGCACGTCCCCGCTGGGCAGCTCATCACCCTCCACTCCCAGCAGGCCCCAGTGCTCCACTCGGCCACCAGTGAGGACAATCCCCACACCAGCGTCCTGTGGATCTCTTGGTCTCTGGGTGCGGGTGGAAGGGATACACCAACCTCAGAGGGGGCCTGTACCCAGCTCTGCCCTTCCCGCCTATGGCTTGGCAAAGTGACCTCACTTTTCTGTCCTTCTCCTATGTTAGTTACCTGGCCACTGGAAGGGACCTCAGTCAGTGCCTCACAGAGCTGTGAGCAGCACAACCGACAGCTTGAACTCATTAAGACAGCACCTGCCTTGCTTCTTCTCTGTAAAATGGGAGTGATGACCATGCCTCCTACCTTGGGCCTGCTCAGAGTGAGACTAACTGATTTATGTAGACATCTTGCAGGTGGAAGCACTCATAAGCAGTGTCCTATTGCTGCACACAGACAGTGCCTCTAATCTCAGTTGCGACTTCCTAGTTCTTCAAGGTCCCCTGGCCACAGCTTAGGATGTTTCATCATCCTGGAGTGGCGGAAGCTCCTGGGCCGCCGTCTGCCTGCCTCCTACCCCAGCAGGCTGGGACCCACTTCTCTTGAGATTGTCTGGCCATTTGAACAAGAAACCAAAAGCAAAACAAACTGCTGGGCGGGCCAAGGGACAGTGGCCGGGCCTCTGAGGCCCCAGGGCAAGATGGCCACAGGGCTGCGGGGGAAGACACAGCCTGCATGCCTCCTTTTGGGGCCTGAGTGATACACGGCTCAGGAACTCTTCCGGCCCGCTGTCCAACCACAGCGAGCTCCAGAGCCTTGAGCCGGAAAGAGGCCCTTCCTGTCGGCTAAGGGCACCTCTGCCCCCTCCTGGGGAGAAAGGAACCGGCCAGGAGCAAATCCTTGCATTTCAGGGCCAGCCTTATAAAGTGTAAAGAGCATTTCTTTTAAATGCTGAGGCTAAATATAACAGGGGCTTGGTCAGCTAGAACATTTTTAGAAAGCACATTACAAATCAGGAATGTTTTGGAGGAATAAATAAACTTTTTCCACATTTTTGGCGATGGAGTCAGCGCTGGCGGCCCCATCCTGAGACCACAATGAAGGGGTGATGAATAATTCATGGTGGCACTGCCCAGAGCTCGCTGGTATCTGGAGACTCAGCCGGATGTTCTGGGCTGAGGCTGAGGGACAGGGACAGCAGCAGGGTGGGCACAGGCCCCTAGGTGGCCACTCCCTTGTGGGTACGGAAGTGGGATTCAAGGGACACCAACCTTCTTCCAGGGCAGCTTCTTTCCGGCTTCTGCTGGTCCCTTCCGGTGTCCACCAGGGTATCCACCTGCAACAGCCACCACCAAGCCCAGACCTTCAGCACTTCACAGCCACGGCTCCCATTCTGTGCCCTCTCCCTAGGGGCTGTGGCTGAGATTCCATAGCCAGAGTTGAGAGCCCCCGAAGTGAGTGTAGGCACCATGGGTGATTTTCAGGGGCAGAGGAAGGTGTCCAGTGTTGCCCGCCATCTTTATTTTCCTCTGTGCAATTACATGTGGCCAGAGTAGGGGCTCAGCGTCTCTCCATGTTCTCTCTGTCCCGTCTCTCTACTCTGTATGGAGTGAAGCACCACTACAATACTCATGATCCAACTTACGTGTTCACCAAGAGTGTGTAATTCAGAAGAGCATTAAAAAGAGAACAAACCTATGCTCCTGTAATATTTGGAATAATCCTGCCACCTGAAGAATACAGCTGCTCTCTCCAATGTAGTTTGGTATTTCCTTTATGTATGTGTACACATATATCTATGTATATAGTTTTTTACTTTATTATGCTATCATCATCATCATCACCACCACCAGAAAGCGTTTCCACTTTTCTTTCTTTCCTCCTCATTTCTTATGCAGTACACGCACAGAATATTGGGGGGCAGAGAACTCTGTAAGTCACAATCCTTTTACTTTAAGTGCTGACAACCTGGCCATAGAAAGAAAAATGAGGAAAAGAGATTCACATATTTACTAAATGAATAGTTTTGATATAATTTGATGTTTTTATAGATTCATTGGAAGGTGCACAGAAAAGTGCACAGAGGTGAAAAAGACTTAGTTTGTATAAGAATTTTCACATCCATTTTCTCACTTAATTTTATCAGCCCTCCCATGATTTAGGTGCTCATTATGTACACGCGCGCACACACACACACACACTCACACTTGCTTGTGCATGCACAGACACTTGGAGAGGCTCGGACGGCTTGTGCTAGAGCACATGGCTGGTTAGTTTCAGATCAGCCCAAGGATCACCAGGGCAGCCCCTTGCCCAACTGTAGGTGCTCTGAACTGTTGTGTAATCCTGTCTTCTGACTCTGTGTGAGGGGCAGGTGAAATAGAAATGAATTTCACGTTTAGACCCTGTTGTCACCCTCAGCTCTCTCATGCAAATAGTCCAAACCTGCAAGAATCCTGATATGAACCATTTCCGGGCCCAAGCACCTTGGATAAGGGGTCCTCACCCTACAGTCCTGAGGTTGATAAACTGACCCTTCCTCCCGTCCTCGTTCCAGGTGCTGGGAATCGCCCTCAGGGCCTTGCTTGTGCCAGGCAGGTGCTGTACCACTAGGTCACCCTCTCAGCCCAATTGCTTGGATTTTAAACTCAAGGGGGCTCACAATGGCTCTTAACCAAGGAGTGCTTCTGTCCTTCACCGGTGAGCCAGAAGAGAGAAATTTCACAATTTTTGGTAGCCACATTAAAAACAGTAAAAGGAAACATATGACATTAATTTCAGTAATACATTTGATTTGATCTCAAATATCCAAAATGTTATTATTTCATCATGTAACTGAACACAAAGAATGATTGAGATATTTCATGTTTTTCTGACACTTTTCCTTGCAGTCCCGTGGGTGCTCTGTGGGAGGAGCCATCCTGGCCTGGACAGCATCCCCCAGGGCAGGGCGATGTCCCTGCCCGCCTCCTCCTCTGCCCTGGTGTCTGTCCTGCTCAGCACGCTGCAGTCCAGCATCCGCCAGCGCTAAGTTCTGCACCTGTCTCCCCCACTGTTCAGTAAGCTCCACTGAGGCTGAGCTTCCACATTCTGACCGCGCCCCTTCCTCTCTGGTGTCTGGCTGGGTGGGCACCCAACCCTTTGCTACAGGACTCAGTTTTCCTCGCTGCCTGGCCCTGTCACTGGAGTGATGGCCCAGCTTCCGATAATCACATGCTTGGGGTGGAAGGGCAGCCGTGACTGGCAGGAGGAAGGTGGCCCCCAGACGTCCCCCTCCTACCTCTGGAGACCCTATGCTGTGGAGCATGGAATCCCTCTCACCTCTCACTGGCTGCCGGAGAGCAGGGCGTGGGCCTCATTGGGTGGGTGAATGGGCATGGGGAGGCTTGCCTGGGAGCCATCCTGGCCTTTGTCCTGCTGGGCAGGAAGGAGTGGCCCCCAGAGGCGGCGCTGTCTCCCCCAGAAGCTCTGAAACCCTCTCCCTGTGGGGAGGGGCAGGCTGTGGTGGCGGTGGGCGGGGGGCGGGGGCGGCTCCGTACTGCCCTCCCCCAGGCGGCCAAGCCTCCCACTGGATTTCCTCCTTAGCATTTGGGCTTCTCTGCCCAGGCTGCCCTTCTCCCAGGGTTCAGAATTCAGGCGGCTCCTCGTTTCCCTGGTGAGAAGCAACAAGGGCCAGGGAGGCCAGTGAGCTCCCCGAGGCACCGAATGACGTCGTCGGGTCGTCGGGGCGGAGGGCTCCGGCTCCCAGTCTGTGGGGCGGTGGCTTTTGGGGGTGGCGGCGCCTGAGAAAAACGCTGACCCCACAGCATTTGTGGACTGGGGACGCCTGGGGGGCAAGGCCTTCCCTGAAGAATCAACACGCAGGGCGGGCTGCACCAGCTCTGGGGGACCCGGGCTCCCTCGGTGAGCCCCACGGTGGACTCTGCATTATAGGTTTTCAAGTGACTTGCGTCCCCTCCCTGGCGAGGAGGGGGCGGTGGCAGCTGTGGACTGTGAGAAACAGGGGCTCCGCAGGAGTGAGCAGTTCTTTCCCAGCAGCTGGAATTCTCCACGGGGCCCATAACTCATACCGCAGGGCTGGGCTGAGATCAGCTGGCGTGGCTGCTCCCGGGTGACTGCGCCATGGTGACGTGTGTGTGTGTGTGTGTGTGTGTGTGTGTGTGTGTGTGTGTCTGTGCCCGCATGGCTGAGAGGAAGAGAATTTGGGGGCTGTTAGGAGTCTGTCCTCGAATCTTCCCTAGATCCCGTCAGTCCGGGGGTCTGGCAGCCTTTCCCCCCTGCATCTGCAAGGTCCTGAGTTCCTGAGCCCGAGTCTAAGCGCTTCCCAAACCTGTGTTTTCATTAGCAAAGCAATATGTAATAATAGTTGTAATAATAATTGTATTTCTGTTTTTACATCTGTAAAGATTAAGTTAAGCAGTATGAAGCCCATTAAACGGTTTCATGACGCGCTGCCGTGAATTGGCCTCCCGTTCCCACTGCTACTATTACCCCGGACTTGCCTGGGAGATGGGGCGGCTGCCAGGGAGGGTTATTTATAGCGGCTCATTCATCAATAAAAACTTCAAAAGGAATCTTTTGCTCTTCTATTGGGATGCCAAGGAAAACTCGAAGGAAGACGACCCTGTTAGGAAACAAAGCAGAGACCACCACGAGACTTTTATCGGAGGAAGGTCCTGATTCTAACAGATACCTCATCGCAGAAGGAGGTTGCTGGCAATTCACTGAAATGACTCAGTTCCCATTGGATGGTTAAAATAAGCTGTTAAACAGTTGTATTTGGGCTGGGGATTTAGCTCAGTGGTGCTGCTGCCTGCCTCGCAACCGCAAGGTCCCGAGTTCGATCCCCAGTACAAAAAAAAAAGTTGTATTTATGTTGGCTTCAAAGGGCCAGGGCCCTAGTTTGGGTTTTTAAAAGTGTAATAGATTTGGGGTCTTGATGTATCAAAGTGATGCTTTGCATCTCCAGCGAGCCCTGGAGACTTACATCTTTGCCTGTCACTTGTGGCCTGAACCTGCAGTTTTCTTGGCTCTTGGTGGGAGGCTGGGCTGGACGGGGAGTGGGGTGTCTGATGGGGACACAGCTATCAGTCACTTGTGGCCTTGCGCTGCCCTTTGGCTCCATTTTGCAGATGGAGAAACTGAGGTTAAGGGAGGTTTAGTCCATAGCCAAATAGCTGTGCAGAAAGCATGGCTCTGTATGGGAGCCTGTTTTTGGAAAGACGGTGCACTTCTGGAACTACAGGATGCCTTTGCTATCAGATCTCCCAAGAAGCATGAGTAGATGTAGCCACCGTCATTCCCAGACCTGACAACCGCCAGGCACCTGGCACACCCACAAAGTCCTCCTGAAGCCTGTGTGGAGAGATGCAGAGCAGAGGCCGACCTGTGTCTGTGTTTCCATCTCCACTGGGCCAGGTCCAGCCCCGGGTGAAGCATGCTGTGTCGGGGGACGCTGTCTGCCTCTGGGGGCGGAGGCTGGAGTACCAACATGTGACAACACGGCCCTCAGCACCGATTACTGGGTAATGAGCGTGTGCCCGGAGCCCTGCCAAGGGAGAGAACTCAGCCTCTGCGTTTCCGCTTCGAAGCCTCGCCAGCCTGGCCTGTCATCCGGCTCATTTTGCAGCCCAAGGAACTGAGGCTCAGCCTAGGCTCCCCGGCCAGGAAGGTGGCAGAGCTGGGAGTAGGAGCCAGATGGTGCTCTTCACACTGCATTGGGTGCACCCCACCCCAGCACCCAGTGAACGAAGGATTAGGGTGTACGTGGGTGTTTGGCCGAGCCACTTCTTCGTGGCAGCGAGTGGCAGCAGTGGAGCTGAGCTGCTCAGAAACCAACCTGCCAAGCTGAGTCCTGCAAGAACAGGGCTTGAGGCCCTGGGCAGCCCTATCTGGGCTGCAATCTGTGGTGCTGGGTAGCCAGTCGTCACCCTCTGCAAGCCCCGATTTCTCATCCCACAAATGGGCCTGACAACACCACAGCGGTGCTGAGGATTAGTGGGGTGAGGTCATTTCCCTGCAGCATGTGGTGCACTGTGATAACTCCAGAGAGCCGGGGATTTAGAGACCCAGGCCAGCTCCACCCACCCGGAGGTGCAGCTCCTCCTATCTCCCCTCACTTCACAGGCAGCCAGTGAGGCAGGCACACTAGCCCGGAGCAGGGCGGGAAGCAACCCCGGGCAGCTGGCTGCCAGCATCTGTCCTCTCATGCTGCCTCTAGCAGTGCTGGGTAAGCAGGACGCAGTGGCGCCAGCTGAGCAAGGGCGAAGGTGAGAGTCACATCCGTCATACCATGTTGGCCATACAATCCCAGGGGCCCATACACAAGGATCTCGGGGTGGAGTTCTCAGACGTGGCCCTGGAGTCCTGTAACATGCACCTCGTTCTGTGTGCGGCCTGGGGACAGGGGCCCGAGGGTGCCCCTTCTCCTTGGCTGTGTGCAAAGGGTGTCAGCCACAGTCTGCTCATCCCGGCGTGCCATGGGGTGCTGTGCTGGAGCCCCACTTACAGGCCAGGCTCAGAAGCTCCTTCCAGAGTTGGGGTCCCATCTCCCCTCCCCCTGCTCTGATGCCTGTATTTCGCTTTGCTGGGAGCCGTTTTGACCTCCTGTGGGTGCTGCAGGGGTCTCGGAGGGAGTTTGATGGCAGTGGGGCAGATGACAGGGAGATGCTGCTGTTTGCCATTTCCGTTAACACAGTTACACACCTGCAGGCAGAACCGGGTGGCTACAGAGACCAGGCCCGCTGGGGCCCCCAGCCCGGCTCCTGGCCCGGGGTGGCTGCATCTGTGAGAGGCTTTGTCCCCACCACCATGGTCAGGGTGCATTCAGTGGGGTCCGTTCTGCAGCCCCGCTCTGGGAACTCGATGAATTCAGCTGCATTTTGGATTCGCCAACGGTCTCGTGCTGTTTTTCAAATGCTTGGGGTTTGATAAAACCAAAAAGACATTCGCCAAGCCCTTTTCCCCTTCATTTTTAAACCCATGTGGATTTTAAGAGGGAATTTAATCCATATGTTTCTAATTCATTTGCTCTTAACTCATCAAAACCTTGTTTCAGAAAAAGCTATTTGATGTCCAAGGAGCTTTTGGAGTTGGGTTTTAAATCTTTTAAAGTCTTCACTTCCCAGCTTTGAAATGAGATGCCTTTGCCAAGCATAAATGAGCTCCCAAGCCAAAGAAAGGTTCATGTTTGGTTCACAATTAGAGAGCTGTGAATTCTCAGTGGGCTGTGAAATGGGCCAAACCTGCATCCTTTGAAGACTGGTTGGGTGCCCTCCCCCCATAGGACCCACCCACAGCCTCGTGGAAGGGCCTCCCCTCAGGGGGACCCCAGAACCCATCTCTACAGAGTGGTTCCCTTCTGCCCCGAGAAAGGTGGCCTGCAAGACTGGCCTCTGGTGCAAAAGAACATTGCTTCGGAGGGTGCCGATGTTCACAGAATCTGACTTGTTTTGAATTTCTTTTGATCAAGTTTTGAACACAAACAAGGGCAGAGCCCTTGAACAAGTTGGAGTCCTCACTGGCTTCAGCAAGTGATCAGCTCAGAACCAACCTGGATGGTTCTGAAATGAATCCTGGACTTCCTATCACTTCATTCTGAAACATTTCAGTATCTATTTCTAAAATGCAAGAAAGAAGAAATCCCCAAATGTCACATAGTATCTTGGCAGTGATTAAATTTCCCCTAGTTTTTCATAATTTTTCTTGACAATTGGCTTCTTTGAATCAGAATCTAAGCAAGGGTTGTATTTTGCACTTGGTAAGTTAATTCACAGTTCCTGTTCTCTCCTCCCTCTCCTTTTTGTTTTTTCAATCTCTTTTTACTTTTGTATAATATTTTTATAAAAATGTAATTTTGATTTATAAAAATTTTTTTAAATGATAAGTAAAAATAATGAGGCAACTATTAAGTCCAGGAAAGCCAAAAAGTTATTCAAGAAAGGAGGGGCCGGTGATTCAGCTCAGTGGTGCTGGCGCCTGCCTCGCAAGTGCAAGGTCCCGAGTTCGATTGCAGGTACCCCAAAAAAACAAACAAAAAAATTTTGGGGCTGGGGATTTAGCTCAGTGGTTCCAGTGCCTGTCTCACAAATGCAAGGTCCTGAGTTCAATCCCCAGTACCAAAAAAAAAGAAAAAAGAAATAAAAAAGAAAGGAAATAAAATGATCATATGCAACTTTTCTCAGAATGAAGAACATTTTTGCAGCCATAAGAGGGAAGGCACTGCCATTTTTATGGGCAATTACAATGTAATTCTATTAGGAGGGTGAAGGAAGGGAAGGTAGACACTGAACTAAAATCCTCGCTATAATAAAAGTCTGTGCTTATAATTGATGAATCAAGAACAGTAATATTTACAGATTAGAAGTGCTGATGTAAGCACTCTATTTCCCCCAAAAGAAGACCTGACTGGAAAATAAGCCCTAACATGATTTTTCAGGATGTTCATAACATAAGCCCTATCCCCAAAATAAGCTCATTAGGATCATCAGTCAGATGGACACTTTAGAATGTCCACTGAAGCACAAGATGGACATATTGAGTTATGATGATGTTCCAGAAGACGACATGACTTTATTTGAACACATGTAGATTTTTGTACATGAATAAATACATGTAGATTTTTGTACATGAATAAATGCAGATGTACATGAAAAAATGTGACATCCCCTGAAAATAAGCCCTACTGCATCTTCTGGAGCAAAAAATATAAGACCGGGTCTGATTTGGGGGGAAATACAGCAGTAGACTGAAAGTCAAAAGCAGTGGTCTCTGTGGAACAGGTATGGTAGGGTGGTGGGTGCAGCACCAAGGCAGTTTTTCCTTTACTGTTTGATGTACTCAGGAAGAGCCTTTCCCCTGTGCTGGGAAGTGAGTGTTCCTTTTGACTTAGAGATGCAAGTCCTCTAATTGCAGGACACTTCTTTGACAATTCCTTACCTACCATTTCCTAGTGCTGTCGTTCTGGAATTCCCATTAGTGAAATATTGGATCTCAAGACTGTTGACTAAATTTTTAATTTTCTCTACCACTCTCTTTCACTCCCCCTTGCCCATCTACTTTCTTGGAGGGTTTTCTAGCTTTATATTTCATCATCTTTATTGAATTTTTAAATTTATGCCAGCATGCTTGTTATTTTTAAGACCTTGTTTTCCTTAGGGAGAGTTAAAAATAGCACTCTGTGCTTACTGTTCTTCTTTGATGGAGGCTACAGCTTCTCTTCCTTTCCTAAGGTGGGGCTGGGCACTTTTCTGTAAAGGCCTGGATGGTAAATACTTTCAATTTTGAGATGAATGGTTTCTTTTTGTGCCTGCTCAACTTGCACTGAGGTGTGCCAGCAGTCATAGGTGACGTGTGCATGAATGGCTGTGGCCACGCTTCAATAAAATTTTATTTATTGACACTGAAATATAAATTCATAAAATTTTTGGTGTGTCAGCGTTTGTTTTGTTTTGGTTTTTTGGTACCAGGGATTGAACTTGGGTCCTTACGCTTTCGAGGCAGAGGAACCACTGAGCTAAATCCCCGCCCCTAACTTCATAAAATTTTTATGTGACACAAAATAGTCTTCTTATAATTTTCCCCAACCATTGAAAAAATGTAGAAACTATTCTTAGCCCACAGTCAAGGCTGAATTTGGCCAGGGAATAGGCTGCCACCTGCCCTAATGTTGGTTCTCTGACAGTACTTTCTCCCAGTCTTTGGATTGCCCTTAGTGAGAAGTTTTTTTTGTATGTGATGCTGGGGGTGGAACCACGGCCTTGTGCATGCTAAGCACGTGTGTTACCTCTGAGCTGTGTCCCCAGCTGCTCCTGTCTTGAGAAGTGTGAGTGTGTGTGAGTGTGTGTGTGTGTGTGTGTGTGCTCCTTGGTCATCAGTTGTACTGCAGAGTGGGGTGTGAGTGTGGGAGGTCTGTGTGTGGTGGGTTTCCCTGGAGGCTGAGGAAGGGGTTAGGACTTCCAAAGGTCCCCTCACTGCACACTTGGCGTCTCCTGTCCCGGGGCCTTGCTGCCCCTGCCTGGGGACCGACCTGGCTTCTGTCATGAGGCTGAGCAGACAGCATGGTGACTTCTTGGCATGACTTTCCTCATGACCTTTTCTAGTCACTGCTGCTCCAGAGCCCCAGGGAGTCTGAGCTGGGGCTCTTGGTTTTAATGCATCCAGAGGAAACACTCAGGACTCCCAGAAGGGCTGCACTGGACGAGGGAAGTGGGGCAGGGAGGTGGAGGCAGAGACTCATTGCTCTTGGGGCCGCTGCTCTGGCCCTATGTCTCCCCCAGCTTCTCAGGGGCCTAGTGTCTCCCACCCCAGCCCTGCCGGCCTGCAGCACCATGGTCGTGGGGTCTTCCTCCTGCACGTGTGATCTCAGTGTCCCTCACAGCAGCAGTCAGCATCACCCACTCACTCAGCATCTTCCTGGACTCGCGAAGGGATGCAGTGCAGGCAGCTGGCTAGAGAGTGAGAAGAAAACCACACATCATCATTGTCGGGTACACTGGAGGCCCACGGACTCTTCCAGTAGATGAGAGGGTCAGGCTCCACCCTCTAGCCACAGTGATTGGTTCCTTTTCAAACACATCATTCACATTGGGCCAATCAGAGTCCACCTCAGGTGGGTCCCACTGGACCCAAAGACTAATCCTCTTTCTTTAGGAAAGGACGGGTGTCACCTACCTTGGGGGAGTCACCCAGAGGGACCGCTTTCTTTTCTCCTCTTGCACATTGTTGAATTATTCCCAGGAGCGTCGCAGTTTGGCCTCTCTCCCTTCTCTTTCTCTCTCTGGAAGGAAAAAGAACAGGGCCTGGGAGTGGGAAACATTCGAGTCCCTGAGGCCCTGGTAGTTTTTTTGCTTAAATTCTTTTATTGGTACATTTTAGGTAAACAGTACATTTGCATTTATCATTGGGTGCTTGTACCTGTACATGACGTATCTTGGTTCTTATTTTTTCCCATTACCTGTGCGCCCTTCCCTATTTACAGAGACTTCATTTCCATTTTTTCCTTTTCTCATAATTTTTCCTTTCTCTCCTTTCCTTTCCCCTTTCCCTCCCACTTCCCCTAACCCTTTGGACCTTTTCTTCCTATTTCACATTATCAATTATTCATTTAATCATTTTAATCCTTATTTACACTTTCAGTTTCTCACACTAGAGAAACTTCAGTATTTACACACGTGTCCTATTTATTTCACTTAAGAGTATGGCCTCAATATACATTCATTGAGCTATAAATGTCTCTAGTTTCTCATTCTTTATGGCTGAGTGGTACTCCATTTTATAAAAAAAAAACACCACATCTTCTTTTTCCAGTTTCCAGTTGATGGGCACTTGGGCTGTTTCCAAGCTGTAGCTATTACACACTGTGCCACTATAAACATGGGTGCACATACATTGCTGTGGTATGATTCTTTTCATTCTTTTGGGAAGATCCCCAGCAGGGGAATAGCTGGGTCACATGGGACCTCTAGCCCTAGTTCTTTGAGGTACCTCCATACTGATTTCCACAGTGGTTGCACCAGTCTGCACTCCCACCAAGAATGGAGAAGGGTTCCTTTCTCTCCACACCCCCACCAGCATTTGTTATTGGCTGATTTCTTGTTAGCAGCCATTCTTTCTGGAGTGAAGTGGAATTTCAGTGTTGTTTTCATCTGCATCTCTCAAATGACCAGTGATGTTGAACATTTTTTCATATATTTATTTGCTGCTTTTACTTCTTTGTCTGAGAAATGTCTGTTCATTTCAGATGTCCATTTTTGAATTAGGTCTTTGAATTTGGGGGGTCTGATTTTTTTCAGTTCTTTATATATTCTAGATAAGTAGTCCTTTGTCTGAGGAACAACTGCTACAATTTTTCTCCGACATTGTAGGTTGTCTCTTAGCTCTGTTGATGGTTTCTCTTGCAGTGCAGAACCTTTTAAATAAGATAGATCCTAGTTGTTGATTCTTTGTGCTAGTTCCCGTGCTACTGAGGTTTTGTTCATAAAGTCCTTTCCTATGGCAATGTCTTTGAGAGTTCTACCTAACTTATCTTCCAGCAAGTTTAGTGTTTCTGTTTTAATATTTAGATCTTTAATCCACTTCGATCTTAGTTTAGTTCATGGTGATAGATATGGGTCTAGTTTTAATCTTTGGCAGGTTGAAATTCAGTTTTTCCAACACCATTTATTAAATAGGCTATCTTTCCTCAAGTGGAGATGGTTGGCTTCTTTGTCCTTTTTTTTTTTTTTTTTGTACCAGGGATCAAACTCAGGTCCTTGCACTTGCACAGCAGGCGGAGAAACCACTGAGCTAAATCCCCGGGCCAGTTGGCTTCTTTGTCAAAGATGAAGTGGCTGAGTATGTCTGGAGTTGTTTCTGCATCTTCTACTCTATCCACTGATCCTCAGGTCTGTTTCTTTGCCAGTACCATGCTGTTTTTATCACAGTAGCTTTGTAGTATAGTTTCAGGTTGGGGATTGTGATACCCCCTGCCGTGTCTCTGTTACCTAGAATTGCTTTTGCTATTCTAGGTCTCTTCTGATTCCAAATGAATTTTTGGACTGTTTTCTCTAGTTCTGGGAAATATTTTGTTGGAATTTCAATTGGCATTGCATTTAAATCTATATAACAGTTTTGGAAGTATGGCCATTTTCACTATATTGGTTCTTCTTACCCAGGAACAAGGGATGTCTTTCAATTTTCTTATATCCTCTTCAATCTCTTTTTTCAGAGGGCTGTAGTTTTTTGTGTAGAGGTCTTTTGCTTCCTTTGTTAGATTGATTCCTAGATATTTCTTTTTTTTTTTTTTGATGCTATTGTAAAAGGAATTGCTTCCCTAATTTCTCTCTCAGTGAGTCTGCTATTTGCATATAAGAAGGCTATTGTTTTCTGAGTGTTGACCTTGTATCCAGCTACTCTATTGAATATGTCAATTAAGTCTAGAAGTCTTTTGGCAGAGTTTTTTGGGTCTTCTATGTAAAGTATCACATCATCAGCAAATAATGACAATTTAACTTCTTCCTTTCCTATCTTTATTCCTTTTATTTCTTCCTCTTTTCTAATTGCTGTGGTTAATGTTTCCAGAACTATATTGAACTGGAGTGGTGATAGTGGGCATCCTTGTCTTGTTCCTGATTTTAGCATGTAAGTTTTCAGTTTTGGACCATTTAGTATGATGCTGGCTGTTGGTTTTTCATAGATACCTGAGTTGCTGGTATTGACTGAAGAACCTGGTAAACCGTGTGTAGTGGCTCATACCTGTAATCCCAGCACTCTGGGAGGCTAAGGCAGGAAGATCTCAAATTAGAGCCCAGCCTGGGCAATTTAGTAAGACCTTGTCTCAAAATAAAAAATGAGGGCTTTAGCTCATTTAGCTGGCGATTTAGCTCAGTGGTTTTGCCACCTGCTGCACTGGCACAAGGACCTGAGTTCGATCCCTGGTACCAAAAAAAATAAAATAAAAAATGAAAAAAGGAGCTGTCAGTTTGCATTGGATTCATGTTACTTTTAACCAAGTGTCTTGACGAAATACATTGGTTAAAGTTACATTTAAAAACACATATTAGATACTCCTTTGGTGTTGGACACAGGAAGTCTGCAGACGTGTTTGGGCAGGTGGTGGCGTCTGGTGGCACTGGTGGCGCCTTCCGGGTGTGGGTGTTTGATCTCGAGGCTCTTCGGTAGAGCTGCCTTCTTTCATGGGCAGTGCCAAGGCAGTGGTCCCTTCCCTCCTCTGTGTCCCACCTCAAGGTGGGCACACTCGGGGGGCTCAGATTTGCAGCCTGTGGGCAGCGATGCCCCAGAGGCCCTGGCCGGTGGCCCCGCCGTTGTACATGTTCGGGCAGATCCTAGACACAGTGGCAATTCCAGCAGCCTCTGCTGCCACCTGGCCAGCCCACTCCTGGCATGGTCTTTGTCTGACTGACCCTTGGAGTCTTGAGATCCTGCAGCCCCTGTGTTGCTGGCGCTTTCTTGTTCTTTCTAGTCTTGGTATTTCCACAATCGTGTCTTCCCTCTATGAAAAGTAGTCATGCCTGGGATTTAACTCAGTGGTTCCAACACCTGACTCGAAAGTGCAAGGTCCCAAGTTCGATCCCTGGTACAAAAAAAAAAAAAGATAGTCACAACACACAGGCATTCTTAGACAGTGACATGGGGTGGTCCATTCCCGGGAAGTTGCCTGCACCCAGGCCCGGGGTGGCCGTTGTCCCAACTCCTGTTACTGTAGATCAGCACTCTCTCTTCTTGCCTGTCCCATCTGTGCCTCACACAGGTGTGCACTTGTGCCTGGCATCTTTCTGTATGTGGAAATCAGGCCCCAAGTATTATGCATGCGAGGCAAGCATTCATCTCTACTCCACACCCTAGCTCAAGGATCTCTCCCTCAACATTACCAGTGCTTTCATACGGGTGTGTGTGAAGCAGGCATTCCTTGTTCACCACAGTGTAATGTTCCACTGTGTGAATATCCATTTGGGTACTTGGGTTGTCTGCAGCTCCTGACTGTCAGTCAAGTTGTTCTGAGCTTTCTTGCACAAGCTTTCTCAGAGAATATGGACACTCATTTCTATTGGGTGTATGCCCAGAAAAGGAAGTGTGGCACTGTGGGGTGTGTGCCTCTTCAGCTTTGGCCCATCCTGCTGGACAGTATCCTGTGAGGCTGAGTGCCACCCTTCCTCTTACTCTTTCTAGAGATGCAGCGTTTACATGTGCTTCTTCCTCCTTCAGCCTCGGCACACAGACAGCACCTGGCACGCTGGGTGCCCAGCCCGTGCAGTGGGTGCTCGGGGTCAGAGTGCCCTCCCCCACCTGCCAACATTACAGCCCCCACCAGCAGCTTGCTGCCATTGCTGATGTCGTCTGTGGACGTGGCCTCCTCAGGTCTTGGCAGAGCCCATGATGTGGCACCATTGTGCCCAGCTCACAGATGAGGACGCTGGGGCCAGCGCAGGCGGCCCCACCCATCCCATCCGTCTGCAGGGGTGGAGCTGGGGCACAGTCTGCCCTCAAGTTCCCGGCTGAGCCCCTGCCACCGGCTCCTGACAGCCCCTGGTGTGTCTGTCTGAGGCTTTGCTTCAGGAACTCGCCTTTCTGGATGGCTCAGCTTCCTGGGTGTCTCCGGGGCCTCCAGCCTGTTAGCTGGCCACTATTGACAAACACAAGACTGACTCACAGGGTAAAAATACACTCTCCGAGAGAGCGTGCAGTTATTAAAAGTTTGTTGTGTCTACTGCACCGCTCAGCTGCTGCCCAGGCTGAGGCGGCCGACTCGCCATAGGATAAATATAGAGTGCTGTCTCCTCTCAGCTCCCAGGGTCCGGGTGGCTCTCCCTGCTGTCGGGGCAGAGAGATGGATGCTGTACGGTGAGGATGGTGAACCAGGGATGCGCATGGTAGACACAAACAGTTTCAACCACGGTGCCAAAGTGGACCTTCTGAGGCAGGAAGGGCTGGCCTGGAATGAGCCTGCAGGGGAGGCCTGGGTTAGGTCAGGACTCAGATGGGACACCCACGGGGATGTCAAGTTCCTGGCTCACGGGCTGCTGCCTGCCCAACCTGTGCCCTTGCAGATGCTGCTAACCAAGCACAGGACTCCCTGCCCCAGCTGGGTGGCTCCAGACACCCCTCAGGACGTGGCCCTGGCCACCACCACCCACTCCCGGCCTTCTTGAGCTTCCCCAGCCACATGTCAGGCCGAGGCTAAGCCCACCTGAACTAAAGGTGCCGCCAGCTGTTTCCTTCCACTCCCCACGCAAGACTTGGGGTGCTGTGGTGGGAAGGTGTGGTCCAGTCCTCTGGCTCCCTCTCGGGCGGGGATGAGCCTCGGCACAGTGGACAGGCGGGCTGCTCTGGCCGTTGGTCGCGCTGTTTCCATGCTGAGTTCACGCCCCATGGCCGTTTGCAGTCAGCTGCTTCTGCAGGCACTCAGGGTCACTCTTCTGTTTACATCAGTAGTGAGCGAGTGGAGGTCGGGGAGGCACAGTGTGAGTGACTGCACCCCCTCCAGGCCATCTGCCATGGTTGCTGGCTGACCTGGGGCTTTGAAGGCCCCGGGGTGCTCCAGTCGCTGTTGGACCAGCCTTGACCCTGGTCTGCACATTCCCTGGGGAGCAGGGGAGGGGGCGCTGTGAAGTCTCCCCGGGCCTTGCTGTGTCCAGAGCTCGGATCTGTTGTGATTATTTGATTATTATGATTATTATGATTACTTTTGTGGCACCTCATGAACAATAGGCAAGCACTCTACCACTAAGTGACACCTCCAGCCCTACTTACTTTTAAAATTGTTTAGGTTTTTGCTTTTAATTTTGGTTTTTTGTGTGTTTTTTTGGGTACCTGGGATCGAACTCGGGACCTTGTGCTTGCATGGCAGCTGCTGGAACCACTGAGCTAAATCCCCGGCCCTTTACTTTTAATTTTAGCAAAATACACCTAACATAAACTCGGCCACCTTAGCTCCCTAAGGCTGCGCAGCTCAGGCATGAATCACACTCACGGTTGCACGACCATCACCCCATGTGGCTACAGAATTCTTCCCGACTCTTCAGTGGGCTCTGCCAGCCCGGCCCCCGACTCACGTGTGTGGAGTGGCACATGCATGTCATTCTGGACCTGCATGGCATCTCCCGAGTTCCTCCACGTGCACTGAGGAATGGTGTCCTTTGTCCCTCCCTGGAGAGGCTGGCTTGTGTTCCCCAGGGTGGAGACCCCGCTGGGCTCCTCTGCCTCTGTCTGTGGCACGAGGCCTTGGCAGCCACCTTCTAGGCTCTCAAGAGCAGAGCTGCCATGCCCGGGTGCACACAGGTCTGCTGGCGACACACCCGGCGGTGACCAGCACTGTCTTCAACCCCACAGGCGAGGGCTGAGGCTGGGAACCAGGAGTGGGACACCAGCCCGGGTCGTGGCAGAGTGGACCAGCTCGGTGCCATAGCCAGGTGGTACAGCCCAGTGTTATGCCTCAGTGTCTCAGCCATCACAACTTGAAGACTGGAGAATCCGAAGGTCACTCGAAGTGGGTTATGCCAGCAGGCTCAGAGTTCATTCTCTGAAGTCTAAGTGCCGGACTAGAAATGGGAGCCCCCTTATATGGGTCTAGGGGTAGGCGAGCATGCTCACAGAGGCAGGGGGTGGGGTTAACAGAACATTCCTGAATGGGGCGGAGCTAACAACATTCTTGACAGGTCACAAGTTCACACAGTCACAAAACATTTTGATATACTGAGCAGGAGGCTGCCCAGCAGCACAAACTATTACATTTCTGGAACAAAACACTTTGTGGAAAAAACATGGAGGCAAGGCAAGGCAAGGGCCTGTCTTACTGTGTAGTACTGCTCTGTCAACCCCAGCAGCTGTGAGGGATGAAGAACTTTCCCACAGCTCTGTCACCAGCTGCAGGTCAAAACTAGCTTCTCTGGGACAGAGCCTGCAGGGAGCACTGGGGTGCAGGAAGCATGTGCGGGACGGTTCAGAGCCTTAATTCGGGGCTGCTAAGGACCGGGCTCAGGGTGCAGCCTCAGCTGTCCCTGCTTACCCGCTGGCTCTGTCCCCAGCTGAGCTCCGGGTGAGGTGGCGCTTCCTGGAGCATCAGACGCAGGACGGCAGGTTGAGGGCAGGGAAGGACTCGCTCTGCCGAGTGGGGCTGCCCCCCACGTGTCCCGGCCACCTCCCTGGTACACCTGCCTGGGGCCTTCAGCTGCGTGGAAGGAGTTTCTCAGGCTGGCTGGGTTGCTTGGGGGTGGGATGCAAGCCTGGGGTAAGGCAGTCATTCTGCCTCACGAGGGCAGTTCCTGCCAGAGAGCAGAGCCAAAAGAGAGGGAAGCAGAGTGAGACTCTGTCCTCAGGACACTGTCAGAGCTGCCCGAGAGCTCAGAGTCCCGCTGGCACCAAGTCACGGCCTCCCTCGTACTCTAGCACACACTGCCTTCTCTCACAGCATCTGTTCTCAGATGCGTGACGATGTGAGCCAGAAACACAACGAATGCTTACAGTTTTAAAAATGTGTCACAGTAAAAGACACATGGCCCTGAATCCCCCTCAGAGCCCCTCTGCCCTTCCAGCACACTCATCCCATTGTCCTCGCCTCTTTCTGCAGCAGCTCTGGAGTCCTCTTTCCTAAGAAGTTTCTTTTTCTTTTTCTTTTTTTTTTGGTACCGGGGATCAAACTCAGGACCTTGTGCTTGTGAGGCAGGCAGCGAAACCACTAAGCTAAATCCCTGGCCCTGGAGTCCTCTTTCCTGAGGTCTCTAATGCACTGCTGTGGCTGCCTTGATGTCCCCAGTCAGTTCAAAATATTTCCCTCTCATCATCGTTTTGACCTCGGGGAAGAGCCAGGAGTTGGCACAGCACCAGATCCGGTAAATACGGTGGATGAGGACACAGCACCGTGTTTTTGTTTGACAGAAATTGCAGTAAACATTCTGGATTGATTTAGGACACTGAGGCAGCCACGGAAAGAAGGGTGGGGTAAGAGAGTTCGATGCCAGGAGGAGTATAGTGAGAGGCATTCACGGTAATACATCTTTTTGCTTTAACATTTTAAATTTAAACATTAACCATAGTTTTTTATCAGACCTCATGTATGGACGTCATCCCCTTGTACGACAGAATTGTGGGCATCGTTGAGTAATGAGATGGTAAAGTTGAATAAAATTGAAACCAGATGTCTACTCATCATGCGTGCATACACACACACGCACACAGGCGTGCACACACACACATGCACACAGAGTGAGAAAACCGGAAACTGTACCCTAAAAGGGGAGAAGGATGAAGACAGGCTCCCCTGGCTTTGAGAAGACAGCTGCCCGGGTGCTGACCTCGGTTGGCTCAGCCTGAGTGTCCTGGTTTAGGGGTGCAGGTGAGGGCACCCATCGGTGTGGCCTGGGCTGTCACTCAGTGTGCAGGGGGCCAGCTTCAGAGGTCCCTTTCCTGCCAGGATTTGTTTCTTTTTTATAGCACGAGGGACTGAACCCAGGGCCTTGGCACTGAGCTACAACCCCAGCGCCTGTTGTTTAAACATCTGAGACAAGTTCTTGCTAAGTCACCAAGTTCCCCAAGTCGGCCTTGAAATGATGATCCTCCTGCCCCAGCCTCCCGAGTCTCTGGAATCACAGGCATTCACAGCTGTGCCTGTCACACCAGTGGTTTTGAGTGTGTGACTTGGGCTCCAGTGTTTCCTAGTCCTAGCTCCTGGAGACAACACACGCAAGGTGCCCAGACTGCCCTCAGCCTCTGTTCAGACATGCCATGTCCTCCTGTGGTTTGGCCACATTTCCACAGGCCTGTGTGTGAAGGCTCGGGTGCTGGCTGTGGCAGGGGCACTTTAGGAGAGGCCCATGGGAGGAATGAGGTCCTGGGGACCTGCCCTTGCAGGGGGCACAGGGACCCCAGCCCCTCCTCTCTCTGCATGTGTGCCTCTTGTGCCGTCACACAGGCCCAAGGCCACGGGGGCCAGCGGCCATGGACTGAACCCCCAAAACCACGAGTCAGCACGGACCTTTCCTCCTCTGCAGGGGATGATCTTGGGTGCTTTGTCGCAGTAACAGAAAGCCAACTACACGACACCTTTGTGGACTTTAACTCTTCCCCTCTGTTCAAAGCTTGCACATTCGCACCAAGTGCAGGTTCTGGGACTCGGCTTGGACTCTGAGCCGAGAGCAAGGCAGAGTGCAGAAGCTTGTGTCGTGCCTGCTCTGGGAGAGTTCCTGTGTCACTGTGGACCATCGTGGGCTGGTGCTCAGGTGGCCAGAGACGTCTGTGCTTATGTTTCCCTGGGCCAAGCATGTTGTGTTGCCAAGCAGGACTTAAAGTGGGCGAGAGTGTAAGACAAAGTTTTGGTGCATGGTGCTAGCTGCACAGCAGAGGCGACATGGGGTGGGGCCTGTGTGTGACAAGGCCTTCCTGGCTTCTCTGTGTGCTCCACGCAGCCCTGACCTCTAGCAGTTCCGTTCTGTATTCCAGCTCTTGGCACGTTGGGTTCAGACCCTTCTTTCACAAAATAAGACCCAAGGACCTTCGCTAGGGTGGAGCACATCTAGCCCCAGCTATTTGGAAGCTGAGGCAGGAGGATAGCTGGAGCCCAGGAGTTTAAGGCCAGCCTGGGCAACATAGGAAGACCCTGTCTCAAAAAAAAAAAGTCCAAATGATTGTCAGCAGATCGTTGACTGTATGGCCTCTTGCCCCAGGTTTGGCTTATCTCGAGACACCCAGTTGTTCTGTAAGAATTATTCCAGGCTGCGGGTGTAGAATCAGCCTGAGGGCTCCTTCCGGCCCTTGGTGCCCTCCTCTATTAAAGTGGGTTCTGAGCACCTGGAGGGGGAAGTTCTCTCGCTGGCTTCAAAGTGAAACGATGGCAAATATTTATCGTACCCCATTGTTAGCTGAAAACGAAACTGCTTCCAGAGACCATCAAGGAAATACAAGAGCTCCTAAGGTTTACAATGTACTAGCACGGGAGTTAAAATTTTTTTGACAGTTTACTAAAAGTGAAGTTAATATGCTGTTGTGAAAACTTCAACTGTTACGGATGTATAACAGGTTTTGTTTTCTAGAATTTTCATTCACCTCACATTCTGGCATTTTACTCCGCACTGTCATATCAATTATTTTCATCCATGTATTTTTTTAAAGTATGTTCTTTATACTGCAGTTGTTTTTTTAAAAACTCTGAGCAGCACAGCGCATATAAAGTAGGGGGCGGCTGTCCCTGCTCCAGATAAGCCCGTTGAGGGACGCTGGAGCCGCATTCGCAAGTCCATCCTGCCTGTTTTATTTTTATTTCTTTATAACAACATGGGAACCGACCTTACTTCCTGCCTCCCTCCTTCTTTACCCTTCACGAGAGATGAGGTCTCCCAGACGTGGCGCGGGGCCTGCTGGCTGGGTCCTGCTGGCTGCAGCCGGGGTATTGTGGTCCCTACCGAGAATGTCCGGGTTGCTTCCGGTCACTGGCTGTGACAAATGGTGCTATGGTGACAATCCCTGAGATATTTTGGGACGTTGATGAGAGCATTCCTTAGGAAAAGTCTCTTGGAGAATTTTAAGTCAAAGAACAGGGACTTTGTCAAAAGCAAACTTCCTGGCTCTGCCCTGAATGCCCGCCAACACTGGACGCCTCAGCCACCAGGCACTCCCGGGTGGATTTTCTTGTTCCAAGCCTGGTGACGTGCCACGCGTTTAGAGGCACCCAGAGCAACGTTAGAGCAATTTCTCAAATGCGTCCCTGGCTGCGTCCAGCACGCAGCAGCTGCTCTGCCCCTAGGTGCAGCTGGGCACAGCCTGGCCTCCTCTGTAGCTCTCCCCCTCCACCCGTCTGTGTCTCTGTCTGTCCCTCCACCGTCCGTCCGTCCATCCGTCCGTCCGTATCCTTCAAGGCAGATGCCAACAGGGCCCCCGCCGCGCACGACATCAGCAGCGACGCCCGCTCTCACAGCCCAGCTTCCCTTTCTCACCCTCTGGCAGCGGTGACGGCAGCGGGTGGTGGCTTCTCCCGTGCCCAGCGCCCGTCCTCCGCCCATGCTGGCCAAGGTGCAGTGTCCCGCCTCCCGCATCTCCCCATGGGGCAGGGGCCGCTTGTCACTTGCATCCGGGCTGGCAGCCGCCATCTGATCCGATCTGACGCTGTCTCAGAGCCTGGGCGCTTTGTAATCCTCGAGGTCCTGGCACCAAGTGGGGCCAGCAGCCCCACGTCAGCCTCATGCTCGGACATGGCCGGCCAGGTCCAGACACCACACCCGACAAACATGCGGCGGGTGGGCGGGTGCGGCCTGCGTTGGCAGCCTGGAGCTGTTTTGACACCAGCTGCCTGGGCTGGGCTCTTAGGGGCTCAGCTGGAAGGAGGAAGCGGCCCGGTCCCAGCCAGGCAGCAGGTGAGTGGGCAGAGCGGGGAGCAGAGCTGGCTCTTCTGCAGTCAAATGCTCTATCACTGAGCTATACCCCCCCCCCCTTCTGAAAAGTGACCTTCAATTTCCCTTTCACCTCCCCATTCCCCGCTCCCCTGCAGTCCTTTCTGTTCTTCCTGTCTGTTTCTCAAACGCGGTCTCCAAGGATGTTTATCACACACACGTTCCTCTCTCTGAACACCCTTAGAGGCCTTTGCATTGCAGAGGAAGGGAGCCCAGAGAGGCCAGGCCAAAAGCGTGAGGACACACAGCAGCACTGAGGTGTGACACCACACATACACGTGGACCTGTCACACGGTGCACCATGCGTGTGTACAGTGAATTTGAGTAAATTAAAAATAAACTGGACCAGAACCCAGGTGCCCTGGGTGTTCTCGTGTGCAGCCCAGTGCTAGCTTCCCTGGGTCACTATTTTTCCTTGGTCACTTTTATTTTGCTTTTGTCACTTGTCATGCTGCAGGTGCCAGGTTCCCTGCGGAACAGTTAGAAGATACAGATGCGCTCTCCCAAAGCTTTCAGAAGGCCACCGCCCTGGAAACGCTGTGTTCTCAGTCATAATGAAATCACAGGGCCCACACAGCTCTCTGAGCTCTCTGCCCCTGGTGTGTGGTGAAGTAGACCCCGTCCGGGGAAGCAGGCGGCCATAGGGCTTGGTGGGCCACGCGGTGCCCCTGTGGTGTCAGCCCCCCAGAAACGCACAGGCAGGGCTGTGTCCCTATAAGATTTTATTCTCAAAGACAAGTGGAGGCTGGCTCCAGCCCAGCTGCAGCATCTGAGGATCCCAGGGCGGCGCTGGGCTGTGTTTCTCCAACCCTGTATGGTCGGGCGCTTAGCTCGTTTCCGGTTTCTCAGTCTATAAACAGACTCGTGATGAGCATCCTTGGAGCTCAATCTTTGCTGATCACATCATTAGTTATTTCTTTAGGACGAATTCCAAAAGCAGAGCTGTCGCCTCGAAGGCCCAGGCCTGCCCCCATTTATCTGTGTCTCGTCTGAGCTCCGGGCTGGGCTGTCTGGCCCTGTGCAGGGACAGAGCTCTGCTCAGAAGTGCCTGGAGAGTGGGATGAGGGGCAGGGACATAGACAGAGCCACCCTGTGGGGCATGCTCCCCCAAGTTCCACCTGACACCACCCAGAGTCTCCGAAGGTTCGAATTAGGCGCAGCTGTGGTAACTGAGCCCCTCGCCTCTCACACAAAACCGCCATTTCTTAGCGCTGGGAACATAGTCAGTGAAGAATTTCCAAAGCATTTTTTAAATTAGCAGGGCTGGGGCGGCACGGCCCTTGGCCCCTGGAAATTGCAGGGAATGCTTGATGCGTGCACGGGAAACAGACTCTCCAGGCCCCGCAGGATCAGCATGCTCTGCCCCTGGAGGAGGACAGAAGCTGGTGGAGGCGAGGACGCAGCCAGGGTGCACCGAGGCACTGAGGGCTGGGGCAGGACTGCGCGGGAAGGCTTGGCTTCACGGACAGTTCCCTAACCGGAAACCAAGGGCTGCACGTGTTGAAGACACAGCTCAGCGCGTTGGGCATAAGTAAGCACCTGGGGACAATCACTGGCTCTCCTGCCCTGAAGTTGCCAGTCCCCTCTTGTCAGTATTCTTCGGTAAGCACACTGAGCTCAGCGCTCAACCCTCACGGGGCTCTTAGCTGTCCCTTGGGCTGCTCGAATGAGACCACACACAGCAGGCGGACCTGGTCTCCCTCCGGCAGACCACCCCACGTGTGCCACAGCCACAGGGACAT
Source organism: Heterocephalus glaber (assembly GCF_053883595.1). NCBI lineage: Eukaryota > Metazoa > Chordata > Mammalia > Rodentia > Bathyergidae > Heterocephalus > Heterocephalus glaber. The sequence goes on from NW_028258137.1 coordinate 2,651,887, forward strand.
CCCTTTCTGGGGTTCCTCCCTCAGAGGGTCCACGCAGGCCGGGCTGTGGATCTGTCCCGCAAACAGTACAGCTCGCCATCCACAGGCCTGGGCGAAGAGCAGGCCACTGCTGTGAACAAGGCAGAGGACAGGGAGCGGCTGCATGGGACGGGCAGCACTCAGCAGAGGTGCATTTGGGGGAAGTCCTGGGGTTTGGGAAGAGTTTTCAGGGTAAGAAACAGGTGCCAAGGTCCTGGGGCAGACTCTCTGTGAGTGCGGGAGGAGGGCAGAGGGGAGTGGCTGCCTGCAGGGTCCAGCCGAGGGACCACCTCTGGCTGAGGCTGTAAAGGATGGCTCGACTGTGCCGTGCGCGGCTGGGCATGCAGAGGGCTGAGTGCAGGTGAGGAGGCCGGGTCCCTACCGTCTCCACCTCCACATGAGAGAGCTGGGAAGTGCCACCCCTGAGGTAGCACCTCACCTCTGCCCTGGCCAGCTGGGCTCCCCTGCCTCAGCCTCTCCTCTGTCCCCTGGTCCTCACTGGCACGATGTGGGCTCCTCATGACGCAATTGGGAGGCAGTGTCTGCGGGGATGGGCAGAGTGCACTCTGGAGGTCTCGGCCCTCAAGACTCTTTCCCTGCCCAGTGCTGATGGCCAGGCTCGAGGGGGAAGGGAGCCCATGGTCTGTGCCGGGGCCACCTTGGTGCCAACCTGGCCACACTGCCCACCTGTGGGACCAGGAGTGCCACTCCTCAGGTGGAGACCCCAGCGAGGGGACAGAGAGACAGGCCACGGGGCGGCCGTCCTCCTCCTTGGGGCAGGGACAGTGGCCACACTCAGGCTGGGGCAGGATGGGCCACGCTTGGGTGGCACAGGCACTGGCCTCCTGTGGCCCGGCCGATGGAAAAGTGCTTCCATGAAGCCTCAGGACAGATGTGGTGAGAAATTCACTGCAGGTGGAGAGCCACAGGCCTTGATGCGGACCAAGCCAGCTTCCTGAGTGGTGCTGTGGCTCTGCTCTGCGGGGTGGTGACTCGAGAGGCATCCCATGTGTTCCCAACGCCTGGCAGGGGTGGAGGGGCATCAGGTCCCGAGTCAACTCAACCTTCCAGTGGGATTGCTGGATGGACCAAGCTTCCTTAGCCAGGACTAAAGAGCGTCCACTTGCAATCACCCCCACCACTACTGCGGTGCTGGAGAACAGCTCAGCACGCACACATGTGCACACACACACACGCACACACCACTGAAAGCAGGAGCCAGGGTGTGGAGGGAGGGGAGCTGTGGATTCACGGCCCAAGCTGCCCCGACTCCCAGGAGATGTGGCGGCCCCTCTGTGGGTGCAGGAATCTGGGGGATTTAGGGGAAGGAGTGCATTCACCTCACTGCACAGGAGCCTGGAGAGGATGTGGATCCTGGCGTGAAGCCATGAGCAGTGGGGTGCTGCACTAGTTACCAAGTGATTGCAGACAACACCCTAAGTAAGCAGGAGGATCGAGATCTAAAGGGGCACAAGGAACAGACTCCGCATTTCTGCCCAGGACCCCAAGTACCCATGAGCCAGGGAGCCGGGCTCCAGGAGGAAGTGGTTTTGTTTGGAGGACTAATGCACTGGCTTTCACAACCTGGACAGACTCCCTGTTCATCCCTCAGGAAGAGCTGCTGGTGGCTGGCCCTGCTGTGGCCAGTGGGAAAAATCAGCTCACGGTGCACATGGGGTCAACTAAACATCTGGGGAAATGACCAGGCCGAGGGGAGGCCCCGCAGCTGGGGGCCTGCGGATGCCTGACACATGTGTGCGGACAGAGAAGTGATCCATCCAGCACCATCCCCACAGCCCTGCTAGATTTCCGGTTTTCCTTACTAATTAGGCTCCTCCCACTCCAATCCGGTCTACCCAGGTGTGTGGAGACCTTGCCACATGTGACAGGAGCGGCAGACTGTCCTTCCCAGGTGCCCTGTGTGCTTACTGCCAGGTGCTCGCACTTCCTCCTCTGGCAACTACAAGCCTACCAACTGTGGTGTGAGCCCCCCAGTGTGACCGCTAACTCATAAAAGTGAGCAGGGGCCATGTGGCTGCCCTGGGATGCTCATTTTGGGGACGCAGCTGCCATGCTGGGAGGAAGCCATGCAGCCAAGTGTTCAGCCCCATTTGAGGTCTGGCCAGCATGAGCCAGGTGCCATGTAAGACAAAGATCTTCAGAGGGTTCCAGCCTCTAGCCATGAAGTCCCAATGAACTGCTGACGGTGACCTGGGTCACAAGATCATGCAGCAGAAGCCCTATTTCTCCTGTAATTCTCCTTCCAGACTCTCTTGTTTGGAAGCAGGTTGCTAAGTCCAGCCCACACCCAAGGAAGCCCTGAGCGCCACATCCTGCGTAGACAGTGTTTGCAATCAGGATTGTTCCATGGGGACACCTGCCCGACCTACGCCATAAGGGGTTTTTACATTCAATGTTGGGACATCCTGAAGTTTGGAATAGCGGATGGAGTCCTTTGTCAGGGAGTTTACTCATTCAAGTCCCAGTGTGAGGCCCTGGGGCAGAGGTAGGTCACGTGGTGAGAAGTGTTCTGGAGAGTAACCGCTGGTTACCCAGTGTCTACATGCCTTTTCTTTAGTGACAGAATCCTAGTGGTTTGGTTGGGTACATGCTTGCCCATCAAGGACTACATTTCCCAGCATCAATGGAGTCATATGACTGCTTCTGGCCAATGGGGTCAGAATGGAAGTGGCCTGTTCAACATCTAAGCCACAGAAGGGCTCTGGGATGGAGAAGTGGGAAGAAGAAATCCAGTGCTGGGTTCTGATTTTCTACTCAGCCAGAAGTGTTGGTCCTGTGGTCCCTAGGATCAAAGTAGTGTCATCAGTATTGCATTGAAACAGCTTCCTGATTCCTAAATTCTACATGCACGAAAGAGTCAGATTTTAGTGCGTCTCAACCAAAGAGCACTTTGTCCTGAGTCAGCCTGAGCATTCTGTGTGGCTCTCTGAACTTCCTAGAAGGCGCTGATGCCCACGATTTTGGAACGCCCAGGGTACACTCTGTGGAGCATGTTTGGTGAGGTGCTGGCCGCTTCTGTCTCCCTGAAGATGAGCTTCTGCTTTGGCTTCATTGTCATAATTATTACTGCAGTGTATGTATGATCCTGTCACGTTCAAAGACTTCTTTCCCGCTTCCAGTTCTTGTTTTGGGGGAGGAGGAACTTGTTAACCCAAACTCTGAATTGCAGCTCTAACGAGGCTGGTCCTAAATGTATGAAACAATTTCCAAATTGAGGACACATGAACCCATTCAGGGCACAGGAATTAGTCTGCATTCCAGGTCAATTAGGGAAATAGTTTGCAGTTACTACTACATTTCGAGGCACATCAAATAAGATGGAGAAATCACTGCTGAATGTCACTGTCAGAGAGACACAGCCAGGAATTTCTGCCTGATTTCAGGATCGACTGGCTCAGGGAGTCCCCAGTGGAGGGACCAGAAATCGCAGGCCTGACTCAAACCACTGTGAACTCGGAGCTGACTGGAAGCCCTCCCTCCCTCCCACCCCAGGGGCCTGGGGTCCAGGGGAGATGAAAGGCTCGAGGTCTGGTAATCAGAGAAGCAGATACTCTTAGGTCACCTTTTCCATTTCTGTCAAGCACAGGCTCGCACTCAGCCAAGATCCCCCAGGACCCGAGCTCATCAGCTGTGAGCGTGGAGGAGGAGGCTCGGGGCTGAGCAGTTACCGGGTGGCACTGCACTGCCAGCCACATGCCACGAACTAACGCAAAGTGAATAATGCGCTTCGTTAAATATTTCCTCCCACGATGGAAGTCCTGGGTCACCCAAATTTCTTTTTCCATTCGACATTTCCACTTCTTTTCAGACCAGTTATCCACACTACAATCTGGCGCTCCTTGGACAAGCGCTTTGTATGCGAGCCACCTCGCTTTCTGTCAGGGGCCTTTGAAATGGAACACCCCCTTTTTATACCCTACGACTTCCTCCCCTGGAACGGGTCAATCCCATTAGACTTTTAACTTCCATTTTTAAAACGCTGATAAAAACGTATAGATGTTTGAACCCCATCCAAGGAAGCCTGCTATGGAGCTCTGTGGAAGTGGCCAGTAGGGAGGGGAGCCCATGGCCAGGTGGGGCTGGGGCCCAAGGTGCCCGCTCACTGCCCTGGTGCGCAGCTTGGTGGCCCATTCTCGGCCTGGGCTCAACCACCCAGTGTGACGGGGCTGCAGGATCCTCCGCATGCATCTGTGTGGCTGAGGGTGCTCTCACACATGTTCCCGGAAGTGGCTGGGCTTCTTAGAAGAAAGAAGTGACTTAATGGGAAATAGGACCAAGCCCCGGATGTGGAGTAGCGTATTTTACCACGTGGAGAGGTTGGATGTGTTCGTGTGTTCCTCCTCCTCTTTTTGTTTCTTGTCAGCTTTGCCAGAGCAGTGAGGGGCAGGGCGAGCCCTGGCCTCCCCAGCACAGCCCCCGGAAAGGGAAGGACACTGTCCCAAAGCCCTCAGCTCAACCAGTGACTGCCACCAAGTGCTGCCAAGGCAGAATGGCTGAAAACAGTGAGTGAAGAACATGTTCACACGCATTGTCAGCAAGGCTCTGACAGGCGGCAACTCGTGGTTATTGTGTTCCTTCTGTGCAAGTGCTGTACTGACGTCCTTCGTTCATTCTTCCTATTCCAAAGCTGTGGAAACTGAGGCTCCTGGCTCAAGGACACGAATGACAGCGGCTGCTCCATGTGTTCTGCTCGGTCTCTTCTGCAGACTATGTCAATACTGAGGTCACCCCAGGAGGGAGAGGCTGTGATCCCAGCCGGGATACAGAGAAGGACCCCAGGTGGCTCCCTGCCCAGGACCTTGTGCCCCACAGGAGCCCAGAGAGGCCCATGTCAGGCCTGCAGGTCGGGCACTGCTCTCCCAGGCTACAGGGCAGCTCCACCCCAGCTGGTTTGGGCTTCTTTGGACGCAGAGCCTGAGATGAGGACTCGGTGCAGGGCTGTGTCAGAGGCCGGGAAGGAAGAGGCGACAACTTTACCCTGGGGGGCAGTGGGGATTTGGGGATGCTGTGCCTGAGCTCTGTCTTCCGGGGGTTCAGAAGCCAGAGCAGAGCCGCTCACCCCGGTCCTCAGTGTCGTGGCTGCTCCAGGAAGGGGTGGCTTCTCTGCCCCTTTGGCCTCGTGTGTAAGTGGCATGTGGCCCTGCAGCCCAAGCAGTGCAGGAAGCCACTGGCACCCGTGTGCCCTGCTGTGGATGACCTCAGGTGGGTCCAGGGCTCCCAGGCTGCCTCCCAGTGAAGCTCCACCCCCTTAATGCCCTGTGCACACGCATCCTCTGGCCCTTCCAAGTCCCCTCAGGAAGGGACAGACAGGGCAGGCACGGTGGGTGGGTGTGGTACCTCCTGGGTGTTCAGCATCCAAGGGCACTGTCAGCTGTGACAGCTGCTGTGCTGTGTGACATCTGCTGTCCTCATCATTTTGGAAGCAGAGCCAGTGGGCACGCTCGGCGGAGGTCCCAGAGGGTCACACCCTGTCCTCAGACATTTAGAGGGCAGCCATGGGGAGAAAGGTCAGAGGCGTCCGGTGGATGAGGGTGGTCCTGGTGCCCTGGTGCCGAGCACCCTGCTCCTCCGGGGCCACGGTTTTGGTGACAGGCGTGATGGGTGGCAGTCCTGTCCCCAGCAGGTGGGCCAAGGCCCCAGGGGAGGAATGACAAAGGACCTGGGGGAAGGCCCAAGCTGTCATCGACACGGTCTCCTGAGCCAGCCTGGGCTTGTGTAGACTCCGACTCCAGGCCTGGGGAGATTCCGGAAGCACGGCCCTGACAGATGCCTGGCGCCGTCGGGCAGCCCGTGTGTGCTCGGAAGAGCGGGGACAGCGTCCTGCACACTTCGCCTTTACGGATCCCAAACCTCGCGCTGCGCACTGTGAAGGCGTCACAATCATGGACTCACTTCATCGCATGGGCAGTCCTGTGAGTGTCCCCCCTGTGCTCCCCATTCCATGGCTGCAGAAACCAGGACACAGAGAGTCAGGCCCTGGGGAGGGGCACATGGCCAGCCGGTCCCTAGGCCAAGCCAGGAACTAGCCAGCCCGGACAGAATCCCTTCTCGCTCCCAGCAGCCGAGCGCTTGTGTTCTCTGGTGAGCCTTGTGCGCCTGCTCTGTGAGAGGGTTTCTGGGGAGGCCCCTGGGTCCCTATACTGAGCCTGGGGCTTCCTGTTTCTGCTGCTCTCTCTGTGCTTCCATCTTTTCTTTGCCTGAGCTTCTGCTTCCTCACAGCTCTGGCTTTTCAGTTTCTAACATGAAAATTTAACCTAAGGAGATGACCCCACACTGAGGAGATGCCACCCAGCCCATGTGGACTCCAGGCCTTCACCCCCATCCGGTGCCCTCTCAGCCCACTCGTCCTGGAGCAGGGCTTGGTCGGGATTTCTCAGAGAGGGGTTCTGACTGGTCCAGATAGTCCATCTGCCTGCATCAAGTCACACAGCATTGGCTACGGAGAGGCCGGCCCCAGACCAATCAGATGTGGCCCCAGGGCCCTCTCAGAGCAAGGATGCCTATGGCTGACCCTGGGGTCTTGGGTGTGCTGGAGCCACACTCATCAACTTGGTGACATCCCTAAGGTTGTCACTTTCACTTTCTCTTCTTCAAGGTCTTGCTTTCCTTGGCTACTTCCCATCGTTTTCTGGTTTTTGTTTGTTTTTGGTTTTTTGGTACTGGGGCTCAAACTCAGGACCTTGCATTTGCCAGGCAGGCGCTGTGCCACTGAGCTAAATCCCTGGCCCTCCCATCTAATTATGTGCTGCCTACAAACAATTTGTGATTTTATAGGAGTTCCAAACAGGTGGCATTATGGGAAGAAAAAGTAAATCGAGTCTGCACTAGTTAGAGGTTTGAACACACCGTTTTAGACACGGAGAGCTCAAACAAATCAAAATGACACACATGCGGCTGTTTTGAAAACCATAGCAATCAAGGCTGCTCCAGTAGATGTGTAGGGGCCTTATACAGATGGGCACACACTTCGGGTGACATTCTCTGCCAGCTCTGAACACATTCTCCTCTCTTCTTCCCACTGTCCTTCCACTCCCCCAGCCCTCCACGCGAACTCGACTTTCTCTTATCTAAGACGGATCCTCTGTATCCTCTGTGTTTTTAAAATCGCTTGGTAGAGAGCAAAGAAATGAGCATGAATGGCATTTGCAAATTACTTTCAGTCTGTGGCTTTGAAAAGAAGGGTTATGTAAAGTATCGATAGCTAAAATACTTTTGCAGGGGGCGGGTTTGAAAAATGGCAGATCAAAAGCGTCTCAAGATTTGGTGTGGGTTTGTGTCGGGCATCTGTTCTCTCCAAAGGAAATCTCTGGCAGGTATTAATTTGAGGGAGAAAAAAGAGAAGTTTTAAGACAAGGGTGAAGAAAGAGTGAAGGGAGAAAAATTACAGCATGTTTTAATTGTGACTCGGAAACTTTGTAAACACAATTCACACATGTATCACTTCTAATCACAGTCCTGGCTGGAGCAGTAATTATGATAAATCCTTTGTCAACCCTGCTTAGAAGCCCTTATGAGGTAGTCAGAATTAGTTCACACTGTAGACAAGAGTTCAATAAAAATGCAACCAGCCCAGTCCCTCTGCATCTGGAATTCCACAGGCCCGCAATCAGATGTTCACCGAATCACACTTCTCCCTGCCAAACGCCTTGGCAGTTTAGCATAAACAAGTCTTGAATTCATTAAGTTGCATTTTTTGGCCTTTAATTAGCTAACAGTTGTTCGTTTCAAGCTTGGCATGTCAAGAGCTCGGTTTCAAGGTGGAACGACACGCACTTTGTCTGCAAGGCCAGTCCTGCTGGCTCTTGACCTCTCTGGGCGGCCCCTGAGGAGGAAGAAGGCTGGCAGGGAGCATCGTGCCTTCGGGCAGCCCCCTCGGGGCTGTCGTGAAGCAGCCCCTCTCAGGGGAGCCGGAAGGAGCTCCTCCAGCTTCACCTGAGAGCAAGCTGTCCTTCGATGCCCCCCCTGGTGACTGCGTTGGCAGACGGGGTCCCAGGCCAGTCTCAGCAGGACACTGGGAAGCCTGAATGCTGCTCAGTGGATCCTCTCCTCCTCCGGGGCCACTGGGTCCTGGCCAAACTGCACTCCAGTGGCATCCACTGCATTTGTCTAAACTTACAGCTTCAGATGAGCTACAGACCTGGTAGGACAGGAGATGGAGCTTCTAAACCTCAGCCCACCGCAGCACCACATCTCGCGCTCGCCTGTGTTAAAGCCAGCGCGGAGACCGGGGGCGAAGGAGCCCCCCACACAGATGAGGGATGTGGAGAGACAACGACGCCTGGTAGGTGACATAGCTTGCTTTCCTGGAGGGATCCACATTACGGATCTCAGCTCAGAAGCTGAGGAGCCCAGCGACTGGGGAGTCGGGTACCATGGCCCAACTTACGGTTAGAGAAACCAACGCACATGAGCACGTGGCATCAGTCGGTGCTGGCCAGGCCTGCAGTCTGGGCTGCTGATGCCCAGGGCAGCAGAGAAAGCAGACTGGCCTCGTTTTGCCTGTGCAGCGTTAGTAAGAGAAACTCCTGTCTCCCCGGGTCCCAGGGCTCAGGTCATCTACACACGTCACGCACACGTCACGCACATGTTCAGCCCACACGTGTTTGCACACGCCTCTACACTTATGCACACATGTATCTCATGCACACACATCCATGCACAGGCCCAAGGCTTCTGGAAACTCCCCTCCTCCCCTCACCAGCTGGTGCCTGGTGCTCCACCTGCCGGGCTGTGGTCTTCGAGGGCAGTGCCAGCTGGTGGCGCACTGGACCCTGACTCTGTGCTCACAGGGTTAGGGCACCCGAAGACCCACACGCCACTGGAGGGGTTGGGGACAGGCGGGACAGACGTGCAGAGGGCACAGCCAGGCTGGGGTGGGGGCACAGGTTCACAGGCCACACCCAGGTGCTGTGGGAGGATGGGAGACGGAGGCCAGTGCCAGGTCGGACGCCCACAGAGGAGCTTCCAGGATGAAGCCACGGGGGGCCAGGAATGTCCCCTCCCTCCACTGCCGTCCAAGGCAGGCCACTCTGCAACTTCATTATCTCACCTGCCCATTCTTATGGATTCCTTTCCTTTTGTGGCCTGGACGGCTGTCTGATTTTCTTTCAGAAGTCCCTGGGTGCCTGGCCACGGCAGAATGGGTGCACACTGGCTGTGCACTTGTGCACTGAGTGGACTCGCACCATGGCTGGCCCCTGATTCGCTTGTGCATTTAAAACAGGGCGCCCAGGACATGGCAGCTCCCAGGACAAGGGTGGCCCTGCCTTTGTGGAGCCTATGGCCTCTGGCCCTGAAGGAGCTGTCTCCTAGGCTGGGACAGAGGAGAGGGGTGTGGAGCCCAGAAAGGGTGCTCAGCTTGGGTGTGCGGTCAGCGAGTGCCAGGCACAACTTGTTTGGGCCTGAGCGACTCACCTCTCTAAGTAGTGAGATGGGCAGAGCCCCCACACCTCTGTACCTAACTCCCCCCGCTGCACTCTCTGTGGTTCCCCAAGGAAATCTGTTATGGTTTAGATCCACAATGTCCCTCAAAGTCTTATGTGTCAGAGGTGGGGCTTTCAAAAGGTGACTGGCTCATGGGGTGCTGCACTCATCACTGGATTAACTCGTCAGTGGGTTCTCAGCTGACTTTGCTGCTAGGAGGGGGCCTCATTGCAGAAGGTGGCGGGGTCCCTGGGGTGTGCATTAGGGGGTGGATCTCCCTCCCTGTCTCTTCCTCTCTCTCTGCTTTCTGGCTGCCTGGGTCGAGCAGCTGTCCTTCACTACACCCTTCTTCTATGCCATTCCTGCTTTAGACCCAGCCGACCACAGACTGAACCCTCTAAACCACAAGCCAAAGTAAATCTCTCCTCCTTTAAGTTGTGTATGTCAGGTATTTTGTCATAGTGATGGGAAATAACAAATACGTTTCCAACCAGGAAGAAAAAAGGAAAGGGGGATTCAGCTTCATGAAAAAGCTTCTAATAGTACAACCGTCCCAGATTAGCAGGTACAAAACACCTAAGAAGCAGTCACACCTGCTGTGAGCCTGTGGGCTGACAGGACTCAGCCGGGTGGTTCTTGTGTGCTTCATGGTGTCGCTGTGTCTGAAGTGAGCTGGGGCCTCCAGCGGGCTGGGCGTCCAAGGCAGCTCACTTTCACCACAGGCAGTTGCCTCTGGCTGTCAGTGGGGTACTCAGCTACAGCAGGGCAGCTGAGTGGCCAACCAGGTGTCCTGTGGCCCTCCACATGATTGGGCCTCCCTCAGCACCTGAATGGGTTTTAAGAGCAGGGAAGTAGGAACTGTTCATACTCTCGGATGTGAGTCTCGAGGTTCTAGACTGTCACCTCTGCAGGTTCTGTTCATTGTGTCCCAGGACTGGCTAGGGTGGAGGGGAGGGATGTAAGCCCCATGTCTCAGTGGAGGCACACGGGCATACGGGAAGCAAAGGAGTGGATGGCTTCTGTCTGGCATATGTTCCCCACTGAGCTTCTGATCACTGTGATAGCTGGAGAGGGCCTTGATGGTTTCACCTGTGCTGGCTCCCGAAAGGCGACCCATGACCACAGCTCTCCATACCTTCAGTGACAAATGTACTCTCGACTGGTCATGGGTGAGGTGCACTGAAGTGGTAAAGAGACACAGGTCTCAGTCCTGCTTCTCTCACGTGACCTCAGGGAAGTTATTGGGCCTCTCTGGAATGGTTGGTGATGGCTGCATGAGAGATGCATGAACAGCTCTTAGTCCAGGGCCTTCTTCCAATGGGCAACATTCTTCATGGATGCTTCCAGAATCCCACTTCGTGGAGGAGTCCCACATTTATACTCAGACTTGGGTCTGAATCTCTTCTTAGTTGTAAGATCTCCCGAGTCTCAGTTTCCTCACCTTCGCCACTGAGGTCACACCAGGTGGAAGATGTGGATGGAGGGCTGAGCACCCGCTATTCCTCATCCCTTAGAATGCTCTTTCCCTGGACTCAAGAGGGCTTCAGAAGTCTCCAGTAACCAGAACATAACCACCTCTTATCAGAAGACGGTCCCTGCTCCCTTCTCAAAAGTAGATGGCGGGCAAGGATAGCACCTATGCAGGAAGCCCACAGCTTGTCCCAGGGCTCTGTGCATCTGAGGGGCACAATCAGTGGTGCTCTGGGGACACTCCTGACTCATCACCTCTTAAGTCCCGATCTTTCCTGCAGATCAATGGAGCCAGGAGAGCAGGAGTGCTTACACGGTGCCGAGCTGTGGCAGACTCCTGTGGGTGGGTTCCTAGGACCCCCCTCCTTTGCTGGTTCAGGTGGAGATGCGCTCAGCTGGTCCTCGGGCTTCTCTGCTGGAGGCTTCCCAGGGCCTTGCTTGCTGAGAGGATAGAGGCATCACAGGTGCAGATGTGGAGGGGAGGGAGGGAAGGGGAGCCCCTTCTTGGACTGTTCTGTCTCTCTGGTCATCAGGGAAACCCATGGCTGACCTCCTGCCTTGGAGGGGAGGGCATCTACCGCAGATGGCGGGAAGCCCTCAGCCAAGCCCTCCCAGGTTCCTCTGCCTCTGCTTCCGGTGGGTGTGGCCAATAGCAGGGTGAGCAGGAGATCTAGAGCAGGGGGCCTGGGGTGCTTGTCCCCTGTTCCCTTCCTGTTCTGCCACGGCTCCTCCATTGTCCCCGGCCCTTCCAGGTGGGAAGTGGGGACTCCGGGGGAGAGCGGGGACTGACTTCCCCACGGGCACCTGACAGCGTCAGCCACGTCCTCCCCTTGCCAGGCTTCCCTGCCTGTCTGCACCCGGCAACAGGTCCTCTGTGGCCCTCCAGTTCCCTGTGGGGGAGGCGACTTCCTGTGACTTGAGACCCCCAAAGCACGGAGCCCAGGGCTGGACATGGAGCTGGCGCTGGGACCGGCTGGGAGTTCTGAGACCCAGGTGGGCACCGACTGAGAAGGAGCTTTGTGATCTGGCTCTGGGCAAGGCTTGGGGGCCTTCGCTCTGCCAGCACCCCAAGAATGTGGCCCTGGGGAAGTCTGAATAGGCTGAATGCAGTCCTCCGGGCCCGGCTGCTGCCTCTCCCATAGAGCATGAGCGGATCTCTACCTTTCAACGGCTCTTCCAGCACTATGGCCCGATATGGTAGCCACGTGTGCGTGTTTAAATGAGTGAGAATAATCCCGACATTACATTACAATTAAATGCTACATTACAGTCCTCCCTGCGTTGTGCGTGCTTCGAGGTGCTTGCAAACGCCTGCCCCAGCCTCTGGGAGGCCTGAACTCCTCTCCAGGTACTCAGAACACCTCAGAAACTGTAAATGTGAGCAAACAGTTCCTGGTGCTGCTCAGGGGATCACGGAAAGGAGAAAAACTCGTACATGTTCGATGTATGTGCACATTTTTTTCCAATAATTTTGATCTATTGTTGCTGCAGCCTGTGGACCCGGAGAGTCAGCCATACAGCAAATGGAAGTTCAGTCCGCAGTCACCACACCTTCCTGGCATCAGTGGCCACATGTGGCTGGCACTGTCACACTGGACACAGCCAATCTGGCAGCAAGGCTCCTTTGGGCTTCCAGCCGGGTGCCTTGTACAGGCAGGAGCTCCGGGAGTGGGGATCCCCCGTCCCTCCCCCGCTGGACGCTTTGTTCACACAAGAGCTGTCCGGTTTTCCTTTTCCTCTGAGTATTTTCTCTTCCTCTCAGTCTGCTCCTGCTTATTCCCTCTTTGCTAACTTCCCAAGCAGTGAGAAGCACAGAAAGGACATGTCCTGGGGTGTCAGCCAGCCACCTGCCCCTGGTGTAGTGATGCTGCCCTCTGTCCTCAGCTTGCTCACCTGTGATACGGTCCAACAGCTCTGTGCAGGAAAGCTGAGTGCACATGGACAGTGACTGCACTGGGGAATTTTGAGGTTTACTATGTGCAGCACTCGAAAGTGGGTGCCAGGTTCTCAGAGGATAAAAGGGCGAGGTCCCCAGGATACTGAGGGGGTCGGCGAGTTGTCAGGGTTCCGATGAGGATCACCCATCACCTGCATGCTCTCCATCATTGTCATCATGCTGTCAGTTCCTTGAAGATTCGAGGAAACTAACAACCAACCAGCATTGGGTCGCGACAGGGCAGAGTCAGGAACGTGAGTGCCTTCGTGACAAAAGTGGCCACTGCCCGTCAGTATCCAGTGCTGAGGATTCGCCTCAGGGCCCTGCTTTGTTACTGGTACCTAATTCGCAGACCTGCTATTCCCAGTGTGTGACGTTATTACAAGGTGCTGGCAGGAAATCGGCTCAAGGCAGAAAATGCTGCAGATCATTCTCATGATTTGCTGACAGGAGAAGAGGCAAACATGAAGTGCCTGGGACTGCTCAGGAAGAGGCCACCCTCCCTGACCCCAGGGAGGCCAGACGCATTTAGGGTAAAGGAAGCAGCTGAGACACCAAGGATTTGGACCTGAACTTGGGGCCTGCAGCTGCATTTGGCTCCAGTGTGGTATGAGCTGGCACACAACACCCAGTCGGTCTTGGCTCAGTTTCCCTGTTTGCAAAACCCTTTTTTCTGATGGCTCTGTCTGCTTCACAGGGTTGCCGGCAGGATCAACTCTGAGGAAATGTCTCACTCAGTGTCACTTTCTGGGGCTGCAACTGTATGGTGGGTGGCTTGAGCGGCAGATGGCTTGAGCGGCAGGCTAGAGGCCGTGTGAGCTGGTCTGTGTCCCTGGAGTGGCTGTATTTTTGAAGGAAGCAGTACACACACGGCAGATCAGGGTACCTCCCAACCTGGCCAGGGCTCAGAAAGACTCGGATGGACCAGGGATGGCAGGGTCCCTAGGGGAGAGGTTATCTTAGCAACACTCCTCTGCCTTCATGGGGCGCCAGCACTGCCACCTGCATGACCTCCCTGACGCCAGCTGTCAGGAGCGATGCTACATAACTTTAGGGAAAAATCATTTGGTTAGCCTAGATCTCCTGCCTACAGCCCAGCTATGGAATTCCAAGACATAATTGCATTTTGGCCTCCGGTCACAACTGAGACCTCAATGATCCGGTGATGCTGTGATGCTCCAGGACAAGAAACATTCTGGGAGCTGAAAACATCCTGGGAGGAACAAACATCTACTCAGTTCCTCATTTTTCTTGGATTGTTACATCTTGTTTACGCAGGATGTACTGAACTCTCTGCAAGTCATTTGTTACATTTGTTTCTCCCGATGTACTGAGTACTGAATAAAAGGTGCAGTAAACTGTGGGCTTTCATCTTTGCGGCCCAGAGCAGCACTGATCAGACCCAAAGCTCAGCTTCTTCTCAGTCTCATTTTTCTACCTTTCCTGTAATTTGCCGTGTACTGCCGTGGCTCGCAGGAGACTAGGACTTACTGCAGAGGTTCTGGTAATGTCCCATTTCCCTGTTCCCTACAGCCAGCCACACCACGTGGGGAAACCGAGGCACAATGCAGTAAAGGGGCTTTCACAGCAATGTTTAGCTGAACCCGGGCCCAGCTGTGGGTGTCTTGGCTGATCTTCCTGCAGCTTCCTCTTCCGCTCTCCTGGTGTGGGCCACACGTGGTGGGGCCGTCAGGGCTGGGTCGCCCACCCTCTTTAAGGGGAGTAGGCTTAATTGAGTACCCAGCTTGGAAGTGTCTCTGTCCCCGACCCGGTGGTCAGTCTGAGAGTCCCTGATTTCGGGTCCCCACCCTTGGCCTGCAGATGAGGTGACTGAGGCCAGGAGCACCCGATCTCCAAGAGGGGGCGCTGGCAGGGAAGTCAGGAAGGGGCGGGGCCACCTTCGGACTGACACAGCCCGAAACGTTCTCGGAGGTCAGGGCCGCCTCAGAGGGGAAATTTCAATTTCAGCAAGAAAATGCATTCATTTTTATGGGGTTGGTTGATGGATTTGTCCACTGTAACCCATTCAAAAAATATTATATATATTTTAGAACGACATTAAGTTTATTTAGAGTTAAAATAAACCTTTGTAAATATTTTGGTGCTCTCTTTTTACCCCGCCACAAATAAAATATAATGAGCTCGACGTTGAGATATTCCTCTGATTTCTCTCAGTAGACATGTTAGATAAAAGACAAAGACTTTCTTATTTTTGGGTTCATAAAACATTCTACATTTATGGCTTCATTTTTCTGAAATCCAGATCAAAGCCTGGCTGTGAAACTTTACTGTCCCACTGCTCAGGGGTCTGTTGACTTAATGCATACTTCAAAAATCCCTTCTTCCCTCCAGACCCTCTGACCACCTCGTTGGAAAAAAAAAAAAAAAAAGGCTATTTGCATCTGATACCATTCAGGATCTGCAGGACTGAGATTGACAGGGTGAGCGGGGTGGGGGTGGGGGCTTTCCCAGGCCTGAGTGAAAGAATTAGCCTTATTCATGGCCACCCCGGCCTGCGTCCTGGGCCGTCCAGCACGGGGCCAGCGGCTCCTTGGTGGCCCTGTGATGTCTGTCCCCACGCCCACTCACTGGCTGCCTTCACGATCGCTGTTTATATGAATCCCCACAGAACCAAGCTTCATTTCATTTTATTTGGGAGAGAAACCCAGCAGAGAGAAGTTCAGGGGACCCAAATGTTTCTATAATTGCTTTGCGTTCTGAGTGTATTTCAGGCTGACAGCTGAGATAAAAAGCCCCTGCGGTCTGATGCTGGAGGTCATTTTTCAGTGCTGTGTGTGGGAAATTGAGCGTGGATGGTAACCGGGAGCTCGGGGAGAGCGGGGCCTCCCGGGCTGCGGGGAGAGACCCTGCGGTCGCTCAACGTCCGCGACGACAACGACACCTCCCCTGCGGCTGGCGCTGCCTCCGCTGAGTCTCGCGGATCTGAGGGGAGGGCCGGGGTATTTATCTCTAGCTCCGTTTCTGAAATTGCTCTAATTTTCTTTTTCCACCCACGTGGATAATTCCTGCTTCCAGTGCTGATGGGAACGAACCAGGGCCAGAGCACTACTCGCGATTCCCACGACGACTCCAGCAGAGACCGCAGGCCGAGCCGGGCCGCGTCATGAGAAAGCCGGGCCTTGTTTCTCCCGGCCGGCCCGCTCGTCCCCGGGTGCAGCGGCGCAGATCTGCCTCCCAGGGTCTCCACTCTTACTCGGGGTTCTGCCGTCTGACTAATGCGCTCATTTTACCTTAGCCCTCTTTATAACTCTGAAAGTCTCTGCGAATGATTTCGATACGGCTGTGAGACACACTGCGCATCCAGGGCAGGAGCAGCTCTGCCAGCGAGGACTCCTGCGCGGGGCGGAGGCCGAGGGAACCGGCGTCTGCGTCCCTGGCGGTGTTCAGGCAGCGGGAAGCCGCGGAGCGCTGAGGGCCAGGCTTCTCGGAGCTACGGGCCCCCTTCGTCGCCTTAACGGTGCTCTAAAGCGCTGCTGCCCGCGTGAAGCACATCCATCCACAGGCACTGGCAAACCGAGATGCTTAGAGAGTTTATTTTAATTAATCTAAAGCAACCATAAGCCCAGAATTGGAGTAACACTTTGCTCAAAATAAGAAGTCACACTGCAAGGGAAACAAAGACGGGTGGGCAGCGGAGCGCGGCTCGGCTTGCACGGCTCTTCGTGGGGCTGGGGCGGTGGGTTCCGCCGCCGCTCTGGCCCGGGGCGTGCGCAGGAGCGGGACCGCGCAGTGGGGGAAGGGACCGGAAGTGGGGCGAGCGTTTCCGGGTCATCAGGGGTTCTCTGATGCTGCACCCAAACTCAGCCAGGGGCGGCCTCCAAGAAGACCCGCTGGTCTCGGCTCTATCCTGAGAACGGTTCTGGGACGTGGGGCTCTGGTCGTCTGGCCGGCGCTGTTTCTCTGAGCGGTTCAAATCCTACACGCGTGGGTGCACTTGATGACACAGCATTTACAAAATCACTTTCCTGACCACCACCAACCTCTTCAGAAACGTCTTCCACACTTGGGAAGCGTCCAGCTGGCAGTGGGAGATACGTCTTCCAAAGTCCCAATTTTTACTTGAATGTTCACATCTTATTATTGGTAACAAACTATTTGTCGTTGTCCTGAAATGACAGGCCCCCCAAAAAGAGGTCTTTTCAGCTGCCAGCGATTCAAGCAACTGCGTACGCGCTTCTTTTTCTTGAGACAACCAGTGTATTCTGGCACAGTGCCACGGCAGAGTTTGTATATACTTTCCTTTTCATCATAGAGTATTAAAAGGATATGCACTCAAGAATTAAGGTTTAATAAAATTAGTGTTTTTCCTTTTCATCAAAGATGTAGTTCAGTGAAACTTTCATATTTTTGATGGGGCTCGAGGAGGAAGAACAGAACTGGCAATAGTTTGCCTGGTGACAATGCCCTGGTTCTTCTCAAGGTCACAGCAGGGCCAAGGTCAACAGCATGAAGAAGGCAGGGGACGGCCTCGTATGAGCACAGAAGTGGCTTTGACCCCTCAGACCCCCTGAAGGGCCTCAGGACCACATCTTGGGAAAGGGGAGCCAGGGTGCCCTGCAGCTCTGCCTTGTCCTCCTGTGCAGACACGCAGCCTGCAATCTAGGCCTGAAGGCCTGGGGCTAACGCGAAGGTGCCGAGGCTGGATGGCAGCAGGGAGCTGCCCACTGTGCTGCGGGCAGGGGCACACGTTTCTCTTCCCAGCCATTGGAAGCTTCGGGTGACTGCAGGGAAAGCGGTCCGGTCGGTCGGACTCAACTTGCTGGTGCTCAGTGTGGAGACAGCAGGGTCAGTGCTGCACGAAGTCTTAGAGGACGCCGGCCGTAGAGAACCAGGAGTTAGGGCAGGTGGGGCTGTGCTCAGGGTCGTCCCTGTGGTGGCCCTCTCTCCTGCTGGTCCTGGTGTCCATCCCAAAGCCACAGGGGAGGAAAGCCCAGCTTCTCACAGGAGCGAGAAGCAGGAGGTGGGGGGAGCAGAGGCCACAGTGAGAGACCTCGGCCAACTCCCCCGGCTTCGGTTATAACCCGCACACGGGAGTTACTGCCAATCCGCTTTTATTGGCCATGCTTGATTGGTGGCAGAGTGGAGGGCTCTCAGAACACTTGGGAATTAAAGCTATGAAGATGATCCTCAGAAAATGCATACAACATACAGGCATCTATGCATCTGTCTGTCCATCCATCCACCCATCTGCCCATCTATAGGTTCATCCATTTTATTTTGTGACAAGTGCCGGGCTGTTGGTCCATGGGTTCCAGGTTAAGGCAGGGTATGGAGGTATCTCCTTTCTCCCTAAATTGCAGGCATTGTTTGAGCTCAGCCTAAGTTTGTGGATGAAGTATATTTTGGTCCTTTGCTGTTGAAGACCAAAATGTGGAGAAAGCATCTCTTCTGTCTCATTTCTGGGAGGAATTCTGCTGGGAACAACAGCTGGGTATAAAAGTGCCTACTTCTGGAACGCAGCACTTCAGCATGTCCTCTCCAATTCCAGGTTCACCCCGGTGTGACATCTGGCTCTCTTGTTGGCTTGTCCTTACTTGCACAGGATGAGTGGTGGATGAATGACGGGAACTAGCTTTTAGAGCAACATGTGACTCTAGAGAGAGTAACTTTCAGGGCCCTGCAGTTCAGGCCACTATGTGAGCTGAGCCGACTGTGTGCCGCCCAAGGGTCCTGGTGAAAGAGGGAGCTAGGTTCTGACCACCCTGACTGCTCACCAAGCCTCATATGCATCCAAGGATGGGTACAATTTTCTGACTCACATAGAGGTACACAGCTTGCAGAGGGCAGCTCTGTCCATCCACCTGAAAGAGGACTTCTGGAAAGTCAGTGAGGTTTGTGCTGTGTCCATTGAGCGGGGCTGCCACCGTATTTCCCAGAATCCCTCCTGCTGCCCAGTGCCGAGTTAGTGTGACCCACGAGCTACACAAGTGAAGGCATGGAAGGGTAGGAGGGGAGTGCCATCTACGTCCCCATGGTGTGGAAGGTGAGTGCAGAACCACACATGGTGGCAGCTCATGCATGCTGCCAGTGGCTGGGGCACAGTGCCACCCACAGCCACTCTCCTCCCATGACCAAAAGGGTCCCCAGGAGCCAGCCATCCTACCTTAGAATGAAGGGCACCAGTGCTTGCGTAGCTCCCACTCTGTGCCAGCTCTTCTCTATGTTTCACCACTGAATCTCGCCAGCATTCGTCCACTGTTCAGCAAGCCCCTGAAATGCCCGGATGCCACATGACACACTGGGACACATGGAGGGGAAGGGGCTCAGTCCCTGCCTCAGGAGCAGTGTGGCCTAGAAGAGGCTGTGTGGGGTTGGGCAGACCTCAGCTGGTGAAAACCCTGAGTGTGTCTCTGCTAGGCTGTGAACTGGGTCTACAGAACATGTCTTGGAGAACAGAAGCATTTGAGGGGCTTAGGAGGCGTCTCTGACCTCAGGAGGGTCTCAGATACACTCTAGCAGGTCAGAGACTTGAAGTCTTTTAGTAAAGAAGCATTTTCCACCTCACAGTCTCATGGGGACCTGTGAGGATGCCTGTTTCAGAGCTGAGACCTCACCCAGGGGCTCCCTGATTCAGGACCAAGTCTTTTTTTTTTTTTTTTGAGACAATGTCTCACTGTGTAGCCCCGGCTGGCCTTGAACTCATAGCAATCCTACTGCCTCAGCCTCCAGAGCTGGGATTACAGGCTTGCACTGCCATGCCCAGTTTAAGGGCCAAGTCATTTCTGTAACCACAGTGCCCAGTGGTCAGGGGCCTTTTCTTTTGCTACATTTTGAGTTTATTCACATCACATTCTTGTGTGCATAATTTCACCTTGTGCTTTATTTAGTCCCTGGTCTCTGTGTCTCATCTCTGCAGCTGGACCACCCACCACAAGGGGGGCTTGGCCTCTCAGGCCCCCTGGCTTCCACACAGTGCCCGGCTGTGCCTGTCCATGGCAAGGGCTCAGCAGTGCCTACTATCGAGTGGTTGGGCTGCATCACTTTTGTTTTCCAGCCAAATTGTAACTGAGAGGGCAGAATGGATGTTTAGAAGTTAATTTTTTTTCATGTAGAGATAAACTGCTTCTCCAGGTCTCCTCATGCTGAGGGCTTAACCACCATCCCCTTCAGCTCAGAGGGAAGAAGCTGAGAATTGCTGGAGGAGGAGGCTGCATGGCAGCGTCACTGCCCGCTGTCTCAGCACACTCCCTCCCCTCCTCACCAGCAAAGCCCTTGTGCTCAGACACAGTGGTGTGGTGGCTCATGGTGACGTGAAGCCCTGTCTCCTCAGAGCCAGCTTTCTCTTTTTACCAAGCCACCTGTGTTTTTGTGGGGGTGTGTCCAAATCACTTTCTTGTCACTAAGACAAAATATCCGGCATCCACAACTCACAGGACTGTTTATTTTGGCTTAGGGTTTCAGGGGATTCAGTCCGTGGTCACCTGGCTCCATGCAGGGAGGTGGGGTGGAAGGGCCTGGGAGGAAGCTGCCCAAGGCACAGAGATCAGGAAGCGGAGAGAGAAGGAAGGAGCCAGGGAGGGAGATGAACCTTCCAGGCCACTCCCCAGTGACTGCCTCTTCCAACAAGGCCCCGCCTCCCAACAGACCTGGCTGTTGAGTTCTTTCCTCAACTCGCCTAAGAGCACTGCTCGGTGGTAAGCTTGCTCTGTCTCTATACACTCAGTGCCATGTCTCTGAGCTGTGGCTTGTGCAGAAGACAACCTAGAGCCAGGAGTGGTGGTGGTGCACACCTGTAATCCCAGCACTCTGGGAGGCTGAGGCAGGAGGATTGCAAGTTCTACCCCAGCTTGGGCAGCTTAGTGACTTAGCGAGACTGTTGTCAAAATTTAAAAAATAAAAGGGAGGTGGAGCTCTGTGTTCAACCTCTGTACCCTCAGTCCTGGAAGAACTTGCTGAGAAATATGACTTTAGTAACTCACTCATCCCTGTTTATGGGGGCCCCATGGTGCTGTCAGCTACTCCAGAGACGGCTGAGGGGACCCAGAGGTCTCTTGAATGGGCTGCGTGCTGTTTCATCAGAGTTTCTTTGCTCCAGGCTCCTAGTGTTGAAAAAAAGTCAGAGAGCTGATTCATTGTGATACATATGTCACACTAAACCTAGTTTCTATCAAATCATTTGTGTTTCCTAATCTACAAAAATATGTACGTAGATGATTTTCTTTTTCAGAGGGGTTTTCACAAACTTTCAAAAGGGTAGGGAGAAATGGCTCAGCAAAAGAAATAGCAATGTCAGGAATGTCCAGAGTAAACCAAGCTTTGCACAGAGCCTACGACCAGTGTGGATCCTTCACTAATGACAAGTCACTCTGCAGACTGTGTAAGCCACCCGAGGCCATGTGTTCCCCAAATGGCTGCTGAGGGAGCGGTGTACACGTAGCCGAGGGTCCATGTACCCTCAAAGCTTGGTTTTAGGTAAGCAGCAGAGAGATCCCTACCCCAATCACCCAGCCCTCAACAGGGAATTTGGAGAAGATCATCCTGCTAAAGGTATGTGTGTGTGTGCGCGCGCGCGCGTGTGTGCATGTATCATGCAGAATCGTTTTGCATCATTGCAAAGTGACAGAGACAGGAACTCTGTATTTTAAATAATCTGAAACTAATCCCCATTGTCACACACAAGGCTCGTCCTGTGGGGTGATTCCAGCACAGGGGACTCTTCCCCAAGCTTCGTCATATAACCTTCAGCACGACCTTTCACTGTGTCCGGCCAAAGGCCCAGAAGGGCACAGGGCCACAGGTGACCCATCTGTGAGCCGCACTCCAGGGGCATCCAAGTCCAGTCTGTGCCTGTAATCGCTGCATCGATTGTGGATCTGCAGGAGACTGGGAAAAATGCTGAGCTGAGCATGGTTTCCTGCCATTTGAGTGTCTCCAGGTTAGCCGGGGCTGGGAGCGTCCCCCTTCAGCAAGCCAAGCCTCCCTTCCAGTTTCTGTTAGACAGAGGATTTTAAAATTTCTCGTCATTTGTTTGGTTTATTTTAAAGTTCTTCTAAGTGGAGACAGCCCCTCTGAGCTCAGAATCCTGCCACACAGGTCTGGGTGTGGATAAGTGGGGCCCACGGTGAGTGATGTGCTGGCTGGAACAGCAGCTCCCGGCTGAGCTCTGCCCTGAGCAGCTCCGTCTCATCAAACAGCAGCTCAGCCCATCGGAGTGAAGGCCGAGGCGGATGGACTCGGTGACATGTCTGTGCAAATGGGTCCAAGCAGGGGACAAGCAGGGGAGAAACCTCTCACTGTACAGTACAACCCGAGGGAATACACTGATAAGTGAATTCATCTTGCTAATAAAAAAACGCACCTGTAAACTTATCCAATTAGGTCAGGGACACTTAGTTATTGCTGGGTCACAGTACCAGACACCCAAAACCTAAAGGAGGAGAGGTTTACTTTGGCTCACTAGAGGCTTCAGGCCTAGTTGGCCAGCCCCAAGGCAGGACAGCACGCCAGAGGGGCCTGGCGGAGGACATCTGCTCGGGACATGGTGGACAGGAAGCAGAGAGGGAAGGGAGGAGCCTGGAGGAAGACACCCCCCTAACAGCAAGTCAGCTATAATCTCCCAAATCCAATCATCTTCCAAAAGCCCACCCACAAACGCATGAGGATTTTGGGGGACATCAAGCTATAAACCCTAACAGACACCAGGCTGTCCTTTGATCAGACCACCTGGTGAATGTGTGACCTCACTCGACTGCCTGCTGTCCAGACCAGCTCTGCACTCCCAGCAAGCCCCACAGCTCCCGGAAGCGACTTGGCCTGGTCTGGGATCTTACCCGGCCTCCTGCAGTGACTTGGTACATCTGCAGATGCTGTGTGCTGTGTGATCTCAGGGTTACAGATCTTAGTCACTAAGATGGGAACAAAAGACCCTGTGATTGTGCGGCCCACTGGCTATGCAGTGAGTCTTGAGTACTTGGTCAGACAAGGCCATCGATATTGATGTAGCTTGGGAATTTATTGTCATTCAAACAATTCTGACCTTGTGGGAAAACAGGACTTGTCCAGCCTGTGTTACTGGCATAGCTTGCTCATGACACTGGGTCACCAGCTCAGTCCTGAATGATGGCCATGGTCACCCAACTCACTGGCAGGGGGCAGCAAGGATACAACTGTTTTGTGACTCACACAAAGTAGCCTCTAGTCTTAGCTGTGCAAATCTATGACTTCGAGGTCTGGGGAGGCAGCCAGTAATCATGCCCTTGAAGCCTCTGGGCCTGAAATCGATCAGAGGTGCTGAGGGAATCCGGAGCTCCATGTTTCTGGAGCCAGGAAGCAGAAGTCGCACTGCCAGCCCCTTGCTGTGGCTCCCAGGACAGCTAGAGCCATCTCTCAGCTGGTTTTCCTTTATACCCGGGCCCTCAGCTGCTCAGCTGCTGTTTTGGTTCTCTTGGGTTTTGAAAGCAGGTGGTCTGGGCACCCTTCACCATCACCCAGGGTGCAGGCCCACCCAGGTGCCACGGGTCTCCCGGGAGTGTTTCCTTGCTGGGCCTGTGGAGGAGAAACTGTGCACGGGTTGAGATGCATCTACTGTGGTCCCCTCCCTGTGGCCTGGATCCCTCTGGCTGTCTCCATGGCATCTACCTTATGTACAGGAGCATCATGGACATGTGTCCAGAGCCACCTCTCTCCCCACCCACCGTTTGTCCTACTGTCTGGTCCCTGCCATGGCCAGAGTGGACGGATGGAGGAAGAGCTCAGCTGAAGTGCCCATTGCAACACAGGGACCTGAGCTCCCCGGGGAAAGGCTGCACTCTTCCTGCCCTGTCCTGCTGGCCTCTCCATCTTTCCGATCCCTACGGGAGTCTGCCCGGCCCGTCCTGGGCTCTAGAGCTCGAGGGGTGCTTGGCACTGGCCCTGGTCAGGGGAGACAGCAGGCAGGCTGGTCTCCACGGTGTCCAGCTCGAGAGTTCTAGAGGCTGTGGGCAGGAAGTGGCCATGTGGAGTCAGCGAGGAGAACTCGCCTTCCTGAGCCTCCCCTCAGGGGTCCAGCAGACGCACCTCAGTGCACGGATGGACAGAGAGACCCAGAAAGGGGTGGAGTGGGTTCATGGGAAAGAACTCAGAAGCTTGGTGGGCAGAGCAGGAAACGCTCTCAGACCATAGGGCATTTTAGGGGAAGGGATACCGTCAGATGAAAGGGTGCCCAACAGCCTTGCCCCCTGACTCCCTGATACATCACACCCCAGAGCCATCCACTCAGGCCCAAGAGTTAGAGTATTTATGGCCCCAAGACATTCCCGGGGCATGAAACTCCTGGCACTTCTGGCTTTGCATCCTTCAGGTGAAGCAGACTCCAGGGCAGCCCCAGATGTGCAGGTGTTGGGGGAGATGGTCCAGAACCGCTCAGACCCGAGCACGGGTGGCCAGGCTGGACTGGCCAGTCCAGGACCCGAAGAACAGATGTGTGCCTCTCATTCCACCTGTGGTGTGGAGAGGGTCCCTCCTGCCCCTGGGGGTCAGCATGCAGAAATGTTTACTCCATGGAAACCGGCAAGTGCCGCATTCAGGGAGCTCTGGAGTACCTGTGGGGAAAGGTTCACAGCCTGGGTGGAACAAGGCCAATGTGGGACGCAGACACACACAGCAGATGGACGCGAGGCGTCTTCTAGGGGCCAGGTGTGGTGCTGAGCACTTTAGCTCATGGAACCCGCACAGTGACCCCATGGAGGTAGCACAGGACAGGATGGTATTACACCACATCTCAGAGATGATATATGCGGATATCCCCAGTGCATGTGTACATCTTCCCGCCACAGAAATACAGGAAGGATAAGCCTGGGCTAATCTAGGGGTTTGTGTGTCTGCTGGGCATGACACTGGGCGGGTAGACAGATAGCAGAGAGAACGAGCCTTCTGGATACTTCTGTTTTCCCAGTACTTTTTCTTTTTTCCACTTAATTTATTGGTACACTTTAGGTATACAACACAGTCACATTTATCATTAGGTACTTGGACCTTTACATACTGCATCTTGGTTCTTATTTTTCTCCATTCCCCTGCCCTCCCTTCACCCCCTCTACCCTTCCCTATTTACAAACAGTTTGTTTCCATTTTTTCCTTTTATCATATTTTTTCTTTTCTTTCCCCTATTCCTTTAGACATTTTCTTTCTATTTCACAATATCAATTATACATTTTGATTCTTATTTACTCTTTTGGTTTCTTACACTAGAGAAACTATTTGGTATTTACACAAGTGTGTCCTATTTCACTTGAGAGTATGGCCTCAATTCACTTAGCTATAAATGTGTCTAGTTTTTCATTCTTTACAGCTCAGTAATATTCCATTTTAGAAAAAAACCCCCACATCTTTATCCAGTCTCCAGTTGATGAGTACTTGGGCTGTTTCCAAGCTTTAGCTATTACAAACTGTGCTGCTATACACATGGGTGCACATATATCTCTGTGGTATGATTCTTTTAATTCTTTGGGGAACATGCTCAGCAGGGGAATAGCTGGGTCAAATGGGACCTCTAGTCCTAGTTCTTTGAGGTATCTCCATGCTGATTTCCACAGTGGTTGCACCAGTCTGCACTCCCACCAACAATGGAGAAGGGTTCCTTTCTCTCCACACCCCCACCAGCATTTGTTATTGGTTGATTTCTTGATAGCAGCCATTCTTTCTGGGGTGAGGTAGAATCTCAGTGTTGTTTTCATCCACATCTCTCGAATGACCAGTGATGTTGAACATTTTTTCATATATTTATTTGCTGCTTTGACTTCTTTTTCTGAGAAATGTCTGTTCATTTCAGATGCCCATTTTTGAATTGGGCCTTTGAATTTGGGGGGGGGTCTGATTTTTTTCATTTCTTTATATATCCTAGATAGTAGACCTTTGTCTGAGGTGCAGCTGGTAAAATTTTTTCCCCACATTTTAGGTGTCTCTTAACTCTCTTGGTGGTTTCTCTTGCAGTGCAGAAGCTCTTTAACAAGATGAGATCCCAGCCGGGGATTTAGCTCAGTGGTTCCACCTCCTGCCTCACAAGCTCAAGGACCTGAGTTCAATCCCCGGTACCAAAAAAAAAAAAAAAGATGAGATCCCAGTTGTTGATTCTTTGTGCTAGTTCCCGTGTTACTGAGGTTTTGTTCATAAAGTCTTTTCCTATGCCCATGTCTTTGAGACTTCTACCTAACTTGTCTTCCAGCAAGTTTAGTGTTTCTGTCTTAATATTTAGATCTTTAATGCACTTTGACCTTAGTTTAGTGCATGGTGAAAGATATGGGTCTTTCCCAGTACTTCTGATCACTGGAAGTCTTTCACCCATTTAAACATTTCCCACCCACAAAGACGGGAGCATCTTTGAGGATGAATGTACCCCGGCTGGCACCAGCACCTCTGCCGCAGCCCCTGGCCTCCACAGTTTACCTGCATGGACGTCTGGGTTTGAGGCTTTTACTGCATGCAGGCATTGCCTTGAAGAGCAGCCCCAACTCGAAGCACGCGGCTTGGGGTGTGGTGGCTGAGGACCGGACAGGGAGGCAGCGGGCCCCAAGGATTGTCATGCGCCAAGGGAAAACTGCCAGCGCTCAGATTTAGAGGTGCTTGGGAACAGCAGGAAATTGGCCTGCTGGGTTCTCCCCAGGGTGCAGATGACGGCTATGGGGAAAGCCCGCAGCTGCCCTCCTCCAGCAAGGAGTCTGGGGACCCCAAGTGGGGACAAAGTGGCTGTGCTGAGGGTCTGAGGGGTGAGTTGGATTCGATGTGTCAAACCCACCCCATCCCACCCGGGGCTGAATCCTGGCCAGAGACAGAAACAAACCAGCCAGTGATGATGGAGTCGAGCTTCCTTCCCGGCCGGCAGCTGTGGGAGCAGGTACGCCGGGAGCTCTGTGGCACCGGAAGGCCACCGCCAGCTGCTCTGGCTGTCTCCCATCGCCTGTCCTCTCTGGCAGTCACTGGAAAGCCCGGGTGTCCTCGGGCCCAGGGTAGCACCCTGTGGGCTCTGGCAAGGGCAGTGGGATCGCTGGGTGCAGGGAGTGTGCGGCTGCCCCGCTAGGACTTCCGGCTCCTCCCAGGGCTCTTCTGGTTTCTTGGCCCTGGCCACATGCCATAGGAGTCCCCTTCCCACTGAGCGCAGCGCCGATAGGAGCCCTCATTTCAGACCTGGCTCCTTCTCTTCTGTGTACGTGGCCTTGGGCGGCCACCTTCTCCTCAGAGCCGCAGATGACAAAGTGGAAATCCTGCTATCTCCTGCACCCGCTGAAGGCAGTGGTCATTTGGGAGCCTCAGCCGCCCACTTTGCTGATGGATGTCAGCTGGAGAGCGGGCCCCGTTCCGTCCATTCACCCCAGGGCCTCCCTCTGTGCCCCGAGCTGTAAGAGGCCCGTGGCTAATGGCACAGCATCCTGGGTGAGGAGCAGGTCGGTGACCAGCCCCCTCCGAGTCTCAGTCTTCTTATCCGTAGAAAGAGGTTGAGCTGGGGATTTAGCTCAGTGGTTTCGCCGCCTGCTGCACAAGCGCAGGACTGGAGTTCGATCCCTGGTACCAAAAAAAAAAGAAAGAGGCTCATAACAGCCCACCTCGGTGTGGGGGGCCTTGCCCTCCCCCCCGCTAGAACTCTTGAGTGCCTTTTACGGGCATGTCTGGGCCTGCTGCAAGTCTACCCGGCAACAAGGAAGTAGCCCCAGTACCCTCCCCTTGCTCCTTCCCTCTAGCCCTACGGTATATATGTTGTAGCAGCTTCCGCAATAAACGAGACTTGATCAGAAACCTGTCTTGTCTCCATCTCTCGTGTCCCCTGTCCTTTGTCATTCTCACTCCCCCTCTAGGGTCTCCGTTGACTTACCCGCGGGATGGGACACCTCGGGGCCAGCCAGGAGCAAGTGCGCTGGGCTCTGCCACAGTGGAGTTAGATCAGGAATTGGGGTCTACCGCTCCCAGCGGCACAGACTGCCCTGTGCCATCTCAGAGACCTGAGGGGGCCCTACTCCGCCACAGCAGCTGATGCCCGAGAGGAAGCAGGTACCACCCTGTGAGGCATCCATGTAGCCTTTGGCTTCCCCACAACCCGATTTTCATGCCCTCGACCTTGGCCCAGGCCTCCAAGGTCACCAGAGAAACCTGGGAAAGGCAGACCGCCCCTCCTGCTCCCAACCCACTGCTCTGCATGAGGAGGGGGTGGGAGGAGAGCACACACCTCTCTCTAGCCCACGTGTCCCAGCCCTCGGGCTGTTTGCCAGCCCCAAAACTGTGTCCTTCCTGCAAGTTCCAGGCTTGCTTCAAGCTCAAGGCCATGAGGCACTGCTCTCTGGGCCTACACACTCCTCATCCAAACAGCCTGCACTGCAGGAGGAGGCCAGCGCTGGGCCTTCAGAGCCTGGACAGCCAGGCTGGTGGTACACTTCCAGAGGTAAGGACAAGTGGAAATCCCTCCAGCCTTCTCCCAGGAAAGTCAGGGGACAGAGCACTCCCGGTGGCTGCCCTGCACCTTGGACAACATGAACTTCTTCACAAATGTGGAACTCGAGACCTGAGATGGCCCTGGAGAGGCACTGGGCACTCCAGGAGGGCAGATGGACAGCCAGGCAAACCTCTGTCCCTTTGGGCCTTAAATCCTGGCGCAGTGCTCAGTCCTGAGGTCAGGGTGGCCGTGACTCACCGAGACCGTGCCAGACTTGGGCAGGGTCTGCAGCCCAGCCGTGACCGGGTCTCCTTAGGCCACTCTCTGAGCCGCACTTTCCTCCTCTGGGATTTGGGCTCTCTTGTGCCCAGCGACGCAGACATCCCGCAGGAAGCTCCCCTATGTGACAGGAGTCACAGCCAGTAGCCAACAGGGACATCTGCCCGGTTGGGGGCTGCACCCAGCATGTCGGGCTGCCGGGGACCGGTGCTCAGGAAGTGCTCCACACCAGCCACATCTTCCTGCACTTGCCTCCACTCGATTCCATCGCTCTCAGACCCCTGCCCATCTCCAGAAAGTCACGTGTGTGGTGCCATTGTGTGGCGCAGCGTAGGGGCTGCGGTTGCCTTGCCTGGAGATGGGGGCCACTGTGGAGCAGACACGCCCCCCCTCGGCCTCTGCATCGGGACTCGTGCAGGACGGTGGCTCTGTGTGGGGCCCAGGGCCTCACCTGTTGCAACCACAGAGGCAGCACCTGCACACCCCACGCGGTGCTGTGCTGCCCCCACGGGGCTGGCCGCTGGGTCCCTGCAGCACTGCGCTGGCGGGAGGTGTCCCGTCACAGCCTTTGAAGCCACTTGTCCTCCTTGGGAAACAGGAAAGACACAGCGGTTGGCATACCGGGAAAGCCCGGCAGAGGAGCACAGACTCAGGAGAGCGAGGCCAGCGGCGGCCCTCCGGCCCTCACACCGACATCTCCTACATTGTACTTAAGTCCCATTTGTTTTGCTTTCTGTCTCCACAACAATTACAGAGATTTATTTTTTATTGCTGCAGCCAGGTCTGCCAGGACCGCACTTCCTTTTTCTCCTTAAAGGAACAGCTACACCATGCGGCCAGCCTAGGGGTGTGGCATTTTCAACCATGAAAATGAAAATAGACAAGGCTGGACTTATCCGCGGAAGAAGGGCGGTCGCTCACCCCTGTGCACAGCCCCAGGATGGGCTTCTGGCTCTTTTCTGCAGTCAGGTCCCTGCAGCCCTGGGACATTGTGCTTCCCGAGTGGCT
The DNA here is from genome assembly GCF_053883595.1 of Heterocephalus glaber. Taxonomy (NCBI): domain Eukaryota; kingdom Metazoa; phylum Chordata; class Mammalia; order Rodentia; family Bathyergidae; genus Heterocephalus; species Heterocephalus glaber. The sequence goes on from NW_028258137.1 coordinate 2,681,400, forward strand.
CCGTGCAGACCCGCAGCTCCTGGTTTCCTGGGGGTGAGGAGCTGACATAACGGGATGCACCCTGCTCTGAGTTGCTGCGGCCCCCTAAGGGACAGTGTCAGAGCTGCAGGGCCCTCCCTCTGGTGTGCCTGTGGCCAGGGTCTGTGATGGGTGTGTGTGCCTTTCCCTCAGCGTCTCCTGGTGTGCCGGCTGGGATGAGAGGCAGCAGGAGCGCCAGCTTCCCAGGATTTTGCCTGCACTTCCAGGTCACGGATGTGTGGCTGTGGGAACTCACTTGGCCTCTGAGGGCTGACAGTGGAAGCTGCCACCTGGGCTCACAGAGACTGCGTTGGTGATGGACTTGCAGAGCCGGGCGCGGTACCCACGGCCAGCTGGATAATGGCCCCCCAAAGACACCCACACCTCGTTCCCCAGAATCTGCTGCCCTACAGCACAAAAGGGACTTTGCAGAGCTGACTGAGCTAAGAACCTCAGGAGGGGACTTGTCCAGGACAACCCCTTGGTCCCTGTGCCACGAGGTTCTGATCAGGAGGAGCCGAGGGGCAGGGTCCCAGGAGTGGGACGATGGGTGGGAGGTTGTTGTGACGTCCTCAGGGGAGGACAGGGCTGGGAGCCACAGCATGTGAGCAGTGCCAAGACTGGAAAGCCTCTCCAACGCCTTCTCCCAGAGCCTCCGGGGGAAGTGGCACTGCTGACCCTGAATCAGTCCAGTGAGGCTCAGCTCAGACTGCAGACTTCAGAACTGTGGGGGTTTTAAGCCACTGAGTGCATTGTGATTTGTTCCTGCAGCTACAAAACAGGACCCAGTGCTGTGCTTACTGTTACTGATTGTGGCAATGCATGGAGAAGCTCACACTGTGCTGCTCCTAGACTGTCCTCTCTGGTTCCATGCTGGCTCCTGTGCCAGAGGTGAACCACCCACTCCTTCCTTTATCTGTCCATTCACCCATCGATCCACCCATCCATCCATCCATCCATCCACTCATTCACCCATCCACCCATCCACTCATTCACCCATCCACCCATCCACCCATCCATCTACCCATCCACTCATCCACCCATCCATCCATCCAACCACCAGCCCATCTATCCATCCATCCACTCATCCACCCATCCACCCATCCATCCATTCACCTATCCATCCATCCATCCATCCATCCATCCACCCACCCACCCACCCATCCAACCATCCATCCATCCACCCACCCACCCATCCATCCATCCACCCACCACCCCATCCATCCATCCACCCATCCACTCATACATCCACTCATCCACCCATCCACCCATCCACCCATCCATCCATCCACCCACCACCCCATCCACCCATCCACCCATCCATCCATCTACCCACCCACCCACCCATCCACTCATCCACTCATCCACCCATCCATCCACCCATGCACCCATCCATCCATCCACCCATCCATCCACCCATCCATCCATCCATCCATCCACTCATCCACTCATCCACCCATCCACCCACCAGCCCATCCATCCATCCATCCATCCACCCACCAGCCCATCCATCCATCCATCCATCCACCCACCAGCCCATCCATCCATCCATCCATCCACCCACCAGCCCATCCATCCATTCATCCATCCACCCACCAGCCCATCCATCCATTCATCCACCCACCAGCCCATCCATCCATCCATCCATCCACCCACCAGCCCATCCATCCATCCATCCACCCACCAGCCCATCCATCCATCCATCCATCCACCCACCAGCCCATCCATCCATCCATCCATCCACCCACCAGCCCATCCATCCATCCATCCATCCACCCACCAGCCCATCCATCCATCCAACCATCCACCCACCAGCCCATCCATCCATCCATCCATCCACCCACCAGCCCATCCATCCATCCATCCATCCACCCACTCTCTCCTCTCCTCCCCCTACCACCCACAGGACAGGTCCCTCCATTCAGAGCTGGCAGCCTCCTCCCTACTCTCCTTGGCTACTGGTTCTGCCGGCTCCCTTTGCCTCTTGTCCCAGGGTTCTTGCACCTGCTGCTGCTCCTCACAAACTGTACCCCACCTGATCAGGCCACCCTGTCAGTGAGACCCTCTCTGACCACCTTCTCCTCTTCCCCACTCAATTTTTGCCCCAGACTGTTTACCAAACCTCAATCCATCTGTGTCTTGTGCTCTAATTTTGAATTTACCCTCTATCTCCCTGCTAGAAATAACAGCCCTGAGGTCAGGGCTGTAGCCTCCATGCCTGGCATATAGTAGGTGCTCAATAAATCCCCATGGAATGGATGGATGTCCATCAGGTTGTTAGAGCTGGATTCCCATGAGTTCCCTGCTTCATCTTGTCTCACCACCCTCCCATGTTCTCACCTCTGCTGTTTGCTATTCCAGAAGCACACCTCTCTTACAGTGAACCCCTCTCTGCCAGTCCATCTTCTCAGACTCTGATGTTTCCTCTACCGTAGGATGTTTTTATCTCCCCCGTGCTTCCAAGACAGGTTGTGCTTTATCCTGTTGCTCGTAGAGTGTTATTTTCTCAGCGCATCTCTTTTCTAGATCAGACTGTTAGGGTCACCTTGCTTTCTAGGTTCCTGTGCTATCTGTGGCACACACAGGGGGCCCAGAAGCAGTCAGTCAATGAATGAGAGAAGGAATGCATGCATGTCAGCAGGGGCCTTGTCTTCCAGACTCTGGGTCTCGGCTGGGGAGCCGTTCTGGGCCGGCACACAGCAGGTATTCGGCAGACATTGGGTCTGGAGGGGCAGGCCTTGGTCTGCGTGGGCCATGGCAGTGTCCCCAGTACTTTGAGCAGCGCTTGGTGCTCAGCAGGAGCTCGGTCACTGCCCTGGAAGTGGGCAGATGCTGGGGAGCCACCCACAACCTCTTCAAAGGCCCAAGGTGCAGAGGGCAGGAGGCTCTGAAGGCGGAGCTTCTGGCCACCCTGAGCTCTCGCCCTGCCCCGAGCGCATGGTGTCCATGTGGGTCAGAGGGTTTGGCCCAGATCAGCCACTTCCTGGCTGCTCCCCGATGACCTCGCTCACAGCACCTTCCTGCTGGCTGGCCCTGTTCTGCCGACTCCGTCCTCTCTCGGAACGCATCCCTCCCCAGCATGGGTCACCAGCATGGGTCCCTCCCCAGTGTGATGTCTCTAGATTCGTCCCCTGCTGTCCCAAGAGAGATCCAGATATGGGAACAGGAACAGGAGCTCGGGCAGGGTGCAGGTATCTGGGGCCGTGAACCAGAACGGTCCCCACTGCCCTTCGGTGCGCCGGGCGTTGCCTGCAGTGACCCCTTCACCTCCATCTCCACACCGGTTTCTTGCGCGCAGGCCTGATGGTGTCCAACATCCCTTCCAATGGGGACGCCTGTGCTGTTGGGTTAGGGCCGCTGCCCCCCACTTCGCTGGTTAGTTACACCTGCAAGGACTCAATTTCCGAGCCAGTCGCACCCTGAGACGTGGGGCCTGGGGCGTGAGCCTGTGAGTTGGAGCAGCTCAGCCCCCGCCACCCGGCCGACACCCACACGCCGCTCCCCCATGGCGGCCCCTGCACGCTTCTTCCCCTTAGTTACTGAGCGTTTCTCGTGCTCCTCTTCCCTCATCCACATTTGCCACAGACCTCGACTTCCCCACGGCAGTGGCTCCATCTCTTCCATGTGCTGCTGTAGCCTCGGTGCCAGGAACATGCCTGGCACGCAGTGAGGGTGCAACGCACGTTTGTTGAATGACTTCGAGAACTAACTCCTGGGTCCTCTAGTGGACGAGCGTCCCCTCTCTCTGCCTAGAATGTGGCCGCTTTGCAGAGCTGGGACCAGGCGGGGGAGCACACTTGGTAAATGCCTGGGAAATGGAATCACTGGTTTGGTCCAGGCGAGATTTCCTGTGACTCACTAAATCACTTTAACTAATGAAGAAATAACAATCCCAGAGGACACGCGAGTTTCAACTATGCAGATGATTTCTGAGTTTTTAAAAAGTGACTCTTCAAAGAGCCAGTCCCTGGGGGCTGCTGGCTCTCAGCAGAAGCGGACTCTGCTCTTAAGTAGCTCGGGTTGGCTCTGAGACAAGATTCTGCTGGTGGTTTTCATAAATTATGTTTTTATGTTATAAAAGTAAAATTTAGAAAATTTACAGAAGGAGAAGGAATTAAGAAAAAAATAACTCATTGGTCGTAACTGCCAGATCGTTCATAATATGCCATTGTATTTCTTTCTGGTCAGTTTTTACCTGACTGCTTTTATATGATGATAAATTTAAACACAATCGGGTCTTGGCTTCTCTTGAACAAGTCCACCTCCACCCCTCACTCTGCTTCCCTGCAGCACCAACTGCGCGTGCTCAGTGCGGGTGGGGACATGGGGGATTGAGGGGGCACGGCCACCTAAGGAGCGTGGGACTCGGGAACACAGGAGCGGGGCGCCAGGCGCGTGCCTGAGACCAGCCCCGACCCTGCCCAGTCAGGCTCCTTTTCAGTCCTGGGGCTCCTGCAATCTGGGGGAAATGCAGCGTCCCGAGCAGGCTGCACGTCGGCTGGGACGGGACAGCGAGGGTCCTCAGGGGGGAAAGGAGCCGTCCCGCCGGCCTGGAAGCAGAGGGCCTGTCCAGCTGCTCCTTGGCAGCCGCTGATGTCATTTCAGAGAAAACACTGGTTTTCTTTTTCAGGCCATGTCTCTGAAATTGTCTTCTTTTTATTAAAAAAAAAAAATTCTGATTGTATCCAAAAGTGGATGTTCCAAACCCCAAACCGCAAATCCAGGCTTGGTGAGGGCCCCTTCCCCAGCCGGCCAGGGTGGCGCCGGCAGACAGGACAGGCAGGGTCACCCGGTGCAGCCCACCGCAGAGGCACAGCAGGCCGGGGGGCGGGGCTCTGCGGGGCCAGGAGGTGGGCAGAGGGCGGGGTGCCTGCTGGGCCTGTGCCATTGTCCCCAGAGTCCCAGGGAGCCTTCCAGCACGCCTGAGACCGATGCACCGGGAACCAAATGGCACCTTGTGGCGTCCTTGGGGTGGCCCTGGGGACCCTGAGAGAAGCCCACCTTCGAGTCCTGGGGCGGAGTGTTGAACACCCCAGAAGCCGCTGCCCTGGCCCTCGCCACCCACACTGAGGAGGACCCGCACTACCTTCTAGCACCCGTGAGAGTGCCGCCTCCTGGTGTGGGGAGGACTCTGGCTGGCCACGCCCCAGGAGGTAGGAGTCACTGCTTGCTGGCCACAGAAGCCCCACCGCATGACCAGGCTCAGCACCAAGGGCTGTTACATGTCACCTCGGGTCCTCAATTTGCAGATGAGGAAACAGGCTCAGGGAGTTAAAGCTTGCCAGCCCCGAAGAGTGGAGAGGGATTCGAGCCAGGCAGGCTGGGTTTAGGTGGGTGGAATGTGTTCCCATCCCAAAGACCGTCCAATCAGAACCCACAGTACACACAAACGCAAGCTTATCGGAAAGCAGGGTCGCTGTGGATGTCTGCAGGTGAGGAGGAGGCCGGCTGGGATGCAGATGGCCCCGAATCGAAGCGCAAGAGTCCTGAGAGCGTACGGACAGGCAGACGCACGGACAGGAGAGGCCACGTGGGGCAGGGCCAGAGGCTGGAGCAAGGTGGCCACGTGCCAGAGTCACAGGGGATGAGGACAAGGGTCTGGAGAGGCACCTGTCGTTCCTATGGGCCCTGAGGAGACCACTCATGGCCTCCAGAATGGCGAGGGAGCAACCTCTGCTCTCGTGTGCCACCGAGGCGCCCCCCTCACATGCCCAGGAAACCCTCCTGCCTCTGCCTTCCTTCTCGAACCTGCTGGGTCAGGAGAGGCCCTGGCTCTGGTTGGCTGTTAGTGCTCAGGGGTTGCTTCACCAGTTGGCATCCTGCACTCCTTCCTAGAGGGGCCCTGCTCCCACATCCCCAGTGGGGCCTGGGCATGTGCTCAGGTCCCCCCTTTCTTTCCCTGCACAGCCCGAAATCAGTGGTTCAGCAAGAAATTACTGAGTGTCCTTGGAAGGCTGCCCTGAGTCTGGCGTACGGCAGGAGCCAAACTGAAGTCCTGCCCTCTGGGGTTGGGTCCGGTGGCCTCTGTCGTGGGCACAACAATGCGGACTCATTGGAGTCTTACAATTCGCAGAAGTCTGTTCTGAGAGTCTCACTTTGTTGACAGAGATTCAAGGAACAGAGAAATTGAGCAACCCATTCAAGGCCACAGGCTGTAGCTGTCACCTCTGCTGTGTAACAAGCAGCCCCCCAACAGCGATGTCAAGCAACCATCATTCTGGTCCTGGGCTGATTGGACTCAGCAGGTGGCTGTCAGTGGGGGCTCTCAGTGTGGCCTGGGCTGGCTCATGTGAACTTCCTGGGCAGGGGCTGTGGAACAGGTCTCTCCTCTCTCTCTCTCTCTCTCCCTCTCCCTGCCCTGTCTTGCTCTCTGTCTTCCTGGTGGCCACAGGAGTGGCTGTCTTACAATCACAGAGGTCGGGTGCCACAGCTAGCATCTAGCCTCTGCCCAGAATGTGGCCACTGAGGCTTCCGAGCAAGTGGCCAGGTCGCCCGAGGGAATACAGAAGGCACATGGTGTTGGCCGCCTGGGCGCTGCCACCTTCCACAGATCCCTTCCTGCTTCCTGCTCTCTGGATCCCAGGCCTGGGATGGGACCCCAGGCAGCTTCTTGAGGTGCAGCAAGGAGGCGCAGAGTGGCCCTGGCCTGGCCTTGGGGGTCCCCTCCACACTGTGACACCTGACTGCCCCCATGCTGGGTCCCCGCCCCTGAGTGCTGTGGCTGCCCTGGGACACCCGGGCGACCCTGGGATTGGGGCTCCCTAGACGCGGGCAGGGCCATCACCTCCCTGAAGCTGGCCTTGTCATCACTCTAGCGTCCTCGGCACTGGAAACATAATCCTCAGCGTGCCCAGGTGGGGCCACCCGCTCATCTGGAATGGGGCGACGAACCGTCTGTGGGTTTCTACCACAGATTTATATTTTTAACATTTACAACCAATAAACGTTGGTTCCAACATCAACACAAGGAAAGGAAGACCGTAAATCCTGCCTTCCAGTGGCGAGGGGAGCAGGCCCAGCTGGTTGCCTCAAGGTCCGGTTTTAGGAGCGACTTCCAGGACAGCATTTACCTGTGCCCACTGAGCACTGGGCCCAAGGCTGGCCTCCAGCCTGTGACGGCAGCATTCCCACCTCAGAGACACACAGGGTGAGGCTCAGGCAGCTACTCACTCGTTCAAGTTCACAGGGTGGCAAAAGGCAGAGCCAGGCCCTGGTGACCCTGCCGCTGAGTGGATGTCCCCAGGCTGGTGTCCCTGGCACCACGGCTGTTTTGTAAGGAGGCAGAATCTTTCCACATCTACCCTTCAGCTAATTGGAATGAGCACTGCTGAAAAAATTATTTGGGACATGAAACTGGACCCAGGGCTTGGAGAAAACGGGGCTGGTCGGGGAATTTGTCATGGATCTCGGCCACAGACTAGGGACACAGGAGAGGGTTCTCATAGGGGACTTCTCGGGCACAGGAAGGCAAGAGGAGGTGCCCTGGCTTCTCACATGGGGCATGCTGACCAGGAAAACCACAGGAAAAACCGAGGAACCTAAATGCTCAGTCTCTGAGAAGATGAATAAAATTGATAAATGTCTACCAGGGTCGGGCCCGGAAAATGAGAAAAGGAGCAGGTTAATAATATCATGGGTCAGAGACCTACCATAACCAGAGGTCTCACAGGTAACTTGAAAGCAGGGACAGACTGCTGAGAAGACACAAACTACCGAAATTCATGACAAAACAGACAATTCCAAAGGGCCCAATCTATCACAGAAAACCGTGTTTGTGATTAGAAATGATTTCTCACAGTACAAACCCAAGGCCAGCATGGCTTCACTGGTGAATTCTACCAAACTTTCAAGAACAAGAATGCCCTATGCAGACTTCTCTAGGAAAATGGAAACGAGGGAGCACTGCCCAGTTCATCTCATGGGGTGGGCACCATCCAGGTATTAAAGCCAGGCAAAGAAATGACAAGACAGGAGAATTACAAACCAATATCCTCATGATCATAGATAGAAGCAGACATGCTAAGGAAAACATTAGGAAATCAAACCCAACAATATATAACTGCGAAGGCATCACAGCCAAGTGGGTTTGTCCCAGCAAGGCAAGGGCAGCTGATTAGAAAACCAAAATCAGTCAGTTGGGGCAGGGGTTTAGCTCAGTGGTGTCGCCACCTGCCTCACAAGCGCAAGTCCTGAATTCAATCCCCAGTACCAAAAAGAAAATCAATCAGTGTAATTCGTCGTGTGAAAAAAACTGAAAAAGAAAATCCTGGTCCTCTAACAGAAGCAGTATAAACATTTGACAAAACCCAAACTTCATCCCTGATTTCTAAAAAATATCACAGAACAAGAAGGAAATTCTTTTAACTTTGAAGAACACAACCGCACATCACTCAATATGGAAGAGTTGGCGTGGGTAGCCATAACTATTAGAGAAATTAAATTAATAATTTACAACTCCAAGTGCAGATGGACTCACTGGAAAGTGCTACCAGACGTTTAAACAAGAATTGCCGGCAATTCTCCACAACCGCTTCTGAGGAATGGGGTGGGGCACCTCCCAGTTCATTTTATAAAGCTAGTATTACCTGGAGTCAAAACCTAGCAAAGGCAATGAAAAGAAAACCATACTTCAATAGTCCCCATGAATCCAGATACAAAAATCCTCAGAAACATTTCAGCACATAAAATTTAGAAATACACAAAAAGAATTATTATAATTATTGTGGGGTTGATTCCCAACATGTGTGTCTGGTTCAATAATCAAACATCAATCAATGAAATGCACCATATATTATGGCTGTGTCTGGATGTCCCCCCCAAAGCCTCATGTGATTTTAGGCGGGGCCTTTTCAGAAGTGGCTGAATCTAGAGTGTGGGATTGATTCATGGTGCAATGCTAGGCCTGAGGGCACTAGGGTTAAGGCGGGTGAGTGCTACATGTCCTAATACCCATCCTAAGTAATCTGAATAAGATAAAAGGAGCAGAAAGATGCACCTCATTGCTTTTGCTGTCTTTAACTCTGTGTGTCGAGTATTTTGTCTCAGCAACAAGAGAAAAGTAACTAAGACACCATATTGACAGCTAAGGAAGAAAAATCACGTGACTATATCGATCAATGAGAAAAGGCATTTGATATATTTAACATCTATTAGTGATTTTTTTAAAAAAACCCCAAAAACAAGAATGGAGGAGGGCCAAGGATTTAGCTCAGTGGCACTGCACTTGCCTTGCAAGTACAAGGTCCTGAGTTCAATCCCCGGTACCAGGGGGGAAAAGAAAAACAAGCATAGAGGAGAAAATTCTGCAACTTGATATAGTGCATCTGAAAACAGACAGAAAGGGTTGTGTTTAATGGTAAAGACAGGACGTGTCCCCAAAGCCTGGGAACTAAACAGGCGTGTCCACTGTCCCTGCCCTGATTTGATGCCGTGCTGAAATTCCAGCCAGGATAAATAAAGCAGGAAAGGAAATAAACTGTGTGTAGGTCAGAAAGGAGGAAATATAATCGTCCTCCTTTTCAGATAACATTAGATGCACTAATCTACGATGGCTCACTCTCTTAGTTACTTTTCTCTTGTTGCTAAGATGAAATAACCCAACACCCAAAGTTAAAGAGGGAAAGGTTTATTTAGCACAATTTGTAGAGATTTCAGTCCATAGCCGGCTGGCTCCAAGGCAGGGTGGCATCACAGAGGAGAAACCATTCAGGGCAGACAGAAGATAGCAAGAGCAGCAAGCACCAAACAACAAGTGACAAGCACCAAAGGATGACAGCAGCGACACACAGCAGCCCTCTTCCTGACCCTGAGATCCTACCCAGGCTCCCCACCCTTAGGGCAGATAGCACCCACACCAGGGTGGGGCAGCCTGAATCCTAGCATTGCACCGTGAATCAATCCCAGCATCACATCCTTGATCCCAGCAGCGCACACCCTAGATCCAACCACCTCCGAAAACCCCCACCTATGACGGCATGAGGCTTTGAGGGGACATCTAAATGCAAGCCATAACACCTACCATGGCCTATACAAAACCTCCTAGGACTAGTGAGAGAGTTCAGCGGGTTGTAAGATCCAAGATAAGAATCAATTCTATTTCTAGGAGTGAACAACAAATTTAAATATATAATGCCACTTACAATTGTTCAAAAAACAAAATATGTAGACATAAATATACACAGGACTTGTGTGCTGAAAACAGTTCAGATGGAAGGAATGAAAGAAGATCTCAGTACGTGAGCACCACACCCCCTTCCCAGTTGGAAGACTCAGCATAGCAAGATACAAACTCTTTAAACAGATGTATGTTTAAAACACGTCTGTCAAAAATCACAGTCATATATTTTGGAGATGTGGACAAGATTATTCAAAAATTTATTTGGAAAGGGAAAGAAACTAGACTAGTTAAAATACTTTTGCAGAAAGAATAATAATTAGTCTACATAATTTCAAGAGTTATTATGTAGCTGTAACCAAGACTGTAATTTTGGTGGAAGACTTGACACATTTATGGGTGGGGCTGAGGAGAGAACCCAGAAATACGAGGCATGATAGGAAAATATAGTAAACTTTTAAATTAAGAAAAATGTATTGAAATGAAAGACCATTGCCATGAATCCTCCTTACAATCCTCCCCCTCACTTTGAACACACTCATCCCAGTGTCCTGGCCACTCTCTGCAGCAGCTCTGGAGTCCTCTTTCCTCAGCATCTTTAGCTGTGCTGCTGTGGCTGCCTTGATGCTGTGAGTTGACTCAGTGTGTTTACCTTTCATGATCATTTTGACTTAGGGAAGAGCCAGAAGTTGCATGGTGTCAGAGCCAGTGAAATAAGGTGGATGAGGGCAGTGTCATATTTTTATGAGCCTGCCTTCCCATTGATGGCATGTGGCAGCAACATTCACCATATTTTTTTGGTCACACATCATAAAAGCAGACTTCCAGAACTGCTTTGGAAAGTGGCAAGAAGGATGAGACATGTATGTTCAAAGTGAGGGGGATTAATGGCAATGTATCCTTTACTGTAATAAATCTTTTGAGCATTCTTCATATAGTTTGATCACACCTGGTAGCTCCACATCAATGTGCCCAAAGGTGCAAAAGCAATTCAGTGGAGGAAAAACAGCCTTTTCAACAAATGGAAAAATTGCTGGAAAAATTGGATATCCAAAAGCCCCCCCCCCAAAAATCAACATAACTGTCTCATCTTATCCAAAAATTAGCTCAAATGATGACGGACTTAGATGTACAAATATAAAACTTTAAAAAATAGATAAAGTAGTAGGATGTTGGGCCAAGCAAGATCTTAGACTGGATACCAGAAGCAAACCCACAAAAGAAAAAAATGATAAATTCAACTTTATCAAAAATTCAAAATCTTGCTTTTGAAAGGTACTTTTATAAGAATGAAAAGATGATCCACAGGATGGGAGAAAATATTTGCAAACCACATGTTTAACAGAGGACTGGTATTCAGGAGAAGTCTCAAAACCCAACAGTTAACATGAAACAAAACAATCCAACAGAAAAATGGGCCAAGACACAAAGAAACATTTCACTAGATGGCAAATAGAGATATGAAAAGATGCTGAACACCATTAGTCATCATGGATGTGAAAACTGACACCCTGATGAAATGTCCCCATGCGTGTTAGAACAGATAAAGTGAAAAAGTCATGATGATATCCAATGCTGTGAGGATGCAGAGAGACAGAATCACTCATATGTAGCTGGAAGAGATGTAAAATGATAACAGCCACCTGAAAATCAATGGGTGGTTTTGTTAAAAACAAAATGTTCAAATACCAGATGACTCAGCAGGCTAACACCTTAGCATTTATCCTAGAGAGATGGATACTCTTATATCTAGATATTTATATCTAGCTGTCCCCTTAAGGCCTCATGCACTCATAGGTGGGGCTTTGAGGAGCAGCTGGGTCATGGGTGTGTCCACTGAGGGTTTAGAGCTGGGTGTGATGGTGGGAGGGGAAGCCTAGTGGGAAGAGGCGGGTCACTGGGCGTGGCCTGGAAGGGTGTGTATATGCATCCTTCTCCCCTCCTTGATGACGCTGCTTCCTGCCTGCTCTGCCAGGGACTGTTTCTCCTCTGCCATTCCACCTACTTTGGAGCCAGCTGACTGTGAACTGAAACCTCTACACACTGTGACCCAAACATAATCCTCTCTTTCTTTAACTTATGGGTGCTGGGTATTTTGTCCCAGCAACAAGAAAATAAGACAAATACTAATGTTCACCAAAAAACCAACCTGTACACAAAATTTTGTAGATGTTTTATTTGCAATAGCCAAACACTGGAAACAATCCAGATGTTCTTCAAAATGCTTAAACAAACCATGGTACATCCAAGTCATGGAATAACACACAGCTCTAAGAATGAATGAACTACTGATACATGGACCAACTGGACAAAATTTCAGTTATAATATTGAGTAAAAATGGCCAATCTCAAAAGGTCCAATCTGTATTATTTATATTGGATTTTCAAAGCAGCAATGAAGCTTCAAGCTATGAAGAATGAATTGGCTGCTGGCAAGGGTTAGAAGTGGGGGGCAGGAGAGGTGATCACACAGGAGTTAGCATCAAGACCTTTGTGTTTCTGTGTCTTGATGGACACATGGTTACATGAACCATGCATGTGATAAAATGGCATGAGACTGGTTCTAAAGCTTATATCAGGATGCAAAGGACCCAGAGTGGTCCAAATGACATGGAAAGAAGCTAAAGATGGGGCACTAACAACACCTGATTCCAAGGCTTACCAAGCAACAGGAATCAATGCATTGTGTCCTTGGTATCAAGACTCACACTAGGTCAGCTGAACAAAGAGAGTCCAAGACCTGGGCACACGCGGGCACACGTGTGAACGACTGGCATGTGACAAGTGTGCAAGGGCAGTCCGAGCTTTTCTACAAGGAGAATTTGGGCAGCTGGATGTCCCTTCACAAGATATCTCATGCCTTGTACAAAAGTTAACGCAAATGGACCAGCGGCTCCCAGTGCACCGAGCGTCCATGCCTTTGTCCGCCCAGTCATTCTGAGCATCTCCAAGTCCTCCTCCTTGGGCAGACCCTGCATTGTGGCATCTCTCAGCTGCCACTGATGGGGAAGGGCTATGCTGCGTAATCTTCTGACTGAGTCTCAGCTTGCTGTGGGGCTTGTGTCCTGGGCGGTGACTCTCACGAGTGTTTCTTAGCTCACATCCCCTCTGTGGGTGAGACAGGACAGCAGGTGGCTGCAGCAGCCTAACTGCCCAGCCCTGGACGAGATGAACATCTGGTAACACCTTCCGTGCTGGAGGGCAGGTCTTTGTTGTTCAGATTGCCCTGGGTGCCTGTCAACCTGTTCACTTCTCCTGTGCCATCCGGGTGTAGGAACACTTTCTCAGCTTCTCAGGGTGACCACCGAAAGTGTCCCTGGGGTAAAGCCCAGGAAAGCGTGGGAGTCCCAAAGACATCCCACAAGCTTCTCACTCAAGCCCGTCCCTACTCAGCCCCCAGCAGTTTGCCGTTAGAGGCCTGTCTGATCCATGGTGCTGACCTTGTGATTCTGAGTTTACTTTGCATCTTGCATTCTTGGCCATGTCCGGAAGAGTTGCTAATTTTCCAGTTGTTCTGGATTTTCTTGTAAGGAGAGGAGTAGCTTCAAGTTTTGATGAACAACCACTTTTTAGAACAACCACTGTGGGAAATAGCTTGCCAGTTTCTCAAAAAGTTAAACAGACCCCTACTGTATGACCCAGACCTTGTATTCCTCGGAATTCACCCCAGAGAAAGGAAAGCATGTGTTTGCAGCAGTTGTAGTTATAATAGCTCAAACTGGAAGCAACACATGGGTCCATCCATATGTGGATGGACGGACAAACTGTAGTATGTCTATGAAACGCAACACAACCAGCCACGAAAACAGAATCAATCATTGATCCAGGCCACAATATAGACGAATCTCAAAATTACTATGCCTGACAAAGGGAGCCAGACAAAAAAGAGTCCACACTCTAGGATCCTGTATACACAGAACTCTGGAAGCCCACTGTGACAGAAACCAGACCGGGAGTGAGTCTTGATGGGTGGGGAGCAGGAAGGAGGGGTGATAAAGGGATGGGAGCAGACTTTGGGGGTGATGTGTGTGCACCTAATTTTGATTGTGTTGATTACTTCACAGCACCTAAACCTTATTCAGTGGTGCACTTGAAGTATATGTAGCTTATTGTTCACCAAGTATATCTCAATAAAACTCTAAAGAAAAACAGATTCTGAACAAATTGGTATTGTCCTTCTAGAATGTTTTTCTTTTTCCGACAGGAAGGGACATTAGAGATCTTCTAAACTAGTCATTTCCTGGAGTGCACCCAGGAAGTAGAGGTGAGGTGTGACGTGCACAGGTGTACCCACCTTGTCTTGCCCCTCTATGCTTGCCCACAGTGAGACCTTACCTCTTCTTCCATACAGGTGCATCTCTGTCTCCACTCCCCAAGCCTGGTGGCTTGCGACCTTCAACAGGATGCACCAGAATTAGTCCTGCATGATCTCTGTGACTAGGTCACCACAGGCCACTTCTACCTGGTTTTCTGGAAAGGCTTGTTCTGGGTGGAGGAAGTGGGCCACCAGTTAAGAATTCTGACCACCCTGAAACCACCATGCCAGAGAGGCCACATGCGCTGCTCCAGCCAACAGCCCTGGCCAAGGTCCCAGTCAACAGCCAGCACTGCCACTGGCCACGTGAGTGAGACCCCATGGACATCCAGCCCTGTCCACCCACCAGCTGCCTGTCGTCCCCTCAAGCCCTGGCCACACTCTTTGGAGAGACTTGCTGACCATCTCCTGGCCAACAATCTCCTCCCCGAAGTCTAGACCCACGGAACCATGAACACACTCGAGAGCTGCTGCCTTACACACTTGCTAGTAGTTTGCTTGGCAGAAGTCATATGCAGACCAGGCCTATTGGGGACAGCAAAGTGGCAGGGACAGGTCACTCCTGCTGACTCTGATCAGGACAACCTGAATGTGTGGAAGGAAAGTTGGGTCTGGTGCGTCTCCTTCACCTGGGAGGCGAGGACACAGGGCACAAGGTGGGGCAACTAGCTTGGGAGTGTTGACGCCGACCTGGGTAATCATGGGGCTGTCACCCTGAGGTGACAATAGCAAGTCCAGGGCTCGGCTCTCAGTACATCCGTACCCACTGAGCCCTGTGTCCAAACCCCGATGTCCAGGGCTGTTCTTCTAGGGACCCATGATGGTTTCAGTTCAAGTTGTGAATTTTGCAAAAGCAAATTATGAACGTTCAGTGCTAATTGGAGAGATCTGCTTTCAATCCAGCAGAAGCCACACCCCCCATGTGGGCTCCATGTAACTGTAACTTTGTTTTTAAAACATTACCTACAGAAGCATTTCTCGACAAAATTGTAGAAAGAACATATCAGTCTCACCCACACGTATTTCCTTTCAGTTTCAACTCAGCCAGTCTTGGCAGTGCCCACAAGCAGGCTGTGTTCCTTTCTTCCTTCTCCCCCTTTAATGCTGGGGACCTGGGTAGACCAGTAAGCCACAATCGGGCTGGCGTTCAGAGACCATTAGTGCAGGAAGTAGGGTGAAATCCAAAGAAACTGTGAGTTGCCACATTGGAAAACACTCCATGAAAGGCCTTTTCAGGCTGTTTCTTCCAGAAGGAGTTTGTTTTTGGATTAAAGGAGTTTATTCAGGTATTCACAAATACCCAGGCTCTCCATACTGGCTGGAATGTGGAAACCCCTCTGTCACAATGGATTGCTGTGGAGGGGACTGGTGTGTTCCAATGGGGTGCAGGATGAAAGGGGCATAATTAGGTGGCATGCCTTCAAAGGAGATGAAAGGCCCAAAACATCCTCAAAAGCCCAGGCAGAAATACGCCCTGAAATCACTACTTTCTTTATTTTGGAAGTAACAGTTCCAATAAGAGCTGAGGTGTCGAAGGCATGGTATGTAGTGAAGCTTGGACTAGGTCTCCTTTTTTTTTTCTCCTTTCCTTTCTTGGGAAAGAAAAATGATGGAAATGTCATTCCTGTATTTCCTACACTCCTGGCAAAATATGCAGATCCTCCCTTCTTGAACAGAGGCTTCAGGCAAAGCCACCCCTTTGACAGGCTCTGGGCCGGGCAGAGAGGGACCTCAGAGCAGGCACAGGTATGGAAATGGCTCCCTGCAAACGGGTTTCGGTTCAATCGGTGGTGCCCCTGCTTTCCCTGAGCACCTTTGGTTAAAGGCAGCGTCTTTTCTCTGCATGCAGACCTAAACCAGCAGCGGGCCCGCAGCCCTCCCGCAGCGTCTGCTCCGCACACAGCTCTGTCCTCTCACTGACACAGGGTTTGCTGAGCGCGGGAGTCTGCAGCCAGGCCCTGGACCAGCCTTACCCCGCCTGTCCCCCGATGGCCTTAGAGGAGCTCTGGAGCTCCTGCCAGGTTGGTGACTGCCCTGGGATGTGACCCAAGCAGTGGGATTAGAGCTGCAATCGAAATTTCAGGGAATTTTGACCCCAAATGTATTCTTTGCCCTTTGCCCAAGCTCTCCTCTCCAGTTCCCTTCCATCTTGAATCTTTTAATGGAGACACTCTGACTGTGTCTGAGCACTCATTAACACATATTTAAATAATTATGGAAAAATCCGCATTTTATGCATCCTTAAGCACTTTGCCCACCGGGCTCCTGCAGCTGGGTCTCAGCGAGCTCCAAATATTTGGCACCTTTTGATGCTCGCGCCAACTGCTCCGGCGCTCCTGTGGCCTCCCGACTCGGCCACACAGCACACCTGCCTCCAGCACTCGCACACTCAGCCTTTTCTTCCTCCTACCCTCCCGCCCCTCTTCTGGCTGCACAGGAGCCTTCAGGATGAATGTGCCATTGAGAAGCCACCCCGCAGCACCGCTCACCATGGACGACGCCGGGCCGGCGGGCGTCTCCAGCTGGGACAGGGCTGGGCGGAAGGGGCGGGAGGCCTTTCAGCTGGGGCACAGGAGCTGGGGTGGACGGTGTATACACGTGCACACACACACACATCTGTGCACACACACACATCTGTGCACACACATGCACACAGATACTCCTGTACATGCATTTATAAACACACATACATGCACACACTTGTACAGACCCATGTACACACCTGCACACACATGTGCACACACACATCTGTACACACATGCACACATATCAACACATCTGTACACACACCTATAGATACATACTTACTATACATGAACATACTTGTACACACCATACTTAGGCATCTACACACATTAACATCCATACACACATACACACACAATCTGCACACACACCTGCATGCACACACCTATACATCTGTAGGCACCTAGGCACACAGACATGTTTACACACATCCATACGCACAGCATCTATGTGAGCGTGGGGATACATACATGCATCGTGCACACATGCACACACACATATGACTTGTGCGTGCGGTTTGCAGTGTGTTTCTGTGGTGACCTTACACTGTGCTCATTTTCCCTCCCTTTTGCATAATATTTCACCCCAGCTGGCCCCGATCTTAACACCAATGTCCACTATGGATGTGGCCATGCAGGTGTGGTTTGTGTGTTCGTTCGTTCTGTGTGTTGCTGTCACAGACAGCACCCAATAGCATCTTTGCAGAGGTTCCCTTCAGTCCGCTGCAAAGGTCACCCCTGTGCTGCCCTGGAAGGGTCCGTGTGGGGTGTGTGCAGCCACGAGTGCACAGCCATGTGGATGCGTGTGTACCAGCAGTCTCGCCGAGGTGCTCACCAGCAGGGGAGGCCATCTCGCAGCTGCCAGCTGGCTCAGAGGACGCTTGCTGAGCCCGCCTTGGCACACTGCCCACTGTCCCAGACAGCTTACCTGTGACACATGGCTCTGGCCCTTGACGGGGTGCTCTTCGCCTAGCCTCCAAGGCTGGGGAGCACTACAGGCAGGGGGGCTGGGCGGGGCTCCAGGACTGTGGGTGGCCAGCCCAGGCCTGCGGCCTCAGGGAGGTCACAGCACTGTCACGTGCCGTTCCAGGTCCGGTGGGAGCCACGACGGCTGGAGCAGATCCGGGTGACACTGATCAGAGGGTGCTTGTCTCCAGCCGTCTGCCCTGCTTGTCTCTAAGGATGCCTCAGGGCCTTCGTGTGCAGCAAAGGACCCCTGATTTGGCTTCCGGGGGCTCAGTCACGGGGTGGGGGTCACTGGGGACCTGGTTGGAGTCTGCCTGGGACTTCGGGGCTGCTGCACAGTTGGCACCACAGCTGCCAGCCGGAGGGCTTCCTTCTGGCTTGCATCAGTCCCGGCA
Source organism: Heterocephalus glaber (assembly GCF_053883595.1). Lineage (NCBI taxonomy): Eukaryota > Metazoa > Chordata > Mammalia > Rodentia > Bathyergidae > Heterocephalus > Heterocephalus glaber. Next base: position 2,699,733 of record NW_028258137.1, read on the forward strand.
GAGCTTTGTAAATCACCCCTTACCTGCTCCCCAACAGTGACCCCACTGAAAACATCAGGATTGCCCCTGCACTGTTATTAATAACTTTCTTTAAATAAAATCCAAGTCAACTCATCTTTTACAAGGATAAAGTTAGCTTTAAGCCAAGAAATACTACTGTATAATTGAATTTGATGCCCTTGTTAAGATTTTTAAAATATATATTAAATATGCAACTATCTTAAAAAGTCAGCATTATGACTTTAAACATTTTACATATCAGCTGCTGGAGACTTATTGAACTATGATAAATGTTGCATTGACTCAAGTCTAGAGGAGTAATTTTCATTTCATTATGATCTGGGACAAAGCACTCGATTTTTCTGAAACTCTTGCAAAATGTTGGCAATAGTATATGATTTTCAGGGTTGTGGTCATAACATTTTCAACTCATTTAACTCTCTACGCATCCATTCATAGGTATATCCGCCCATCATTTATCCATCCACCCAACCATCCATCCACCTATACATCCATCCATCCGCTCCTCCACCCACCCACCCATCCATCCCTTCACCCACCAGTCCACCACCCATCCACTATCCCGTCCACTCGTCCACACATATGTCCATCCACCCATCATCCTCCCATTGTCCACCCACCGAAACTCAATTTCCTTCCAAACACCATTGGCCTTTGAGGGTCCTCAGAGGCCACACACAGTGGATGCACCACCCCTTGCTACCTGAATCATGGCCTCACTCTGGCTCTGTTCCTGGCCAGTCAGCCTCAGCCCTGTCAGCACTCCCAGCCCCCCAGTGCGCACAGCCGGGCCTCCCGCCAGCTCCCCAAGGTCTCCTCCTGCGTCCCCACACAGGTGATGCAGCAGGTGACCAAGCGAGCAAGTGGAGCGTATGCTGAGACAGACACTTCCTCTCCCCAGGGCGGCAGCATGGCCCATGTAAACACCGCAGTGAGAAGAGCAAGCAGAGCCGCCTGCTCCCGGTATTGTAAGCAGTGTTTTGCCATGAAGCCTGCATATTTTCCTTGTATAATTATGCTTTTTGCAAAAAAATTTAAATTTTATACTAGACTTAGATTTATAGAGAAATCGTGAAAACGGTACAGAAAGTTCCCGTTTATATCACACCTCGTTCCTCGTTATTAATACCAAGCTGAGTGCGGTGCCTTCACCAGGATCCATGAGAACCAATCCATCAGGAACCCAAGCCCACTCTTACTGGAATTTCCCTTGGTTTTACCTGACAGCACTTTTCTGGCCGGGGTGCACAGGGCAGACGTCTGGGCTGCCACACCCCTGGCGGTTGGGCTCTGCTGCTCGCTATCCGAGCCCCAGCTTGGGCGCCGTGTGCACGTTGTGCCCTTGGAGCCCAGCTGGCACTACCGTGCCCTGCGGATTCCACTTCATGAGGCCCCAGGTGGTCCATCCTCGGGGACAGGAAGTGGAATGGTGGGGGCTGGGGATCGGGAGAGCATTAGCAGTGAAGGGGACAGTTTCAGTCGGGGAAGGTGAGAACGCCCCGCAGTTGACGGTGACGCCATTCAGTGCTGTGATTGCCCTCACGCCCGCGGAGCCGCTCACTTCAGATGGTGAAGGCAGCTGATGTTCTGTACGCACCGCTGAGATGAAATCAACCTGATCTGATGGCAGCCAGGACCGGATGGGGTGTCACTCGGTCTCACCTGGGGGTGGGCTGCCCGCTGCAGGCCCGCCAGGGAAGGAGGCCCAGTGAGAGGGACAGGTTCCACCGCCCCTCCATCTGTGGGCCAGGTGCCATCTTTCCAGACCGGGAGGTCACCCAGGGGACAGGCTCCTGGCGGGAGGCCGTCAGCTGCCAAGATGTCACCACTCAAATCCTGCTGGGAGCAGGAATGCAGGAGAGGTGTGACTCCAGTGTCTTCTGAAAGTGGCAGGAGGCTCGCACTTCAAAGGCAAGGCCAGGGAAGAGGAGCAGGATGGATCGGATTGCACCTGACAGGTGACCCAGGGGGCTGCCCACTCCTCCGAGGGCTCCTGCAGGTCCCAAAATAGAGCCCTGCAGTCTGAGCGGGCGGGCAGGGACAGGCTGGCTCTGGTAGCTGCAGCAGGGACGCACAGGGCCGGGCAGGGGGCCTGGGGACACGCAGAACCAGCCTGGACCCCTCTTGTGTGCTGGAAGAAGGGAGAAGACGAGAAGCATCCCTGAGCCTCCGGGACTCTTCAAACTGGACGAAGACCTCCCATGCCAGAAGTGCCTGTCCAGCAGACCTGTGCCTTCTCCCGGGATGGCAAAGGAGACAGGGTCTCGGCCACTGGGCAGGATTTTGTTTTTGAAAAATGCAAGTTTGGAAACCGAAAGCCCAGCCGGGAGCATCCTCCCTCCAGGCAGCCGTCAGATCACTCCCCCCCGCTGCACGGCCTTAACCCCTCGGGCCAGGGACCCGTAGGGACATCAGGGAGCTGGGGTGCAGGGTCCCAGGGCCAACCCAATGCCACCCTCAAGGAGCCTGGCCCAGGAGCCAGGGGTCTGGGCCCAGAGGAGGACAGAGATTCCCGGTGGAGACGGGGTGCGGGGAGGGCTGGGGTGGGGGCAGGAAGCTGCTCTCGCCTTGGACACGGGCATCGAGAGAGGGAGGTCAGCTGGAAGCGGTGGCACACGCGTGTAATCCCACAACTTCAGAGGCTGAGGCAGGAGGATCTCAGTGAGTTCAAGGCCAGCCTGGGCTACACAGTGAATCTGAGACCAGCCTAAACTGGTTTGGGTTGGTGGTGGGAAGGGACAGAGAGGTCAGGAAGGGCCATCAGTCACTCAAGTTACTGGGGTCTCTCCTGAGCCTGGTCCCCTGATTCCCCTGCCACAGTCCCACAGGGACAAGGGTGTCCCTGCCTTCCTCACCTGGCTGAGCCCAGTAAAAGCCAGAGAGCTGGGCCACTGACAGAGCCAGGGGTTAGTTACCTGTACAGCACAGAGAGAGCAAGGACAGAGCCCAGAGTGCAGCACTTCCCGGGGCTCCAGGGGCCCAGAGTTACAGCTGGGAGAGGTGACAGGGTGGAGGATTGGCCTTGGAGGTGACAGCTCAGTGCCTGGAATGTGCTCCTGGGGGCTGAGTGAGGGTCCAGAGCTGCCGAGACTGTGGGACTGGAAGTGTCTACACTAGCAGAGGGAGCCGAGCTGGGACAGAGTCTGCCCAAGCCTTGCTGCAGAGGTGGGAAGCCGTGGTCCAGTGCTACAGGCCCCCCTGGACCCCCAGTGTGCAAGCTGCGTCGTTGTGGGTGCCTGTCACAGTCGTGACGAGACTCCAACACTACTGTCCCCCCAGCTATCCCCGTGGGAGCCTTGCTGGCCGCCCCAGCTTGGTGCCCACACAAACGTCCAGAGGGCAGGAGGCACCTTCCGTGCCCCAAACTGGGTACTCTCAGCAGGTCTGGGGGTCCCGCTGAGGGCTGGGGTGACACTGAGGCTGGCTGATTCCCCAGTGGCCACATCACTACGGCCACCGCCCTCCCCTTTCTGAATTAGTTGGCCTTTCTGTCCACGGGTATCCGGGCGTCCCTTGTAGAGCACACCCCTCTGTCATTTGATGTGATTCAGACACGTGGAAGAGGACCCCAGAGTCACTGATACCCTCACCCAGTCCCCCCAAATGAGAGCATCCAGCTGGGTGGCCTCACATCACCCCGAGCAGAGGAAGCTGCAGCCGAGACACATCTTTACCAGGAAACACTCCCGTGGGCTCCCAAGGCGGGCTGTGAACCCGGCGTGTACATCTTCCGAGTGCTCCGCTTGTCCCAGCACTGCCCTTCGAGGCACAGGACACCCCGGGCTCAGGCCTTACACAAAGGCGTCATCTCTGCCCTCTCTAAGCTGGAAAGTCCCCGTGTCTCTTTTCTGTGCTGCTCACATTCTTTTGCAGGACGGCAGTTTTGTAGAATGTCCCTTAGTCTTGGGCTTCGGGATAGCGCCCCCCGGTCAGGCGCACCTCCTGCCGTGGGGTAGGAGCACCACCCTGTGACTACTTGGTCAGCAGATGCTAGCAAGGGGCTTAGGGCATCCTTTAGCCATTGCAGGTGACAATGTCTTGGTCACATTGTTGCAAAGTTATGATTCCACCTGCATTATAAGTAGTAAGCTGAGACTATGTAACTGTTCCACACACTTTTTCTTCTTTGATTTCCCAATTTGAGCCTGGGGTAGGAACTCCAGGACAGTTAACTGTTACACCTGTTCCTGGGACTCTATCCTGGTCAGACTGGGCACTCTCAGACCAGGAGGGGGTGGAAGGGCCCTGGGCAGGGGCTTTCGGGGCCCTCGGGAAGGAAGGGGTTTCGGATCCTTGCTGTTCTCCTCTCCTCTTTGGCAGAAGGAGAAAGGGTACAGATGGCCATGAGCCTTGTACTTGTACCCAGGGCTGACAAGGGCCCTGACATCAAGAGGACTGAAGCAGACACAGGCTCTTCTGATCACCAGGGAATCAGTAGAAACTAGAGAAGGTGAGGTTCTCAGCCAAGGCTGGGCCCCACCCAGTGCTCTACACCTTTTATTGCTCAAGGGAGAAGCTCTCACTTGCTGTCTGGCTGCATCTATGTATTCACCTTTATAACCGTACCTCTGCACTGTCCTGGTCCGACTTCAGAAGCAGCAGTGACAATGACCATCCAGACTTCGCAAGGGCCCCTTCCACGCTAACGGGTCTCCGTTTAGGAAATACTCTGTTGGCAGCCAACCAGCTACCCGTTTCAGAGTCATGAAGTATAACCGAAGCCTACTCTCATTTATTACTCGGAGGTTTAATTCCTGAACTTGGGTGCGCACACACAAGTGTCTTCTATGTTTGTTTTCCAGGTGTGTGTGGGGAGCATCACCTTTTCAGCCTGGAATAAAAGTTCTTCCTCACCCCTGACTGACCAGTTCCAGCCAACAGTTGTCAGGGGACTTCCAGGAACTGAGGAACTGAAGCCTGGGTACCTGAACCAATCACTGCCCAGTGGGAGGAGCTTGATGTATCAATTTAACAATCAGGCTCCACCCCTGAAACTCAGCCCTGGCAGGCCCCAGGAGGCACAGAAATGGAAACCCTCAGATCTGCTCTGGAAGCCGGAATGGTGTGGATTCCAGGAGAGCAGCAGGCAGCGTCCACGTGGTTCCCAGCTAACAGACCCGCCCCAAGAATTTCCTGGGAACCCACACTTCCTCCCTAGAGATGTGCTAAGATGTCTGAGAGCATCACTTGGCCAGCCAGGAATCCGAACTGGAAAGGTTGTCAACAGCGGCACCTCCACCCCACCGTCCATGGCTGGGTAAAGCCAGGACAAGCGGCAGGTGGGTCTGCCCTTACCATGGGCGTGGCTCGTCCTCAACGAGGAGCAAGCCTGTGTACCTGATGCAGAGTGACAGAAGCCAGTCCCAGGGACAGCCCCTGTGACTCCCACCCACGATGTCCTGAGAGGGCTTGGACCCATTTGGGCAGGAAGTGAGTGCTGACCAGGACATGGTCCCATTGGGAAGAGGGGAAGGGTCTGGAGGCAGCTGGTGGCTGTGGCACATGACAGTGGAGCACACCCTGAGCCCACACAGCTGTGTACTTGAAGATGGTTACGATGGTGGGTTTTAATGTTATGTGTGCTTTTCCTGAGTTTACAAAAACAATTTTTCGAAAAGTTACACCCTGTGAAAGTGAGTGTGCTAGGGCCCTGTTGTGAGGGACAGGGGTGCCCGCCACCATTCTGGATGCCCCAGACCTTCTCCCAGCCACAGCAGTGAGAGCAGCCCCTAGCCCTGATGAACATCACCAGAGCAGTGACAACATACAGGGACGTGCTTTGACGTGTTCTTCCCCACAGCACTTGCTGGCCTGACGTCAGAATGCATGATTTCCTGTCGTCCTGCTCACCCGGATGTGTGTCCCTTAGCAGTGCACGTCACAAGTCTGTACTGTGGGTGGAGCTGGGTCTTGAGCATGCTTCCCCCGGGTAACAAGGTCCGTGCGGTGCATGGACACCAGCAGCCTCCCTACCCGCAGAGGGAAAGTGGATGCATCAGCTCCACGGTGGGGTAAAGCGGCCATGCCTCATAAAACATGTGTTTGGCAAATGAGTCCCAGTGAGATGCAGAAATGCAGATGAGGAGGTTTTCTAAGTGTGCTCTCAGGATTTTACATCTGCCGACCCTGCCAGTGCACCAGGCCAGGGAGAAGCAAGTTGGTTTATCTGAAAAGTCCCCAGCGTGGTTATGTGGCTGGGGGGAGAATCCAACCTAGAAAACAAAGGCACAGTGACCACAGCTCCCTTTGGCCTGGGACATCATTGGAGCTGGGGAAAGCTTTAGGGTTCTCTAGTAGAGCACCCAATTCCACAAACAAGGAAAATGAGGTGTGGCAGGTGGGTAAGGTGAGTTGCCCCGAGGCTAGGAGTTGAACCTGGGCTCTGTAGGGGCAATGAAGCACCCTTAGCCTCAGTGGGTGGACAGGGTGTCAGCACAGGGTCCCTGACCCTCGGTTCTCTGCCACCGATCACTGTGTCACTGCATCAGAGGTAACTGGTTTCTCTGAAAGTGTAGGGCAATAAGAGGTGTCCACCAGACATGGTCAGACGGGCGGGGTCAAGGCTGGGTGTCACTCACGCTGAGGCAGGCTGAGTGGAGAGGGGCTTGTCCCGGCGGGTCCCCTCTGAGGGCACTGCCTTGCACTCTGCCAGTGTCCCCCAGACCCATCCAACAGGAGGGGACCCTCCATGGACCATGTGATGGGGCTCTGAGAGATGCATCTGGACATCCCCCAAAGGCTCATGGGAACCCATGTCCTCTGTTGGTGGCACTGTTGGGCGCTGGTGGAAACTTCAGAAGGCAGAGCCTGGTTGGAGGAAGTAAGTGACTGGGGGTGCTCCTAGCAGGGGAGATCGGGACCCTGGCTCTCTCCTTCCTGGCCACCATGAGGGAAGTGGCTCTGCTCCACCACACCCTCAGCACCTTGAAGCTCTGCCTCACACAGACTGCAGACAACGGAGCCGAGTCACCGGAGGCAGAAGCTCCGGAAAAGATGAGCCAGAATCATTCTTTCTTCCCTTAAACTTCTCAGGTATTTAGGCACGGTGACAGAAAGCTGACTAAAATGGGAGCACTCATGTTTCCTGGTTCCTGTTTCCTGTTTGGATAAGCCAGTAGTAGTCATGGATACTAGAAACAGATTTGAGGGTGGGGAAAGAGGCTGGAGTGTTTCTCTCTGCCCTTCCTACCTGGCTGTAGATCTCTCCAGCCCTTCCCTGCCCATCCCAGCCCAGGTGGGGAAGACTCCCTGCTCTGTTAGACCCTGGATGCTTCTCATCCTTTGTTGGTTCCCAAAACTCCACCCTGGCTTTGTAAATACTCCCTTCATGACAGCCTCTTCAGCCACCCCTGGGGGGTGCCTTGTTTTCTTAGTGAGACCGTGACCCACGCAGGAGTGGAGTCCCAGACCTCAGGAGTGCTAAGATCTATGTACTGTGTGCAGCTCTGAAACCCAGTCAACGTCTCCTATTACAATCTTGAAGTGTGTACCCCGAAACAACCAGAGGGCAGGGCTGCCTCTGAAGGCGTGGCCAGGTCTCCAGAGAGCAGCCTGCGGGGCTTCCTCCCAGACTGCCCTCGGAGTGAGGGTTTCCGAGGCCTTGGAGCTGGCATAAGAGTCCAGTCTCTACTGTATTAGTAATTACACATTTCTATCTTCCCCTCTGTCCACTTTTTTTCACAGAGTCAAACAAAATAGACACAAACTTTCTTCTGGAGTGAGGAGCCCAGTTCAGTGGTTATAATGGTGGTCATTGGAACTTGGGGGGCACCAGGACCCCTTCAAGGGACACGTGCAAGCAGCTTATTTTCAGGAGTCACCTGCTTTGCCTGGATTGTGCAGAATCAAGGGAGACAGGATGTCAGAGCGTAGACAGGGCCATGGACCAACGTGTACTAGGAGTTATATTTGTCACCATGACATGCTTGCAGCTATAAGAAGGTCATTTAGAAACGTCCTTGAGGAGACAGTAACATTGCTGATGTTACTGATTACATTTCAACTCAGTGTTCCATGAGATGAAGTGGGAGAGGCACAGAGGGTATCCCTCCTGCACCCCACGTCTGGATGTCCATCATCTGCGATGTTTGAACCGCTCCGGGAGGCACAGGAGCCGCTGCAGTGTGAGCCGGGCCACCTCTGCTTGCCTGGGCTTCTTCCCCAGAGAGCACGCCGGGCAGACAGGTCAGGGTAGCTCAGCACCACCCTGAGCAGACAGCTGTTTGAGATGAACAAAGTGACCAGGTCACATCCAGGGAAATTGTAAGCTTTTAAGCAAAATCAGAATTTTGAGCAGCTCCGTGCACCTCTGTGGGTCTGACCACTTTCCAACACATGAGGACTTTCCTCATGAAAAACATGTGTGGCTTTTCAGGTCGTACCAGGGCATGTGCTGACGCTCAGGGGCCGGGGCGGGGGGGGGGTGCTTTTGCCAGGGAATCAACATTTCCCAAACAAGCCAGTGGCAAGCACATGGTGAGCAGGAGATCCTCTCTGTACAAGAGAGACCAGAGGGTTTTACTACATAGACAGCAAAACCCTGCCGACTTGGCTTCAGACTCCCCATGGCAGCAAATCTGAGGAGCTTTCGTGTGAGCTTTTGGTGGATTACTAAAGGGCCTTCAGGATCCAGAGAGGCTGCTGCTCACCTCCTTTGAGTTCCAGCCCTGTATCCTTGTGTGGACAGGACTTCTTTAAAACTTCAACAACTCAGCATGTTGTACCACATTAAAAGCAGAAGTAAATAAGAGTAAGCAGCTGCTTCCTCTAATGCCAGAGATGAAAAGGATTTGTATAATAGTAAAACAAGGCCAATCTTCTCACTGCTTTTTAAAGAATTTTGCAAAGTATACTTAAGTTTTCTAAAATATGTTACCCGTGTTAATGTGACGAATCTACTCTTATATCTACTCTCACTGGATAAAATATCTTAAAACTTTTACCACTTTTCAGCACATTCTAAAACTATGTGTGGATGGAAGCTGCGTGGGCAAAAGCTCTATGATCTTCAGTAAGTTCTCAGAGTGCAAAGAGCTTTGGCAGCCCCAAAGCTTGAGCGCCTCAGTTCTGTGGCAGTGTGGTGAATGCTGCCATCACTGATACCTGAGCAATGGTAGATGGCACAGTGGCATCTTCCAGGTCCTTACAAGGCCAGCCGCCACTGTACTATGTGCCTGAGGTCAGGGGTCTGGTCGTAAGGGCTCACATGGCTAAGCCTTGCCTCCATCAGTTGTGATCTGCTAAATAATTTCTAAAGAACAGAAAGAGAAATGACAGGGAGCTGGAAATGCTCGCTACCCTGGCTTGACCCACGAATCCTGTATACATATGTGGAAACATCACACAGTGCTGAGAACTGTGTACAAGTGTCATGTGTTAATTACTACGGTTGCCACTTGCTGGGTGTTTGTGCTTGTGCACACACCTGTGTGTGTGATTGTGTGTTGCAGGGGACAAGGAGGGTGTTAGAGAGAATGGGAGGGCACATGTAACAGACAGACAGGAGTGCATGCCAGACCTGTGCCCAGCGAGTCTCACCAGCCCTCCCCCGCCATCCTGCGAAGACTGTAGCTGGCCGCTGCTGTCCCCTCCTGTTTTATACTGTGGTGGTCAAGGCTGCTTATGAGGATGAGTGAGAAGGTGCTGTCGCATGCAGAGACCCAGCCCCAAACTTCCCTGCTATGGCTTGTATCTGATATCCCCCAAAGCCTCACACGTTCATAGGCAGGGCTTTGCAGAGGTGGCTGGATCCAGGGTGTGTGTAAATACAGATTAGGGGTATATGATTACTAAATCAGGTTGCTGATTGGTTTAGCATAGTTCTGGGTGTGCGTACTGGATTTAGAACCCTTAGGAAATGATTGCTTCTCAGAGATGCCTTCCAGATATAGCTGGCTTTTGGGTTTTGAGTCTGTTGCAAGATCCTACCCCTACAATTTATTGGGGATGGGAATTTGCTGCCTACTTGGCCCAGCCTCTATAGTACTGTTTAGGACCCTTGGGCAATCTCAGTCTTGGGATACCAAGAAGAACAACTGATTAGAACAACTATGTCGCCTTGGCTAAAGTAGTACAATCACCAATAACAACAGCATCAAACACAGCCCAAAAATGACAAACCATGATCACTATTGATTTCCTGCATTTAACTGTATGAACTATATTTATGGTTATATAACAAAACCTAAAACAAATCAGAAAATTGTATACAGTAAATATTCCCTCAATATGGTGATTTTACCCTTGGGGAGAAAATTTAAGAGGGATTGGGGGAAAAATTGCAAAATAGAAGAAGAGGAAGAGATTAGAAGCAAAGCTGGAGGACAAAGGAAGATTACTAGAACTTTGTGAAATTGGTGAAGAAGGAGGGAAAGAGAGAAGGAAAAAAAGGAACAGAACAATAACACAAAAGTAGAAACACTGTTCACACTCATTAAAACAAGAACAAATAAACAAGAAAAAAGAAAATGAAAACAAGAAAAGAAAAAAAAACCTCATCCACTTCGAGGTGTGTCTCTGCTGTCACTGATACTCAAATTCGGCATCCAGAGCCCAGATCTGTGTTGACTGACCCCAGCAAGCCAGCCATAGATTTATGGTGGGGTAGTGGATATTCCCAGCAAGCCTGCACCTTTAGTTCCACTGAAGTTCAGTGTAATTTCTGGCTATGAGGCTGGAACCTGATTTGTTCAGCCTGCAACACTCTGTGTGCCTCCTGCTGGCTGGAACTCAGCTCCTTGACCTCCTGCCAATTTGAACTCAATTCCACCTCACCCTGACACTGGGAGCCACTAGATGGAGCCAGCCCACAGTTTCTTTGAGTTCCAAGCACAGTCGGCCCCTCTCCAAGAGGCTACCAGGCAATTGTCCTTTCCTGGGGGACATCTGATCACAAATAACTCACCACCCACTGCAGCCTACTGCATCCATTGCTCCATTCCCCTAGTGTGTTTCTCCACAGAGGCCTCTGGGGTTGCCAGTAGTCACTGTGCAGCTGTAGGTTTGAGCCATCCTTCCTATGCAGTGAGTCAGGGCTCAGGAAGAAAGCACTGCTTGCTACCTCCTTCTTCTTTGTTGAAGTCTCTCTCTTTGCTCTCCCTGTGGGCTTCAATTATTGCTTCAGATCCTTGCTGGGTCCCAGGGACCCACTTCCCTCCTTCTCTTCTTCACATTGCTATATTTCAGCATCTGGACACCAAATCTCAGAGAGGCTGTTTCTCTGCTGTCCACCACTCTGCCATCTTCCCAGACGTCCCTGGGTGTGGGTGACACTGACCAACAGGCTTATAGCCTGGATGGGATAAAAGGGAGAGAGGGAAGGCAGGCTCACTGCTGCTTCCTGCCTCCTACCTGCCCTGCCATGGACTGTTTCTCCTCCCTGATGCCCCTCTGCCATGACACCCTGCCTTGGAGCCAGCCGATTATGGATTGAAACCGCTACAAACTGTGAGCCAAATAAACCTTTCCTCTTTCAACTTTGAACATTGGGTATTTTGTCTCAGCAAGAAGAAAAGTAACCAAGATACTCCCTCACGCCCATGGAGGATAAATGCCTTCCTCTTCCTGGCTCTGAGCTCTGGGATGGTGTAGGAAGCCGCAGGGCATGAGAAGCGGTACCAGCAGCATACTCAGCCCTTCCCAGACCCTGGAGGGAAGGAGCCCCTGGGCCATCTGCCTGGGCTGCTGCAGAATTTTACAGACTGGCCCTTGCTGGCAAGGGAGGTGGGCCGTGCTGGTGGAAGGGCTTTCAGCTGGGTTGCAGGGTCAGGTCGGGCGTTGGGGCTGGTGACTCCTGGGGTTTTCAGAGTTCTGACAAGTTGTTTGTGTATTTTTACTGGGGACTTGGCATCAGAGGCAGTCAGCCACCAAGCATGTGTGGAAGCACCCACGCTGTCCCGGGTACTGTGCTAAGCGCTGACGACATGATGGGAATGAGACTGAGAGGTCCCGTCTTCCAGTCCTCAAGCCCAGCAGCAGAGAGGTCATCGCACGGCTGTCACCAACATTTAGGGTGCCAGAGTCACCCCTGCTCCTGCCTAGTTTTTCACAGTGGAGAAATAAGGAACCAAAAAAGCAAATCTCACAAGCTTTCTGCAGTCGGTCGTGATGAGGATGGAGGCTCTGTTCCTGCCTGAAGTTACTGGGGGAGATGGGGAGGCCCAGGCCCGGCTGCTGTCCCCAGCTCCGCCTGCCTGCGCTTCAGCTGCCCTGCCCGAGTCTCCAGCTGCCGGCCGAGATGCCAGCTGCCCGAGGGAAGATGGCAGAGCTGGCTCCTGAGGCCGGGCAGGTGTCCCCTCTCAGGACAGCTGTGCAGCTGCTGCCCTTGTCATGGTCAGGAGATGCAGGGCACGAGAGAGGGCAGGTGCACAGGCAGGGTCCTCCTCACCTCACTGTGCCAAGGTGGGCAGAGAGAAGGAAACATCAGGGAGGAGATGCTGGGTTGGGGACCCGGAGGCCGGGCGGTCTGGCCAGGCAGAGGGCAAGGACATGGCTTAGGTGCAGCCACTGCAGGCCAACCCCCAGGGGAGAGGGTGCCACAGAGCTGGGAACAGAAAGGAGACACCTAGGTGACACTGTGGGCATGATTCCTGCCACCCCACGCACAGCTGGTGACTTGGGCTCGAGGGAAGAACTCATCTCCTCGATCTGGGTGGAAACACTTGATATTTGGAAATGAGAATGTAATTTGGAGCAAAATAAGAAAAAGAACCAAACTTGCCATCAGGAAGAGGTAAACCCTGGGCTGAGCCCTCGGAGGAGGGTGCAAGAGAGGCAGGTGGGCAGGCAGGGGCGTCTGGGGGCCGCTTGGCCTCTCTCGGGGGTGGCAGGGCCCAGGGACATGGGGGACACGGTGCTCGGATTGGGCCTGAAGGACGCCAGCCTGCAAGGAACCAGTTAGGAGCTGCCTTGGGCCCCAGGCAGGGTTCTGACCGGGAGCAGGGAGCTGATGGGGTGCGGCTGGATTCGGGAGACATTTTGGGGGTGTGATGGACAGGGCACAATGCCAGGCTGGGCGAGGGGGCGGAGGGATAACTCAGGAAGGACTTGTCTTCCAGCAGGAGGATTTTCTTTTTCTTGTGCTGGAGATTGAACCCAGGGTCTTTGCACTAAGCTACGTTCCCAGCCCTTTTTCATTTTCTGTTTTGAGGCAGAATTTCACTAATTTCTTAAGTTGCCCAGGCTTGGCTTAAACCTGCAATCTTCCTGCCTCAGCCTCCCAGGTGTGTGCTAGGAGCGGGGCTGGACTGAGTTTCAGGGACCCAGGCAGAGACATTAGCTGGTCAGGGCTCAGGACAGAGCCGAAGGCTGGGGAAGCTGTTGAGGGACCCATGGGTGCCGATTCCCAGGGCAGTGGGTGGGGAGAACGGCCTGAGTGGAGCCTTGGGGACCCAGCAGGCGGGGAGCAGCAGGGCCGTTGCTAGACGGAGCCTCCATAGGCCGGAGCCTTCAGCAAGGGTCCACACAGTGCTCGGTGGAATCCACGTGCAACCTCCGTGTGTCCAGGCTCCACTGAACACCAAGTGTGTGCCAAACCCAGAACCAGGGGCCACATGGGACCCAAGGAGACAGAAAACCTGGGATCTGCCTTCCCAGATGGCCAATGACTTAATCACAGAGCTGCCGACTCCTCTCCTATGTGTGCCACCTGTGGGATTCTTTCTAGAACCTTCTGTGCTCCCCAACATGGGTGTGGCCACCTCTGGGGGCCATGTCCTGCCATTTCCGGGGTGTGTGTCTCCAGGCAACACTGCATCAGGGATGCTGACGGCAGCTGGGGTCTCCCACCCCACCCAACTCAGGGCCAACCAGGCCTCGGCTGCAGGCTGAGCCCAGTGTGCCTCTCACCAGCAGCGCACTTGGATTTTTCCGCCTGGAAAGAAAGGCTCCTTCATTTCCCAGAGCAGTGCTTCCCTGGCTTTCCTGAGTGCTCACTCGGCCTGATCTCAAAAGCCGAGCATCTTGGGTGGTCTCCTGAAAGCCAAGCCAGGGCCAAGCCCCTTCCCTGCCAGCTCTGAGAGGCCAATGGTGCTGACCGCCAGGCAGCTTCACCAGAGTGAGCTTCTTCTCGCCTCAGGTCTCACCAGCCTGAGACAGAGCCGGGCACATGGCAGCTGCTCGACACACACTCAGGGAGCCCACGGAGCCGGGAGCCACAGGCAAAGAGGCCACCGAAGGCCCCGTATGGGTGACGAATAGCAGAGCAGACAGACATACAAGGTCCTGCCTCACCTAACTCCCCACTGCCGTTATTTACCTGCCATTTCACTTGCCTGCTCATAACTCAAAACCTCGGTTGCCACACGAGCCCCGCGCCCCCAAATGCGAGCAGGGCTGAGCCTGGCTACCATTGCCGTGGCCTCCCAGCCTCTAGCAAGCCGAGCTCAATGCAGCTCTGTTTATTATTGCAGAGAAGCAATTTCCAAGGGGGCTGCGATACTTGTGAAAATTGAGGTAAAGAATGTAAACCACATCCAGGCCGCCCCACCTGCGGCTTCAAAAGCCTCTTGTTCTGCAGGCCCTGCCACTCTGCAGATGCACAAGCCCCAGGGGTGGGCACAGAGCAGCTGTCGCGTGCCCACCTCAGGCCTCGAGCAGTTGTCAGGCCTCGCAGGCACCTGCTGGGCTTGTTCGGGAGCAGAGCACGGCAACTTGGGCCTCGGCGTGCTCAGAGCTGGCGCTGGTGAGCAGCCACAGAGGTGGACGCTCGCCCCAGTCCAATGGTGCTGGCCTCTCAGAGCCTGTGCTCCATCCAGGTCGGTGGATGGAGCAGTGACAGCTTTAAACACCTGAGGGAGGGGCGCGCCTTCTGCCTCCAGGGAACGCAGCTTCTGAAGCTGTTCCTGCAGACACTGGCCAGCTACATCCAGGGCTAGGGGAGGTTGATCCTTCCTCTGACCGCCCCTAATGGGGACACGGTGACGGTCCCATTTCACAGATGAGAGGAGGACACGGAGCAGCAGGCCCTGCATTGCCATCATGCACACCCAGCGCAGCTGTGCCTTTCCCACGGTAATGGTGGATGAGTCCCCTGCAGGCGCTGACTGTGGGGAGCACTTTGGGGTGGGGAACTGCACACGCCCCAGGAGGTCTGCAGAGGGGGCCCGGGTTTGTTCTGATCCCACAACACCTCCTCCTTTGGAACCCCGAGTCCTGCTGGAGAGAAGCCCGCCTGGCTCAGCACATCCGGGCAATTTAGGCGGTGGGTGGCGGTGGGTGGTCTCCTAATCACCGGGCAATTAGATGTGACAAGGCCCCTCCCTGAGATCCCACTCCCATGGAGCTGCTGCAAGAGCTCAGGCCCCGGCTCCTCATCCGTCCAGACAGCTGCGGGAACTGGGGGGAGGGGGTACCCAGGGTCCAAGGCGGGCATGGAGCCAGAGCCGGGGATTTCTCTGTGACAGCAGCAGCAACGACCACCACTGGGGGGAGAGGCGAGAGCAACTCCACACCCCACTCCTGAGGAGAAGGGCACCGTCCCACCGCCGGGAGGCTTGGCAGGGCGGACACAGGCTCAGCCCACAGCACAGAGGGCAGGAGAATTTGGCCAGTACCTCAGATGCAGCAAGCGCAACCCCTCCCATCCCCTCCATGGTGGACATTTACTTCTGTCCTTTCTCTCTGGGCACAGGGCAGGGCTGCCCCTCTAGGGAACTTTTGTCCCCTGTGTGGGGGTCTTGAGCTGTTCAAAGTACTTCAGGAGGGGTCCCAGGCTCCCTCTGCTCCAGCCCTGTGGAGCACAGGCCAGCAGAGGCAGGGAGCTGGTGACACACGGGTGTCGGTGGAGGGTCTGGAGGAAGACAGCCCACCTGCCCAGCACAGAGACTCCCGGCAGAGGGCTCCCCGCAGCCCACAGTGCCCGCACAGGCATGTCTTCCGGCCCATTTGCAGGTGCTGAGGGGCCTCCATGGAGAATAGACAAGGCCAAAGCAAAGGAGTTGTGTGGATGTGTGTCCCCGTGTGCATGTCTGAGTGTGCACATGCATAGCAGTGTGTAGCAGGAGCATGTGCACACTCATGAATGTCTGGTGAGTGTGTGGATTCGCAGGTGTGGGCTTGGATGTCAATGTGTGACATGGGAGTGTGTGTGTGTGTGTGTGCTACATTACTAGTGAGGCCAGAAGAGCTCTTTCTGATGAGACATTTTGGAAGTGATCTACAGAAGTGAGGGTTCGAGTATCCAAAGGAAGAGTGTTGTAGTCATGGGAACAGCAGGTGCAAGGGTCCTGGGGCGGGGGCAGCACCAGTGTTGTTGTGCTACAGGCTCCGCATAGAGCAGTGGCTGGGACTTTATGTGCGGAATCAGGCTTTTTTGACATTGATCCCTGCTCTCTGAACCCCGTTGGAAATCTAGGGGAGCCCACCACATGGGACCCAAGTTGTTCAGCACTGACAGGGTGAGTCTTTTGCTTCTGGCCTGCAGCTCAGAGAAAGGTCAGTTTGTGGGGTGGAGACCCAGGTAAGAACCCCAGAGACGCCCGCTGTACTGGTGAGGGAGTTGCACAGCGGTCCTTATAATGCAGGTCGCTCAAGGAGGCAAAGGGAAAGGTGTAGGGCTTGGGAGTGTGCAGGGCAGTGGTGCTGTCTGCAGTGGGTGTCTCTGTCTTCGAGACGTCCCAGGAGCGCTTTGCACTTATTCAGATCTTCAGGTTCTGATAGAACTAATCTCTGGCCACCCCTGCTGCACCTGGACCCTGTCCCGGAGAGCACTGGAGTTCAGCTGACCCTGGCTGCAGACGCTGGAAAGGTTGTGCGTGAGGACACTGGGCACAGGCAGGGGTGAGCAGCGAGGGCTGTGGCCAGGAGAACTGGGGACCAAACCCCGCCGAACCGACGTCACAGGCATCCCATGGATGTGTGCGAGTGGGCACAAAAGAGGCAAGTCAGAGTCCAAATCCAAACAGCTGGGCGTGTGTAGGCGCTGGGCACTGGCGTTGCACAAACCAGCCCCGGAAGCCCCCTTCCGGCCTGCGACCACAGTCGCTTCCAGGCCTGGACACAGGGAAGTGACGGTCTCCACCTTGCCGCCTCACTCCGCAGCACCCAGGAGGAGCGGCCTGGCCATGGGTCGCACCCCCTTCCGGGCATGGAAAGGAGGAACACAGAGGCCCGGGCGGGGATGAAGTGGTGGCCACAGAGCGGGCAGCGGTGAGCAATGGCGAGAGAGGCAGTCACGTGCAGAGACACCACCCAAAGGGGCGGACAGGCGCCATGGCTGCTGGGCTCACTGGACTGGGAATGGATGGGTCCCCCATGTGTCCTCGTGTCACCCCCAATTTAGAATGAGCAGATGGCCACACACCCACCAGGAGAGAAAGGGCAGCCTTGCTGGGAGGAGGAGCAAGTCCAGCTAGAAATTACCCAGGCTCTGCCGCAGGGCATGACGGGGCCATCTCCCCAGGGCCCTGTAGGAGAAAGTGCTACCTCAGCCGTGTCTGGGTCAGCTGCCTTTCCGGAACAGAGACAGCAAGGGAGGATTTGCGGAAACAAAACGGGTCCCCAAGCCCCGGGTCTCGCTCCTTCGTCTCACCTGGAGCGAGGGGGAGGACTGCTCCGGAAAGACAGCCAGCTAAAGAAGCAAGGACTGAGACAAGCATCAGATCCGCGTGACTGCGGGCTTCACACCCTCAGGCACTTCCCTGGGAGAGGGATTCTCAGGCCCCGAACAGTTTCTGGCCACGGCCAGGGAGTGGGGCGGATGGGGACGGTTAGACAGCGCCCCCTGGAAAGACTTTCCGAAAGCACCATGCTTTATAACCAAGTGGAATTATTTCACCAATTCCTGTAGCGTTTATTTCTTCCTGGATTTCTTTTCTTTTCTTTCTTTCTTTTTTGGTACTGGGGATCAAACTTGGATCCTTGCACTTGCACAGCAGGCAGCAAAACCACTGAGCTAAATCCCCGGCCCCTCTTTCTGAATTTCTTAAATGACTGAAGTTTCATCTCACAGTGGCCTATCTGGTGGAATGAACGCTTATTCACTCACCTCTGCAGTTTCCTCTTCGTGTGAGATGATTACAAAGCATGAACGCTGTTTCAGAGAAACAATTTGGGGCAATCGGTTGCTTTCTTCTTAGGGGTTGCTAATTAATTCTTTAAAAAGTGGACGTGAATAATAATTAAGCAGCAGTCCTCAATTTTGGGGGAACCAGGGACTGGTTTCGTGGAGAACAAGTTCTCCACAGAATGGGGTCAGAGAGTGTTAGGCAATGGTTAAAGCACACTGCATTCATTACCTCATTTCGATTATGTTCCATTGTGATATAAATGGAATAATCATGCAGCTCACCGTAATACAGAGCCAGGGAGAGTCCTGAGCTGGGTTTCTTAACACTGGATGGCCTCCTTCTTGGGAGACAGTGGAGCGCCTTGCTTATGACCTGTTTACTCCATAACCTCCTAACCCCAATTTGGTTGCTTTCATAGCAGAAGTCATGGAACAGGTAGAACATGTCACACAGGGAAGCAGGCTGGTGACCCATTCTGTGTCACTGAAATGTGCTGCCGGTGGTGACTTTTTCTGAAAGAGATCTCTGGAGCGATTGTCACAACTCAAAGCCCCTGGCCAGTGGTCCACCCCAGACAGCCACCCCTTCTGGGTGCTCTGCATCAGCTGCTCACAGAACGATGTGGACAGATGTGGGTTGAGGGCGTGGATTTAACATGGCAGGTGATTTCAGTCATATCCCGCAAGACTTTGTTAAGTTCAGGTGAAGTTTCAGCTGGCCAGCTTTTCTCTACAGATGACACAGAGCACAGATTCACATTCAGAAGCTGCGACTTTGACCGCAAAGCCTTCCAGCCAAGGCAGCCACTCTGTTCGTGTACGTACACAAAATGACCAATTTTCCTGATGTGTAGTTCTTCAAAGACTTGGATAGTTCCACAGCTGTGGCTTGGTTGGTAACACATGTGCACAAAACATACCCCCATGCACATCCTCCTGAAAAATACATTGCATGAAAACAAGCGTTGCTGCCTATTGTCAATGTTGGTAGACTTGTCAACCTGGATTCCAAACCATTGCTCATTAATCTTCTCTAAGTATTATGCCTCAGTGCCCTCTGCAGTCCATCAGTGTGTGTAGTTTGGTGCCAGCAGAAAAGGGACACCAGCCACCTTCTAAACTGCAGCCTCTCCTAAAAGTTCAGGACAGGCGTGCTCAGCAGCAGGCAGGACCCAGCCTCAGCCATGGCAAAGGCTCCTCGGCTTTGCCAGCATGGTGGCCACCAAGAACGATGCTCAGTGCAGACACATGGGATGAAGGTGGCCTTCAGTAGCCGCTCTGCTCTCTGTGCTCATGGTGTTTTCGTTTGCAAATGCCCAAAGCCCTGTCTTTTGATGCACAGCTTGGTCTCCACGCGGTGAAGCCGTCTGGAAGGTTTCATGGCTTTGCTAGACGCTGTCACCACATTACACAGAGTGGGCGTGGAGGATGTGACCACTGCTGTGGTGATCCCGACATCTAAATAGGACCCTTGGTATTTTCTTTTAAATACAGCTTCTACCTTTTACTGGCATCCTGGAGTCTGCTGCTGTCTTGCCATTGGGTCTTGCCCTCTCCTCAAAGCTTCCCAGTGATGTTTACCTTTTACTCACTTTGGCGAGAGTTAGCTGTGGGTTACCAAAACTGGGGCTGAGACAAGTATGCAGCTCAGGAAAGATGTGTGGATGGGAGTGGTTAATAAAATAAGCATCAGATTCTGACCAGATGCACCTGTGAGACTCCTGTGAGTCTCCTGCCACCATACAGCCAGACGCAGCTGTCACTTGCTGCTCACCAACAGGGTTCGTATGGGTCTGCAGGTGACTGGTTCACTGCTCTGTGCAGTCAGCCTCTCTGCTAATGTTCGCCTGTATTTGCAGCCGCTCCCCAGGGCTGGCATCACTGCCTCAGCTCCATCTCAGGTCATCAGGCATCAGACTCGAATAAGAGCACACAACCCAGATCCCTCACACGTGCAGGGCGCAGAAGGGTTCACCCTCCATGAGAATCCAACATGGCTGCTGATCTGACATAGGTGGAGCTTGGGTGGCGATGGGAGGATGGGAAGTGGCTGTGAGCACAGGTGAAGCCTCACTGGCTCCCCCACTGCTGTGCAACCCACTTGCTAAAGGAAAGACACAGGCCAGTGCAGTCCATGACTCCACAAGCAACAAACCCAGCACTTAGAAACATGGCACTCACGTGCCTTTCTTGAAGGGGGAAAGAACAACCCATTCTGCAAGACGTAGTGCAGCTCCCTGAAAGAGAAATCTGAATTCCCATACCTGTGGGAAAGAAGTCAGAAATGGGCAGAGAACACGGAATCAGGGGACAGAACAAGCAGAATGCATTTAAATCATCAGGACTTTGGCCTGACCCCAAGGCGCAAATGTCAGGAGGACTCCTCGGCTGCTTAAGAGTTTGCTGCACAGAGCACATGCCAGCTGCACTGGCTCCTCTCTCGGATCAGCCACCTGGCTCCTACTCCTGAGGACGAGGCACAAAGGGTGGACAGAGCAGGAGCTGGGCCAGCTCTCCAGAGGGACCAGCAGCTACTTTATTCTGCCAGCAGGAAACTCCCTCTTGTAGAGAAGCCATCATCATCATCATCGCAAAATATTTTATGCCCCCACAGCACGGCTCCCCATGTGCATAAAAGCAACAGTCAGTCAGCAGTGTGTGGGATCCGAAAGAGAGATTCTAACCTGGCTCCCCTTCTCTCAGGAACCACACTCTGGCCATGGCCCTGGCTTGGAGACGTTGACAGCTCAGCCCTACTGTCCGGGGAGGACGTGGCAGCCCCACACCCACCGCCTGGGTCTCCAGCCTGATGCCAAGTTCTGTGGTTCCCTCCCCATTAGTGGCCCAGCCAGTACCACGGTGACCCCTACAGCCTGAAGGCCCTCAACCATGTCCAGCTGGCCTTCATCTGACCCAGGCCTGGACTCCACGGTGCTCTATCACTTCCTCCTCTCTGTGGTTTCTCGTCCCAGCCTGGGGCCCCCTGGGGCCAGCTCTGTGACAAGGACTCATATTCATGGTGGCCCTGGTGGCACCTGTGGGGTGCGTCCCTTCACCATCTGGGCAGGGACTGGCACCATAGGGCTCATTGTTTCCTAACGGGAATTGGCAGTGAGCAGCAACTGATGCTGGTAGCCGAGGCTGCACCCTGGAGGTGGCTGTGCCCATGTGTATCAGAGATATTCACACGTGCAGGGGCCCTGAGTGTGAATGCTCTTTCAGGGCCTCAGGGTGGAATTTAAGTGACATTTTCCAAGTGTCCTCCTGGGTGTGTGTGCCCTGGAAAATGGCCTTCGAGAAATATTCAGCATCACTGGCCATCTGTGAAATGCAAATCAAAGCTACACTGAGATTCCATCTCCCTCCAGGAAGAACAGCCATGGGCAAGAAACCAGATAATAACAAATGCTGGTGAGGCTGCGGGGAAAAGGAGCCTTCTACATGCTGGTTGGAATGTAAACGAGGACAATCACAGTAGAAATTGGCATGGAGATTCCTCAAAAAACTAAAACTAGAAATTCCATCTAACCTAGCTATTCTCCTAGGCATCTTCCTGAAAGAGTTAAAGACGTCATATCATAGGGATCCATGCACGCCATGTTTATAGCAGCACAATCAATAATAGTTAAATCTTGGAATCAGCCCATATATCCATCCACAGACGAATGGATAAAGAAAATGTGGTGCTTCCATGCAACGGAGTATTACTCTGCCACAAAGAAGGGTAAACTTGAGTCATGTGTAGGAAAATGGATGCACCTGGAAATCATAAGGTGAAGTGAAACAAATCAGATACAAAAGGTTAAATATCACTCAGTTTCTCTACTCTAAAAAAACCCAAATATAAATAATCTAAAGAGCAAAACAAAAGAGGCATGGTGGGAAATAGGGAAGTAGATTGTGGAAATGTGAGGGGGAGGGAGAAGTACAAATGATTAGGCCAACACGTGTGCATCCCAATTCCCTGAGGTACAGAAAGAGCTCCACCAGGAAGGACGCCCCCCGAAGGGAGGAAGGCGGCCCACAGCTTCCCCTGCCGGGCTGAGCTCAAGGCCTGTGTGTGGGTGTGAGGTGGCCCAGGGCCCTGCTCTCTGGCCCCTCTCATCCCCTCTCTGTTTGTTTTCCGCCATTCTGTACAGAGCACCTTAGTAACCACAGCCTCTGGTGAGAGCGACAGTGCATCTCCACTCCCCCTAGGCATCCCCGAATTCCTTGTGTCCCCTCGGCTGACCGCACGCGAAGACTTGCTTGGAATTGGGGGCATCCTGAGATAGGACACAGGCTGGAGAGGTGACACAGCTTCCCTGTCACGTGGCGGGGAGGGCTTCTCACACGGGGCAGCTCCTTGTCAGTGCAAGGCGCCTCCTTCGAGGAGTGGGGTGTCCCAGGACCCTCGGTGTCACGTGGTGTCCTGCGGAGGCCCCAGTGTGGAGGCCACTTGTCCCTTGAGGCAAGGAGGCAGAGATCCGCTCTCCTGAGAGAGGCACCCAGACACCTCCTCCTCCTCCTCCTCTCCAATGTCAGACCCGCGTGTTCCGGCTGCCTTTTAATTAAAAACGAACAGTATAGACAGAACCATAAAGTCATGTTTGCTTCTTTGCAAGAGTCTATCCCGCGTCTTCTAAAACAAAAACAAAAACAAGGACACCTACCGGCTGGTGGCACAGCAGTCCATGCAGCGCCGTGGCTGCGGGACAGAACTGCTGCAGGGCGGCTGGGCCAGGCTGTGGGTGCCAGGAGGGGCTCAGCACTGATTGTGTAAACAGGAGCTGTTCCCACCCTGCACGGAGGCTTCGCCCAGGAACACTTTGCACTTGCAGAAAGTGCTGAGGACTTTAAAGAGCTTTCCCTTATGTGGAACATAGCTATCCGTATTTATGGTATTAGGAAATAGAATGGGGTAATTTAAAAAAACATTTTATTTGCTGACTTTTAAAATCATAAGCCCATTTGACATTAACAGAAGAACGTATTTTTATTTAAAATAGACGCATCTGATAAGAATGAGACTCAGGTCCTGAGAAGGGGGGCCTTGCTCCCTGGGGCTGTCCAGTCCCTGGCTGGCGGAGCCTCTGCCCTTGCACGGCCGCATCCACTCGGCTCCGGCACCCGGAGGCGCATCTGGTCCCAGCTGCCTGGCTCACAGCTGGAGCCTTGGTCGAATGACGTGGCCTTGATTCGCTGGCTCCCTGAGGGACACCGCTGGCGGGACCCTGGGTGCCAGATGTCCTCCCACTCTGTCCACACTCCCAGCGACCAGGCCCCTGGTGCCTGGAGCCCCTCATCAATGACACCGTCGGGCGACCTCTTGCGGAGCACACTGAGGCTTGGAGAGGGAGGAAGGGCATGATTCGGACCCAGACGGTCAGCTCTAGTGAGGGGACTTCCATTTGCGGCCCAGGCAGCAGGCACCTGAGGGGTGCAGGTGCTGCCTTCCAGGCCATCACAGTGATCTCCACAGAGGCCCCCTTTTCCACCTGCCCTGCAGCCACAGGGCCCCGCAGGGGGAGGAGGCGCCGGCTCCAGCGAGGCTTGGGTCTCTGAGCTGGGCCAGCAGTGTGGGAGCAGAAGAGCCCAGCCAGGTCGGCCTCCACGCCGGCTCCCTCCCCAGGTGGTGTTCCTAGAAGCACGTGGTATGGTAGCAGCACGGAAGGAAAACAGGAGCAGAGACCCCATCTTCAAACAACACTCGAGACGAGTCCAGGACAGAGATCTGGTTCTGGGTTCAAAGCAGTTCCCATGGCTGGGTGGGGCTTGGAAGGACCCTGCTGTCGCCGACCCCACCAGGACCCATGAGCTGGGTATGCGTTCTCACACTGACCTCGAAGGCAGAAGCCAGGCGTTCACGGACCCAGGAGCACCGCCTCCTCACCTTTATTTATCATCCACAGGCAGGCGGGTAAATCTGCCGTTGGGCAGCAGCTGGCCCATGCCCTGGGTGCTGGGTGAGCAGCTCAGCCCTCTGAGCCTCTGTGCTCACAGCTGCAGCCTGAAGATGAGGATAATCGGGTCCCGTAAGGTTACGGCAGGGATCAAGTATGGCTGCAGACAGCCACGCATGCGCCTGTGTCCCCCCTCAGGGGTCCGCATTCTCAGTCCAGCACCACCACCCACGTCAGCCCTCCCCTCCCCCGGCGCGGCGAGGCTGCTGTAAACTGAAATGCCCTCCCTTCCGTGACGTCTCTCCTCCGGCACGAAGATGGAGTGGAGTCTGTGCTCCCTGGGGACCAACAAAATCCTTCCCCCTCCAAGGAAGATGGGCCCGCACCCCGAGGCACCCGGCTATGCCGGTCAAGGGGCCTCTCGGGAAGGGGAGGGCAGGCTGGAGCTGGAGCCTCTGCACCTGGCATGCAGGGCCCAAGGGGGCAGGCCCCTGTGGGGACAGCACGGCACAGTGCCCTCTCCCGGGGTGCAGTAGCACAGGGAGCCGGCTCTGTCCCCACAGGAGCAGGCGGGCAGCAGGCATGGGGCAGGGCTGCACATGCGGTTGTTGTTACAACTGCTATTGATTCTCACCACTAACCTGGGTCACCTTATCCCAGTAAATCTCGGAATAATGCAATTATGGAAGCTAATCTGGAATCGGGCACTGGAAAAGCATTCATTCATTTAAAAGAGAGGCTTAAAATAATCTAAATGGCACCTCATTCTCTTTATTTTCCTATCAGCTAAGGTTTCATTTTCCACTCAGTTCCCTCTCACCCCTAACCCTCTTTTCCCAGACAAAATAAATCCTCCTGAAGGCATAACTCACAGGGTGGGAATCTCGCCTCAAGTTAAATTGCGCAGGGGCTGCCTTTCTCCTGTGATTTGTTTTTATTTTCCCTCAATCATTATCTGCAAGGATTCTGGAGGTTGCACATCCTGGGATTTTCCTTTGCTTCCCATTTTAGAATTTTCCAAGCAGATAAGAAATTTAGGGTTTGTTTTGGGAGTAGTAAGAGATCCCTGCCAATAAAAGAGAAACAACAGAAAAACAAGCACAGGCCAGCTGTCCTCTCTCCTCCTCCACAGGACGCCGGTGCTGCACATGGCTTCCTTGTTCCTCTCTGGTTTGGAGGCTTTGAAGATGTGATGGCGGGCTGTGCCGGTGTGCAGAGTCCAGGGGCTCTGGCCGGCCATGTCAGGGGAAGACGAAGGGGCCGAGGCACCTTCCCTAGGATCTGCCCTGAACCCTGCGGACACCATCCAGGGTGAGGTCCAGAAAGACATGCTGACGTGGCATCCTGCTCACAAGAGCTGCCGTACAGCCAGGGGAAACTGAGTCAAGGCATGTTAACTGCTCTGGCATGGTGCCATGCAGCCAAGGTCAACCCTTGTCCATCGGAGGCCGACTCTGTCCAGAGATGGGGCCCCTGGGTCCCCAGGGTTGATTGCCCTGGGAGGTGATGTCCTCTGGTCACCTCTCCTCCTTTCAGTCCTGTCAGCCTCCTGCCTGAAGCCCTTACCCTGCCGCCAACCCAACAGGAGGCGTGAACTATTGGGCTTCATCAGGTCCCTCGCCCTTGCCCCAGTTTGAGCAGAGGTAAGGGTGACCCCAAGACCACACTGCAGTCCCAGGACTGTGGAGCAGGGGACAGTTTTCCCGGGCATGAGAGTATTGAAGGACTTCTTCCTGGGGTGCCACAGAAATGCCACCTCTCCCCATACCGTCCCCTCGGTTCCTCCACCGTGTTCTCGGAAGGCGGGTCTCTGGCTCTCTGTCCGTGGTACCAGCCACCATGGGACGTGGGAAAGGGGTGACAGCTGCCTCCAGGCTCTGCTACTCCCTGATGGTGCCCAGGGTCTCCCAGCCCCCACCAAGGAGGGAGCACAGGCTGGGTCCCGGGAGTGACCTACCTGGAGCCTCCCACAGCCTCCTGCCCGAGCAGCAGCTTGATGAGTCCTAAGGGGCTGGGCGTGGGGAGGGCCTAGGACTCGCAGTCCCCGGGAGGCTGCAGCTCCTATCTCCGTGTCCTTCCCTGCCGACTTGGGGTCCAGACTCTGCCCGGCTGGCAGGGGGACCTGGGAGAGGACGACACGGGGGAAGGGGGAGGACTCCCTTGACACACAGGCTGCCAGGGTCACCTCCCAGTGGCCGAGTGTGGAACTACAGCAGCTGCGGGGTGCCCAGGAGGACAGAGGACCCCACAGGAGACTCGTGCTTTCCCCGCACTGGGTTTTTATTAAAGCCCTGGCCTCCGTTTGGATTTCCTCGAGTAAGCAAGGGAACAAGATAAAAATTCAAAACACCTGGTGCTTCAAAATGTACTCATTTTATTAAAAAATGCTGCTAATAAAGATGATGGCAGGAAGGATGAAGTCCAGATGGAGCCCAGCTGCCAGTCCGAGGGGCAGATTCGAATCCCTTTCTTCTCCTGAGTGAGAGGGCAGGGCCGGCAGGTTGGAGTCCTGCACAGGTCTCTGCTGCATAGTCCTGGCTGGAAGCTGTCCTCCCGGATAGCACTGGCCAGTGTCTGCTCGCTCCAGGGGTGCTGGGCATGTAGGGGCCACAGTGTCACCCGGGATGCTCCCAGGGGGAGGCTGCAGCCTCAACCCTCAGGTGGAGATTCTAGACCGGCCTCACCCGGACCAGGGACACCTGCTCCATCCAGTGCAGGGCCTGGCCTTTCATTGTTATTATTATCACTCTGTAGTACTTGGGGTTGCACCAGGCCTCCCAGGACCATTTCTGGCCTTGGCTTTCCAGGCACCAGTGGGGATGTGACCATGCCTTGTCCCAGGGTCTGCCCGGGTGGGCTAGGAACTCAGGGCAAATTCGAGGAAAGCCCCGAGGAGTTCTGACCCAGGTGGATCTCTGGTTGGAATCTGACAGCTCCAGAGGGAGACTCATCCCTCTGACACAGAGGCCTGGGGTGCTGGCGTAGCCTGGGGTATATACAGAAAGAGCGAGGGAGGGTGGCTGGTCGCTGGTTGTCCTGCAGGATCTGGTCCTTTTGGGGCTGCCACCTGCACAGTGACCTGAGCATGTGACAGCCCCAGCTTCCCTTGCTGTGTATCCTTGGGACCCTCAGCTACCTCTCTGTGTTGTGAGGATGAAATGCAAGGGGCCTCAGCATGCACTGGGCACAGAGTAAATTCTCTCCAAGGAGACGCCAGGATTGTGACTGTTAGGAACAGCAGCACTCAGCTCCCATGGGTAACTCATGCCAAGGGTGACACTGGGGACCTCAGCTTCTCCTCTGGCATAGAAGAGCTGCAGAGCCAAGCAGCAAAACCAGAAGGAAGCCCAGTGTCCCTGTGTGCGGGAGGCTGCCCTGCGGCGCCCCCAGCACCTGGATCCCCCGGTCCCATTGGGCTGGGCAGGTGCACTCCGGAGGCCTGGCGGGATCAATGGTGCCCCTCCAGCCCCAAGGCTTGGCTTCCCTGTCCCTTGGGGTTTGGGGCCCATCTCATTCAGGCCCTCAGACGTGTCCCCCAGATAAGGGGGTCCCAGGACACATGGGCGGGGTGAGCAGCACGTGGGGGCCACCCATGGGCTTGTCCCAGTGTCCCCGAGAAGCCTGGTAAGCCACGGCCATGAGTCAGAGCCGGGGCATTGGCCAGCTCCTCTGCCCAGCTCCAGGCTGCCCTGGGTGCAGGTCCTGCTGAGTGCAGGCAGAGCCGACTTGGGGGCTTGGCAGGGATCAGCCCCAGATGCAGGCGCCCTCGGGAGGAGAGTGCACTGGCCTCTGCTCCTCCTTCCTCTTTTCCCCAGCCTCGGGCACTTGCGTGTTGAGGGCTGCTGCCCGCTGTGTCTTCTGTGGGTTTTGCTAGGCACATCCTGCCCCCGCTGCATCCTGAGTCCCTGCAAAGGTGGGGTGACTTGGGGCAGCAGCACAGAGGCGTCCTCTGCATCTGCCTGGGGCACTGCAGTGCGCTCGAACACGGCTCACTGCCCTCCTTCCCCTACCCCCCACGTCTTCCCAGAGAGGGGCGGCCAGGCCTGCACACAGCTGAGGTGGAAAGGCTGCTGGGACTCTGCAGGGGTTCCAGCTGGAAGCAGAGGCTGGGCCCGCGGGGCAGGATAGCCGGGGAGACTCCCAGTCAGGACGGGGTGCCCAGAGGCCTGGCTGGCCATGGGGGCGGAAGTGATGACTCCTGATGACTACACAGTGGGTCACCCGTCACAGTGATGTTTTGAGACTGAACTGTGTACAGTCTTGGTCTATCAGGGTTTCAACTGTTTTTTGGTATGGGGGATCGAACTCGGGTCCTTCCGCTTGCGAGGCAGGCGGCAGAATCACTGAGCTAAATCCCCAGCCCATCAACTGTTTTGCAGAAGAGAAGCACACACAGAAGTGAGCCAGCAAATGCTTCCAGAAGGAATTCCTGGGTAAAAGTAGCTATGAACCTTGAGAGCTGGAACATGCCTTGCGGCCTCCAGGTGAAACCTAGGATTCCCAGTCAAGCTTGAATCTCAGAGGATGAGCGAATACTTTTCAAAGTGTAAGTGTGTCCCAGACATTACACGGGATACACGTTGAGTTCCCTGAATTCAGCACCTGGGAACGGAGCTTAAAGAAGGGAACCAAGCTGTGGGCCAGAGAACAGGTTATAGAGAGGTACAGCGTGGTCTGAACCTGAACACTGCCCAAGTGCAGTTCTAAAATAGAAAATAAACGAGATTTTGGTGCAGGTAATACGGCGTAGTAGTGTTCCTGGCGAACACTACCTTTAAAGCACATGGAGTATGGGGGAGACGGTGAGTTGAAGAACCAGGTTGATTAAACTAGAGCCAGGCTGGGTGTGGTGGCATACCACTGTCATCCCAGCACTAGGGAGGCTGAGGCAGGAGAATCACCAAAATTTCAAGGCCAGCCTGGGCTACATAGCAAGACCCTGTCTCAAAAAACAAAGAAAAATAAATAAAGCAGAGCCAGAGCCCAGGACACCAAGCCCTGCATTGCGTCCCTGTAGGCACCGTGTCTGCCTCCCACCTTCAGCCACAGACGGCGCCCTGCTTTGGACGGTGGGTGACGGATCACTCAGGGTCGCTGTGATATCACGGATGGGCCCTGTAACTGGTGTGGGCAGCTTTGCTCCGGATGATTAAGCCATCACCGTCACCAGACTTGAGTGCAGTGAAGTCCCTCCTGCCTCCTCCCTCCCCAGCAGGGAGCGCTGGGCTTCCTCTGCTGCCCTCTGAGGGGCTCATGACAAAGCCCCGAGGGGTGACACTGGGTGACGGGCCCCACGCTGGGGCAAGCCGTCTCCCTTGCAGTCTGAACTTCCTCCTGGGGAAGATGGCTTGGACAGACAGGCTCTAGTGAAGGGGACCAGACCCCTGTGTTCCTGGCAGGTCCCCGTGGACGACTGTCACCCCACAAGTCCTCCAGTAGCACTGGGCACCGTCTAAGTGGCATCTGCCTGAGACTGATGCACACCCTGTGCCCTGCTGAGTCCACTTGGACTGGCCCTCCAGCACAGACGGCCCCCCAGCCCCCGCTGGACGTGGGCTGGGCAGGGATGTGGGGCAGGGAGTGGGCAACACCTCCCGGGGAGCAGCACGGGGCTTGGCGTCAGATGCTGTCCCACGGTCCAGGTGCTGACTGGAAACCGGGGGCTGGATGAAGCACTCGGCCTGCTCAGCTCACCCCACTGCCAGCCGGTGTCCACCCTTCAGGGTGCATGGGGCGCAGTGTGCAGTGCTGCCTGCAGGCACCTTCGGGCCAGGCAGCTCACTCGGGGACGCTGGCTGTTACCGTGAACGCCTTTCTTCCTTCCTTTCTCTGTGTCTCTTTGAGGGGGTGGTTGCCATAGTGACCCTTTGTCCCCCTTCTCAGCATTTGCCACCTGCAGCCCTGGATCCCCAGTAGGAATCCAAACCTCTTCGGTGGCCCATGTGGCCCTAGGGTGGCTGGGACTGTGACCTGCCCTGTTGCCTCTAACACTGCTATGGATCCCGAGATGGGAGTAAGATGTAGATGAGTCCAATCAGAGCAAGCCTCAGGACTTCGGTGGGACCCTGGGTGCTGCTGGATCCCACCTGCCTACCGTGGGGACCTCATTGTGAAGGCAAGGGTGTCTCGGTGAAGGAGAAGCACAGCCCTGGAGATGCTGTCTGTGGCTGGAACAAACCAAGCTGCAGCCCACCCTGTCCCGAGGCTATCCTGGCACAGTTCCATAATTCCCTTCCAGTCACCCCATTTCTGACACCTGTTCTCACCCCTCACTGATCCACCAGGTGATTTTCCTAAGTCACAGAGCGCCGAGCATAGGCTCTTTGGCTTCCAGCTGAAATCATCTAACATTAACACACAGGCAGGATTAGGCTTTCCTGCTTTTCCTGTTGGATTCCAAACAATTTCAGGGACACTATCAAAAATTAGATTTCCAGACTGAGACTGCTCGTGGAGAAATGTGCTCATTAGTCTGGACTGCTTGGGGCTTTTTCAAGTAATCGCATGCCTTGGGAAATATTAACACAATGCCCTTGCTTTTCCCTTGAGACCGAGGAAGTGTCACTCTAACACATTTGGAATTCAGAGCGCTGGCCCAGGGCTGCAATGAAGACTTCGACGGGAGGCTGCACGCCGTTCAGAGTGCAGCAGCTGCTTCCCCACGGCCACTGGCTGCTGAGGACGGAGGAGCGGGTGGGACCAGCAACAGGCAGCTCCGGGCTGCAGGTGAATCTGGGGCCCAGCCCACCCCAGGATGCTCCCCTCCCCTGGCTGGTGCACTCATGCACCCCAGGAAGTGAGGGGTGGCGACTCCTTTCCTTCCCTGCCCCCTGGCTGGACACAGGTCTGGGTGCCGGAGGACAGGAAGGGTCCAAGGGTCTGCACACCCCCGCCTGTGAGACAAACACATCCCTGTCATGCTCCAGCTGGGGCTGCCTCGGGACTTTGCTTTCTCTCGGAACTGAAGTAGCTGTCACCTCAAGCAGGCGAGGTGGGCGTGTGCTCTGTGTCACAGGTGGGAGCTGCCGTCACCCAGTGCTGACACCAGAATGGTTATGGGGAGCACGGATGGCCGTGTGTGCTGGGCACGCGGGCTCTTCCTGGGCCGTCCTTGAGCCTGGGCACTGGAGACTGTACCGCCCGACCTGCAGGGCTGCATCGGGTTCGCCTGTGGCCCTGAGCAGAAGGAACCCTGGAAACTCTGGGACAGGTGAGTCAGGTGACGCCCATGGGTCTTCCTAACACCCCTGTCCCCAGGAGAGCAGAGGAAGGCAGCGGCTCCCTAGGCAGCGGACACCAGCTTTAACGCTGGGCTGCAACCTCCCCAGTACCTTCGGGCAAGGTTTCCCACTCCAGCCACTTGCTGAGAATCAGCCGTGTGCGCACACACATGCACATACGTGTATATGCACACACAGGTGTACGTGCATGCAGACTCATACACGCACTGGCCGCACACCGCGCCTCCCACTCCACCTCCAGGAGGGAAGCTTATGATTTTTAGTAACTTGGGCCCATGGCTATTTAGGCTCCTCACACCGCCCGAGGCCATGGCTGGTGGCTGTCCTTTCCTACCTCGGACCCCAAAGGGCCACACACGCCACAGCAGTGACCTTGGGGTCGCTGGCTCTACCTCTGATTAAAAGAAAACATGCACAGGGCCATCCTACACCCGCCAGAGGTGGAACGCTGCCCGGGACCCTGTTCTCGGTCAGTCCATTGGGATTTGAAACACAGGCCTAGTGTCTGGGCTTGGGAGAAGGCAGAGCTGGGAGTGGGGTCTGCTCCCTGCCCCAGGCCCGGAGCGGCCCTCGGGGAGGCAGGGACATTTGTCCAGAAGGGAGAGGAACGCTGATCCTGAGCCCAGGAGCCCCGCAGTGTGACCCTCGCTCTCCCAGGACCTGCTTCTGCACTCAGGCACATCCCACACTCCACCCTGGCTCAGGGACCGAGGTGACGGGGGGCAGGGTGGAGAAGCCATCACTGAGCAGGGACCGGGGCAGGACGGAGCAGCCAGCGGATGAGGGCCCGCTGCAGGCATTGCTGGGCATGAGGAATGTGGCCGGGCCCCTGCCTAGGACAGCCCAGGCACACCTGGGAGACGGCCACCACCGGGCGCTGGCTGGGGAGGAAGGCTTACGGAGAGTTTGGTGCTGACCCCCGAGCTCGGTGCACACAGGGAGGGCGCTGAGCCCCCCGGAGCAGGTGGGGCCCCGGTAGGCATGCAGCTGGCTGGACTGGGTCCACATCTGGCCTTGGGTCCAATGGCCCAGCAAGTGTTGAGCAGCTCAGAGCCCTGCGCTCCCCGTGGGATGGGACATTTGCTTGGAGGGAAACAGACACAGCGTGAGTGTGAGGGCTTCGCACAGTGTGCCTACCAGGCCACCGTCCCCAGCTCAAAGCTGCATACACTGGCTCCTCTGACAGGGCCCAGGCCCCAGCTGCTCACCACCTGGGCACGGAGCCTCACTGACCACCCTCGCGCAGGGCTCTGGCCACTTCTGAGTCACCGCGTGGCACACGCTTCTGGGCCCTAGGGACTCTCGGGTAGATGCTGCTCTGCAAGGTCTGTGAATCTTCATCGACAGCGTGGAGATTTTTAAATACCTCGATTTACAAATTCATTTGGAATAATGATGTTCATCACATGCTGATGCAAATCAAGTCGTCAATCAACAGCACCAGTGTTTTCAAGCAGCAGGTGAGTAGAGCGGTGCTGTTTTGGCCTTTTAAAATATTTATTTTTCTTCTCAGTTTTGAAGATCAAACCCAGGACCTACACAATGAGCCACATCCCCAGCCCTTTAAAAAAGTTTATCATTATTCTTATTTTGACCCAGAGTCTTCCTAAGTCACTGTTACCCAGGCTAGGCTCAAACTCACAGTCCTCCTGCGTCAGCCTCCCTGAGGCATGCACAGTGATTTACCCTTCCAGGAGCCTGAGTCTCCTGGAGCACAGGCACACCTGCAGGTCCTCGCCCGCTGTTGCTCTGTCGCCTGTGGCGACACATGCCTGCAGCTTGCAGAAATCCCACAGCCATGTGAGGTGCGGTGATAAACCCTTGAGCCCTCGGATCCCCCCACAGGAGTTGGGTGCCCCCAGGGCGCCCCCTCGCTCTGAGACCAGGGCCGGCATCTGGGTGGGTGGATGTCCCCTGTCCTGGCTGTGGCCATCTGAGTGCTGCCCTCAGCGTCCTGGCAGGTACCTTTGCTGTGCTCCTCCCCGTGGACACACGTGTGTGTTTGTTGCGAGCGCTCCTGGGGTGGCGTTGGTTGTCGTGGCTGGGCCTGACCCAGTGCTCTCCTCAGTGCTTATCCGTGGGCGCCAGGGCAGTGGGTGTCCATCTGGTCGTTGCTCCCCTTGTCATGGAAAATTGACCTCGCTGTGGCCCAGTGACTGTTGGCAGGGAGGAGCCCCAGCCCCAGGCCTGGAGCGGAACAGCTCACTCTGAGACCACTGGTCTCCAGGTCCCGAACTGGCCAGTGTTTCCACCCACGCCTCACCCGTGCCTCAAGCACCGATCGAGACCAGTAAACGGGCTCAGTGCCAGGTCCCAGCTCCACCCGCCAGTCCTGGGATCGCCCATCTCTCGACTGCTGGCCCCTTCGTGCAGGACCTCAGGTGACCCACGGCACTGTGACTTGCACATCTTCTTGTCTCCTCCTCCCTCCACTCTCCCTTTGGCTTTGGGGACCGTGACATCCCCAGGCTCCTTGGCCAGGAGCTGTGTCAGCCGTCCCTCTCTCATCCAGGCTCATCTGCTGCTCTCCCAATTAGAACAGGGTTATGGGCTCCTCAGAGCCTGCTGTCTAGGGACAGGGATGTCATGGGGGCCCCACTTAGGGGTCCTCCCCTCTCTTTGCCTGTCCTCCACCAGCTCAGGGGCGTCACCAGGCCCAGCCATATCTGAGCATTGCTCCTGGAGGGCAGCACAGCAGAGGACTCCCTGCCACGAGAGAGCCTTGTGGGGGCCCTTGAGGTCCTGCAGCCGCCCTGTGCCTGGCCTCCTCTCGCTTCCCAGGGGTCCTGCGACTCTCTCCTCGGCCCAGTTCTTCCTTCCCTTGCTCCTTGTCCAAGCCCTATTGGGAACGCCTCTGTGTGGAAGATCTGGCCCTTCCCCCTATTTATTCAATCACCCCTTGATATCTGCGTAGACTGTGGGTGTTTGGGGTGACTGGACAGTAACCCCAGACTCTCAGTATTTATTTCATTCTGGACCTGCCCTCTGTGCCTCTCCCCATGTCTCCACTTCCCTGCCAGCCTCGGTGTCCATGTCTGGGTTCCTCTGCGGTGACACAGATCCTGCGGAAGTGGCTCCAGGCCAGGATCCCCTGGGGAAACAGACAGACCCAAGGATGGGCAGAGTGCATCAGAAATCGACGTATGTGCCATGGCAGCCAGGTGGGGCGATGGCCTAAGGACTGGGCTGGGAGCCAGGCGTGCCCAGGGACCTCGGAGCTTTGCCCCCCTTGGCACAGATTCCTCACTTCGTCCCTGAGTCAAACCCTCCTCTGCCCAGACCGCCTGGAGATGTGTGTTCCCGCCATCCAGGCGGCCCTGTTGAGTTGGCACAAAACCAGCCACCCAGGGACTCCCGTGAGCCTGGCACCACACGCCCCAGACCATCCCCAACCTCCAGGCGTGAGCTGGGCAAAGCTGCGGCTCGTCCTCGCCTGCACACTGTCCTGGTGTGAGCCTCTCCCAGAGCGGGGGCATCCTCGAGGGACACTGACTCTTCTGTGACAGCCAGGATCACATGCTATGAGGCAGGGGTGACAAACGCTACCCCAGCACCCACAGGACGTCTGCTGAGGGAGTGGGAGGGACGCAAGTAGAGAAGCCCTCATAGTGTGTGTGCCCACGACGCCGTGTGTCCACCGCAGTCACACATCTACATACTCTGCTTCCCAGGCTGCGCTCTAAAGCTCCGTGCCTCAACCAGCTGAGTGTTTTAGCTGAATCTTGATCACGGAACCCGGTACCCAGTTTCCTGGAGCCTCCTTCCCTGATGACAGGGGCTTTGTCCAGAGTGACCGAGGAGGGCCTGTGTGGTGGGGACACTGGGAGCGACTCGGAAACCAGCAGGGGGCTGGGGTGGGGCTGAGAGTGCAGACACGGGGGCCTCAGGAGGATGCGAGTGTGTCCAGGGGCCGCCCCTGCCTTCAGCTGGGTGCATGTGACCGTGACAGCGGGTGGCCCCGGGCGTTACTCTGACCCAGGGTGAGGACATTCTTGGTGTGTTCTGCACAGCAGGGGTGTGGCCGGTCCCCACTGCTTTCTGGGGCACAGGGGGCTCCTGACTTCCTTCGTGACCAGTGATCACGGGCTCCGGGCCACACTGTGCTTCCGAGTCTTCCCCTGTGGCAGTTTCTCCATGCTGTTCCGAGTATGCTCTGGACACTGGGTCACCTCTCGCTCTGGGCAGCACTTGGCATCGTGCACAGCGAGGGGCTGACACAGGCTGGGACTCCGAGACAGGACAGCACCTTCACCATGATGGCCCTGGAGTTTTGGTGCCAAAGGGACCAGAAAAGTCAGGGTCTCCTAATATAGCCAGCCTGTGCGAGCCCAGCTCCTGCCACTTGCTGGCTCAGGAGCTGGGCATTTGTCAAAGGGTGGGGAAGGGACCCCCACCTGGCCAGGGCGACATATGGCCAAGGAATTTGCTTCCCAGGAGCCTGACCTGGGCACTGTTGGCCCAGATTCATCATTGGCTGGCAAGAGACAAGCTGCTTCCACCAGTGCTTAAGTCCTTTAAAGTGGATTTTAAGAATTATGGGTGAATTTTCCTTTCTTTTTAAAGGCTGGGGCCTAGTAAAAGCCTTCAATTATTTTAGCAAGTCCTATTAAAGAATTTCTGGACAGAGAGGCAAAGGACCTAGAGACCCCGAAGAGAGAGATATGAGGTATTAGACGGGGGGAAGAATTCTTGTTGCTTCTCGGCTCCTCTGAAATGAAAAGAATGTGAAAGCGAAACAGTTTTGTTTGCTGAGTGCTTTCCAAGAGCCAGGCATCCTGCACGCTGGTTGGAGCCGAATAAAACTGCCAGGCTTGTAAATCAGACCCAGCGGGGGAGCTCGGGGCTCCCGGGGCTCCAGCCATGGCTGCCTTATTCCTGGAAGCCAGGGAGATGAGGAGCATGGAGCTCCCAGAAGAGGTGACGCAGTCGGCCTCAGCTGCACACTCAGTGAGAATGGCAGAACCAGGACTTAAGCGGCCACTCTGACCTCACAACGTAGAAGTGGACGCACCAGGGTGTGGAGCCCGTGGGACACACTTCGCCTTCCCAACGCGGGCCTCGGCCCTGTGAATGGACTGTGCGGGGAAAGAAAGGGATTCTAAATTCAGTGCAATTATCATTCTGCTTTCAGCCCCACCCAGGGTGGAGCACAAAGTCCTCCACGTTTCTCTGCTCAGGAGGTGCGGAAATCTCCAGTCCCCTGCATCCCCCAGAGCCATGGTCAGCAGACCTAGTGGCACAGGCCTGCCAGCCCATCACTCTGGAAGGCTGAGGGAGGAGGACTGCAAGTTCCAGCCCAGCCTGGGCAATTTAGCAACTTAGTGAGACTCTAAAAAACTAAATAAAGAATAAAAACTAAATACAAAAAAAGCAGGCTGGGGTTGTAGTTCAGTGCAAAAATCCTGGGTTCAATTCCAATACCACAAAAGAAAAGAAAAGAAACATAGCTAGTACAATCGAGGAACTGAATTCTAACAGTTTGATTTTAATTAAGCTAAATTTAAATATCACACGTGCCCAGGGGTCACCAGATGAACACTGTGGCCACCACAGCGAAGCCAAATCAAAACCTTGGCCCGGTGGCCCAGAACCTGGAACCTGAGGCCAGATGGACTGGGTTCGAGTCCCGACAGTGGGTCTGTGAGCAGACAGACCCTGCCCTCCTGTCTCCACACGCCACCTGCTAATGGGGACCCTGAGGACCCTCCCACAGCAGGGTCTCAGGAGCTGTGAGCTGGTGTGAGGCACCAGGGACAGCACCAGGGATGGCACCTGTCACTGCAGAGCCCCTTGGAGAGGTGGCAACAGCTCCACTGCTCTGTGGGGATCTTCTAGACCCAGCCCAGGAGAGAGCGGAAGGCAGCGGGAGGTGGGGCTCCATAACCATGGTTCCCCCGGGAGCCCTGGAGGGCAGATCTGCACCTTAGCCTCCTCCAGGTCTTGCAGGCCAAGCCCTGTGATCCTAGGGTCCAGGGAGCAGGCTCGGTCTTGGCCCTGCTGTCACCTCCCTCCCAGGGAGGAGAGGACAGGGAGCCCCTGTCTCCACCCTCCCGTTCCCTCCTGTGTGTCAGGAGGGCAGAGACCCGGCCTCGAGGGCCTCTTGACCTCTCCAGGTGGGCACTGGCTCTGCTCCAGCCCTGCTGCCTGAGGTCCGGAGCCAGGCTCTGCCTCATCATGTTCCCTGTAACCGTGGTGCCCAGAAGGGGTCCAAATGGCCACCTGTCCCTAGTCCCAAGGAAGCAGGTTTTGTAAAAGTGTACAGGGGATGCAGAACTGAAGCAACACGGCGGGATCTCAGCTCATCTGTGAGCTTTAGGAGTGAGAGCCCAGGAGACTCCCTGGAGGACCCAGTGGAGCACCACACTGGAGGCCGAGTGCAGACCTGAAGCCTGGCCCCCAGGCTTCTGCTCTGCAGTCACCGTCAGTGGTGCAGCAGGACACTTAGTGACATGGGCCCCAGGAGACGCGGTCACCCCATGGCCCCTCAGGTGCCGAGTCCAGCACTCAGTTCCAGAACAGGCCCGGACGTGGGCACAGTGGTTGGGAGTGAACCTGCCAGGGAGCAGAGTGACTTCCACACTGGCCGGGGGTGTGGGGCGGGGGGCACAGCCAGAGTCCATGGAGCTTCCCAGACCCAGCCCAGCGCCGGGCAGCCGACCCTGCCAGCAGCATCAGAGCAGCTCTTTGCTGTCTACACACCGCTGCGTGACAGAGCCGGCCTCCCTCCCACACCCGCTCCAAGTGCTTCCCTTGGTTATGCTCACAACTGGTGATGTCATGACACAGCCGTCAGGCCATAATTAAAACCATGCTGCTGGGCTGAGCTCCCTCAGAGCCTGAAAGCCGGGGCCCCAGGGTGGCCAGTGCGGGGTGACAGCACCCTGTGAAGCTCTGGCATTGCTGTGGACTGGGAAGAATCCAGAGGTTCTCCGAGGAGGCAGAGACTATGCATGTCGTCCCTGTGGCAGCCGAGCTGAAGTCCCCGCCTGTCCCTCGGAGGCCCTTCCTCGGGGTTACTGCAGATGTGATTAGTTAGGGTGAGGTCATCAGGGCAGCCTGGGCCCCTAATTGAATGTGACTGGTGTCCTTAGGAGGCACAGAGGTAAGCAGGGGACCCCACGTGGGGACAGAAGCAGCGATCTGGGCGCTGCCTCTATGGCTGAAGGACACCAGGCCTGAGCGCACCAGCACCGGCCTCCCCAGGGACATCGAGTCCCAGCCGCTGGCCTCCAGAGCAGTGGGAACAAACCCTGCTCCAGACCCCAGTGGCGGTGCTGCGGCAGCCATGGGAATGCAAGAGGCTTGGGCCTTCGCCTCCAGTGGCATCTGAACTGTGCAGCCTCCAGCGGGCCCACAAGCAAGCCGATCCTGCGTTTCCACTCTGGGCCAGTCCGGTGTCTCTGCAGCGGTCCTGGCCACAGCACAGCACAGCATTTCCTGGGCTGGGTTTGCTCTGCTGGGGCCCAGTGCTGGCTGCCTGAGGTGAGAAGGAGGAAGCTCTGCCTCAGGCCGAAATGAACCAGCTCCGGGTGAGCTGGTCTCCAGACCCCAGAGGGCTGCCTCCTAACACAAGGAGCAACTTTATTCTCTTCAGCTTTTAAAATAAATATTTATTTATGTTTGCAGCATTGAGGATGGAACCCAGGGTCACTCCACTGAGGTTCATCCCCAGCCCTTTTTATTTTGAGACAGGCCCTGGCTAAGTTGCCCGGGCTGGGCTTGAACTGCAATCCTCTGTCTCAGCCTCCCAGAGTGCTGGGATGACAGGCGTGTACCTCCACACCTGGCTCCCTTTTCTTTTGTGTAGCATGAAGTTTGGGGCCCTGATGTTGGGATCCTGGGTCAGGGAGAACCAGCAAGGAGCCTGGGCCCTAGTTACAGTTGGGGAAACTGAGGCTGACAGACGGCTGTGGGCCCAGGTCAGTCAGGGTGCTTGCACTTGGGGTCAAGCTGGCTGTGGTTATAAGACATAGCTGCAGGGCCCTGGTGTGAGTGTGAGTGTGTGTGTGTGTGTGTGCACATGTGCAACTTAGAATCTTTTTTATGTAGCTCTTTTTTGTGGTACTAGAGATTGAACCCAGGGCCTTCAAACTAAGCTACCTCATCAGCCATTAATTTTTTATTGCTTATTTATTTACTTATTTACTTTTACTTATTTGGGATATTTAAGGATTTTTTTATTGCTTGTTTTATTTTGAGACAGGGTTTCCCTAAGTTGCTCAGGCTAACTTGGGATCCTCCTGCCTCAGCCTCCCAGAGTGCTGGGATCACAGATTTGTACCCCCAAACCTGGCTTATAAATCTTACATTGCATTAGAAATGAGATTTGGGATTAGTTATTCATGTCATTACCAATTCTTCATCATGACAATCGGTTTGTGCCTTTGATTCTTATTTATCAAACTCATCCTTGATTCTCACACGATCATTGACAAACACCCAAAAGCGGAGACATTAAGGAAAACACTGGAGCCACACAGTGAAGCGGGTTAATCTCCTGGAAAGAGTATGAACTGAACATTCTGCTAGATTTGTGTTCCTGTGAATTAGACCACGAACACAATGGCTATATTTAGAAGAATTAAAATAATTCTTCTCACATCCTTACACAGTCATTAAGGAAATCCTACAACTCTCACTGAAAATAATCATTCGTTTTAATCTGAACTGCATTTATTTATTGTGGCAGTGAATCATTGTCTGGTTCAAACATGAATGCTTCCCCCCCATCCAGGGTTCCTTTTCCTTCCAAAAGGCAAAAAAGTGAACAAATTTCGTGTATTCATCTAGACACTATGATCGGTCAGACACGCACCTGCATATGAAGCCATAACCTAGTGCGTGCTAGGCAAGCGCTCACCACTGATCTGCACCCCCAGCCCAGCTATACATTCATGGAGGGCGGGGGTAATGGGGCTTATCTGTCCCCCAGGCTGTGACTGGATGGTTTATGCAGACTCCTGCTGTCAGGAGAAGTTGTTAAAGAACAAACTACAACCTAGCACCTCCTTCTGTCTTTCAACCACCCCACAAACACCACATTCTCTGGGTACAACACCTCTCACTTTGCTCCTGCTCCCCTCATAATTGTTAGACATTTCACAGAGCATAGCATCTCTTCTTTGGGAGCAGCCCCCCCCAGATCCCAAGTCCTTTGAACCTGTGAGCCAAGCCAGCTGCCTCTCACACCCCAAGGCCTCATCCTGAGGCAACTGAGGGACAGCACTGCCGGAAAGCGATGGCAACCACCACACACTGCTAAGTGCAGCTGCATGGCCCTGTACCCCATGGGGGTCCCCACCCACACCTCACTCCGTCCCTGGGGCCCCTGTTCCTGGCTCTGTGATCACAACTGGAGAGGCCATGCAGGTGAACACTGCCTCCCCACGCTCCAGGCAGGGGCCCTGAAGGTCGAATTCCTGCTCTCCGTGGATGCTGTCCTCCTTGTGTCTGGTGCCCGCGCGTCTCCAGCGCTCCTGGAGCTCTACCTGGCGACTCGCTCCACTGTGGCTTTCCACAAGTCTATTTGAATCTCACCTCAGAATCTACACAGAAAGACTCATCGGTGAGAACATTGCCCAGAACTTATGTTCCTGTACCTATTTTATTTCCAAACAACAGAAATAAACCTTTCCTCTGTTATTTACAACTATCCAAGAAATTCACAAGAACGCTTGTGGCCAACTTTGGGTTTCAGACAGCATTTCCCCTCTGACCTTGCTCCAGAGGTGCAAAACCGTGCAAAAATCAATCCGTTCTGTGCTTCTGTGGGACGCAGTGATTTAATGAGCAGTTCGGGCTGGGCGGGGCGCACCTGAGTTCTGCATCCCCTGGGGTGTCTGGAAGGCATTTTAGGGGCGGTCTCTGCTTGCTGGTGCAGAGGCGCCCACCACGCGGGGAAGCCCAGGAGCTGTCCAGGACGAGGGTCTTCAACCCAGGGTGACTGGCAACAGGGTCCGTGGCTGCCCCAGCCTGGGCGGGTGTGGCGGGTCTCTTCCAGGTTCTGCTGGGCAGGGGCTGAGGCACGGCCTGCAGAGAGCCTCCACATACGTGCACACAGTGCCAAGCGGGGGTCAGTGATGTAACAGGATTTGCTCTTTTAAAGATTGTACATACACATTTTAGTATTTAAATTCACTCATATGAAACAATCTGATGTAGAAGTTATCATGCACATTTTAAAGCGTAACTTTTGAAATTTTATAAATAAATGAAGCACATATTAACACTTTATGCAAACATTGCACACATGCGCAATTGCCTTGTGCTCTGGGCAGCCCCTGGGGGTCAGGGGCTTCCCTGCGGCCCCTGGGGGGCTTTTCCCGTTAAACCCGGCTGCTGGGGGGTGCTCTCCCCTGGTGCCTGGGAATGCCCTTCTCATGGTCACCCGAGTGCCCAGCCTCGGAAACGGCTCTGACGCCTCAGCTGCCTGTCCTGCCCACGCCCGCTGAGGTGCTCTCTGCTCCAAAGCAGGCCACGGAGGTTTGCAGAGGAAACCGCACCGTCGATCACTGAGTGGCCCGGGACAGTGAGCAGGAGGCCGGCCCCTCCCCAGGCCCTGCCTGGCGCTTGGCCCCAGCTCCTCCCTCCGCCCCGGCTTCTCCCTGGAAGGGGTCAGGCTTCGGACGCCCAATCCGGCGCAGACCCCCGGCAGTCCCTGGGGGTGGACTTGCCTGCTCCCAGGAGACCCTCACCGTGTCAGGGTCAGAGGGCATGGCATGGGACTTAAACCAATCACCAACTCGCAATTTTACAGATAATTACCTGCCCTGCAAGTTAAAAGGCCAGCGAGGGCAGGACACAAATGCCCTCCTGTGTAAGTGTCGCCTCCTGGACTCCTACAAACAGGAAAAGCTGCCTCAGGACTGATAACTGAAAATTTGGGCCCTTTCACTGCTGGGGATGGGGGACTGTGGCTTTCGAAGGTTTTGATGTGCCTGACCATTTAAAATAACGTAAAGGGAGCTGGCTGAAGCGAGAAGGAAAATAAGTTGTTTTAACTACTAAAACTGCACAATTTCTCATCCCAGGAACTCAGTGACCCCTGTGGAGGAGACAGAATACAGGGTCACTGGGGTGGGAAACTGAGAACCAGGCTCCATGACAAAGCAGGCCTGGGGTAAGGGACACCAATTGGTAACAATTAGAGGCGGATCAGATAGGTGGGTGAAAGTTCAGGGCCCCTGGCTGGGCTTATCTCTCCCCTCTGGAGCAGAGGCCTCACTAACCTGGGCCGGCTATTGGCTTCCCCATCCGTGACCTGACCCTCGCTCCCTGTGAAGGACTCCACTGGCTGCCAAGGATGCAGTGAGCTGCAGGGGACACAGCTCCAGCCTCTGGGGCCCTGCAGATCAGCGCCACCCGATCCCCAGGACCAGAGGGTGATGAGGACCAGGGCAGCAAGGAGTGGGGGGCCCCTCCCCAGGGCCCTGCCCACCCGAGGCGACAACCCACATGGCCAGCGGGAACCCTGGCTCACTGTGGCCAGCGTCCTGGGGCGGCAGGACTTCTGGGTTTCAGGGCAACATCCCTGTTATAAAAACACTGGGCCAACAAAACATGCTCGAGGCAGCTGAAGACTCCTGGACCACAGGAAGTG
Source organism: Heterocephalus glaber (assembly GCF_053883595.1). NCBI lineage: Eukaryota > Metazoa > Chordata > Mammalia > Rodentia > Bathyergidae > Heterocephalus > Heterocephalus glaber. Next base: position 2,742,480 of record NW_028258137.1, read on the forward strand.
GCAGCGGCTTCTGTCCGCTCATTGGCAAGGCTGCTGTCCTCTGTAAAGGGACGGCCTTTGGTGCTGGGCAGATTGTCCATGTGTCTGCTGGCCAGGTCAGCGAGGGCCCAGCCCTACACTTCTGCCCCATACATGCCAGGAGGCCACACCACCCTCCTTCAGGGCAAGCTGCGTGTGAGATGAGCTCCCTGGGGCTTGTGGGGCCGGCTGATGTCCAAGGGGCATAGCCACCCTGTGAACACACCTCCGTGTGACTCAGTTGGACATTTGCCATGGCCTTGGAGCTCGGGATGCTGTGGCCCTCTGTGCAGCACCCAGTGCATGGATGGGGCGTTGGGTGGAGCCTTCGTGGTCTGGACTCGAGTCCAGGAGGCAGAGGTGGCTGATCTGAAACACAGTTCCAGGTTCTGGCGCCCCCTTGGGTCCACCTGGGGAGGCTGCGCTTCCTTGGATCAGGCAGAACCCGGCACCTGTGTCTGTACTGCTCTGTGGCCGATCTCTGAACAACTCCGGGACCCCGCACCTGGAGCCTCTCCCTCTGAATATCTCAAGCCTGTTTTTTTCTCATCTGACCTTCGTGCTGAACAGGGAGAGGGTAAAGAGAGTCCACCTCTGGCTGTGGACCCCACTCGTGACATACGGTCTCAGCGTGTGTCCTCCCGAGTTTGTGATGGTGACCTGGGCCCCAGGGTGACCGGCCACCAGCTGTGCCTGCTGCCTTAGCCAGGAGGTCTCCTTCCAGAAGGCGTCTAACTCAAAAGCGAATTTGAAAGACGCAGAATTACCCCGGTCTCTCTGGAACGAGAAGCAGAGCTGGCCAAGCCCCCATCTTCCCAGCCCAGTCTGGTTGGGCTCCTGAGGCTCTGCCCTGAGCAGGGCCGGAGTCACTGGGCTCAGCGTTCAGATGTGAATCCTCTGAGCCCTGGCTCAGGTGCCCATGACGGCTCCGGCACCCCGATTGCTCCATTCGGCACCGCCAAGTGGGGGCTGGGCCCCCAGGTTCAAACCCCAGGGGTTCACTTTCCATGAGGACAAATCACTGCCACGTAATTCACCCTCTGCCCTGTCTCGTCTATCCCTTTCGGCCGGGGTCACCGGGGTGTGTATTGTCCAGCTGTCCTCTCAGCTCACCTTGCAGGGTCCAATCTTACCCGAGTCACAAACCACTGCTGGAATCTGCCCAGGATGGGGGTTGTTTTTGTTAATTTTTTTTTGCAGGCAGCAACTTCCCATAAGGCAATCAGGGTGAGAAAGTGTCCACTACAGAGCAACATGCTTTTACTGCAAAAGAGAAATGATAGCTGGGCACGGTGGCGCACACCTGTAGTCCCAGCGCTTGGGAGGCTGAGGCAGGAGGATCGCTGTGAGTTGGAGGCCAGCCTGAGGTACACAGGAAGACCCTGTCTCCAAAAATCAAAAGAGAGATGGGGGGAGGGGGATGCTCATTCTTTGGGGACAACAGGAAAACTGTGAGCTAAGCAAACCAGCAAAAGCAGGACGAGGACGGGGGTCTCTGAGGCTGCAGGGGACACCTCTGCGGATGCCGCGGAAGGAGCACTCCCAGCCAGATGCGCCCCGAGTACGGTGTGTCCTCTCTGCTGACTTCAAAGGCAAGCAGCGGGCCCCTCCCAAGGGCTGAACTTTCCAGGGTGACAGAGGCAAATAGTAAGGGAGCTTGAGGTCAAAGGCAAAAAGAAAACAGTCTCCTAGTTGATGAATGGTTTGAATTTTAGTGGGGAAAAGCCCGTATCAGAGCATTCGGGGCTTGATCAGGCCCCAGGGCCTTCCTGAAAAAGTGCACAGAGTGTGAGCGCCAGTGGGGCCCACACCACCTCCGGGGAGCTGCACCTCTCCCTACACAAGGCTGTCAACTGTGCGCCAGAACAGCCAGTTTGGGAAGTCCAAGCCAACGGGGTGATGGTGGTTTCTAGGGTTGTGCATTTTAAGGTTTTGGCAAATAAAATTAGGTTTCTGAAAATATGGCACCAACGGCCTCTCCCGCCTGTCCTCATTTTCTAAGTCTGTGACTCTAGGAAGAATTTGGTGACCCCATTTTCTAAGGAGCTTGGGTTTAAATTCTTGCACCATTGAGGTTAAAGCAGGAAGCGATACGGCCCTTCCAGGATCAAGCGAGGTCACGGGGCCAATCCTCGCCTCCTTCCTTCATTCACGCCACAGACAGAGGCCGGGCAGCAGGTGAGAGCTCTGCTCCCCGTTGGAAGGGCTCCCGAGTCCAGGGAGGCAGTGGCTTGGCTGAGGCCACTGTGCTGGACCTGACACCTGGCCACCTGGTGCTCCAGCGCTGCCCACTTAGGGACCCAGGCACATCCCAAGCGGGGCCCAGAAGGGGTCAGGCACGGTCGCAGTTAAGAGGAGTCGGATCTCAGAGTCGCTCTAGGACAGTGTTTCTCCACCTACCCACACCTTGGAGTCACCCGGAGAAAAGAAAGAAAAGGAGAGGGGAGGGCAGAGGAAGGGGCAGAAAGACAGAGGCTCGGCTCAGGCACCAGGCCTGCTAAAAGCTCCCCCTGAGAGCACTCCTGGCCCGGGGTGACCAGGCTGCTTTGCTCAAAGGCCCGGTCAGGCCCCCATGGGAAGCCTGGCAGCTGCTGGGTCACTGTGATTCCTGCCTGGTGCTTGCCCATCTCCCTCCTGTCCTCGTGTTTGCCCCTCCCAGGGCTGGCAGCCGGCAGGGAGGGCACCGAGGCAGTGCCAGAGCCCGGTGACATCCTGTCCTCCTGGGCTCACAGATGCCACCTGCACTTGCCCCAGCCCTGCTCCTCAGAGGCCTGGGAAGCCCCTGAAAGCAAAACTTCCATCACACAAAGCAAAGGACCCGTGTTTCCTCTTCTGAGCAGAAAACACAGAAAACAGCTGCTGGGGACAGAGGCCCGGCATGGAACCGCCAGGTGCCCAGGCGTCAGTGAGTAGCCGGGTCTTCACTGTTGGGGGTTCGTTTCTAGAGTGGGAGCTCTGCATAGCTTCGACAAGCAGACAAATTTCAATGGGATAACGCATGCCAGGTTGGCCGCTCCGCAGTGCACAGTGGCCGTGTTCCCGGGGTCAGCTTTCTGGGTCCTGACCAGCGTGGAACTTCTGGCTCCTCTCAGTCTTGAGCAGCTTGGCACACACAGATGGGGCTTTACTTCTTACCATGTGCTCGGATTTGGTTGCTAAAACATTTTACATGGAAATCGGCTATCTGTGCGGTGCTTCTGTGAAACGCCCAATTACACACTCTCTGACATTTGTATTCTTTCTGTTGTTATTGCTTCTTCGACTACTATGTAAATGTATTTTATAGTATGACTCTTAGCTAGAGCTCTGCCACGTGTATGTTGCAAATTTCCAGGCTATTCATTACCTGTTGATTTTTATTACAAATCTATGTAAAATATATTGTATATCTTTCTCTCTTATTTAAAGCAGGCCACTGAATAAAAACTAACTTCACAATGATGATCCCTAGCCGGCTGCCTGTCTCATGTGCTGATAAATTTTGTACAACTGTTTGCCTTTATATTATGCGGCCTCAAATTTCTGAGTATTTTTCCCCATTTCATTATTGTGGCTTTGCTCTTCGTGATATGCCATCCCCGTGTGTTCCTTGTCCTTGATGGATTAAAAATTGTAATATCCCCTCCACCCCATTTCCTAAATGTGCTTTTCTCTATTGGCTGCAGGTGAGGAATCAGGCAACCAAATCTGACAAGACTCTCAGCAAAGCAAGGGTCCCAAGGTCATAAACGCGGCCCATGGGTGCTCCCCTGTTTACAACACGAGTATGGATGCTATAGCATCCACCCACAATTCTTAGAGTCATTTTCTATTCTGCTGTTGGTTCTTGCTCTTTTCTAGCTAGTGAAGAGTCCCTGACGTTAGAAACCCGTTACATGGGGCGTTGTTGTGGAGGATGACTCTTAAATAGAAGTGAATGACTGAATCTAAATTGGGGGCTGATTGACTCCTAGATCTCAGATTTAATTTGGTCTACTCTCTCACACCCCAGCATTTGAAATCATTCAACAGTATTTCCAACCAAAGGGTCATCAGATTCCCTGAGCAATTCTGGGGTGGGGGGACCAGCTCTCTAATCAGGGAATTCTGTTTTAAACCCCACTCATCCCGACAATGCTGTGTTAATGCATGAAGCACGGCTTCCCAGAACTCCCAGCTTCAGTCCTACAGCTGCCTTCTCGTGGGCTTAACTCGACTCTGTGTCCTTCCGTGTGGAGACCAGCGATCCTGCTGCAGCCTGTGTAGATCTCCCTGGGTGGGCCGGGCCCCCGAACCAAATCCAGCCCTTCCCCCCAGGCCTAAGCGCAGGACCTCCCAGCCCACAGCAGCATGGGGCGGTGCTGGAGCTGCACGGACGGAGCTCCTCTGGGCCCATGAGGGTGCGCCAAGCACCCGTAAGGTCAGCGCGAGTCCAGTCCCGGCCAGCCCTCCCACAGCCACACGGAAGCTGCTCGCCGCGAAGGCCGCATAGTAAATATCAGCCCAAAGGGTTCTAAACCAGGCTGCGGTGGCCCTTAAGCTTCCTAAATCTTGGCTGCTGCAAGTTTCCTCCTCAGGGCTTCTGCTTGTTTCTGCAGTGTGTATCTTGGACTGCCTCTCTGAGCCCTGTTCTTCCGTAAGCCCCAAAGGAAAGAAACACACATGGGAGGTATTTGCTTTCACCAGTGACCTGGCCACTCAGAAGTGTGCGCTGTGGCCCCGAGGAAGTGCCGACTCCCCCACACGCCCAGGCCCCTCGCTGCTGTCACCGGGTTTCAGGGCTTCAGGGTAGGTGGACCTCAGGGCGAGGATGCAAATGGAGCGCTCTGTCATAGGGAAGACTGCCCTCAGCTCCAGGCAGGCGTGCGGAGCCCCAGTGCCTGCCAGGTGGAGTGAGTCCAACCCGGGTCACCTGGCCAGTTAAAGCCAAGCATTACCATCCCTATGGGTTAAAATTGTTTCTCATAAAATGTAAGTACCTGCAGCCAGGGGCAAGAATAGGAATACCTTGAACTTCCCTTCTTCTTTGACTATTGCTCCTCTGTAAAATAAGTGGATTGGACCCAGAGACTGTGGAAGTGCTGCTAAGGTAATGTTTACAGAGTACTGTGGGTTACCCAGGGGGATAAGCACAAATCATGTCCACTTGCTGTTATTACCAGGACAGGTGGTAAGAAACATGGGCACACAAGTCAGCGCTGATCTTGCAAGGATGCCTGGTAGAGCTATATCAACTGCCATCACTGCTATCCTCATCGTCACCATATTCAGCACCACATCAATCACCACATCATCGCAATCCCTGCCATAAATCCATCATCATCATCACCATCACCATCACACTCCCTATTTGCTTCCCCTGGGATCGGGAATGAAAGCTCTGTAAAAGAGCCATGAAAACATTCCACGTACCACAGGGTAAAACCAGCCTTGAGCACTGTCTACATTAGCAGTCCCCCAACCTTTTTTATGGTCCAAACGGGGACCCTCTGAGAATAAAAGGAGGCACTAAAATAATTAATAGTCATTAATTAATTAACAACTGATCTCAGTGCCCCAGCCCAACCGGGATCTCCTGGGAATCTCAGGTCTTGCATCCAGCTGGTCTTTAGAAAATTTTCACCAAACAGTGAAAGAGAAAGACAAGCACAGTGTAAATGTGTTGTCAGATTGTCAGTTTGTCCTTCCAGGCAGAACAGAACCTGGATCTGTGAGTATGTGCCTCCCACCTTTCTGTGTCAAGATGTTCTTTCTAAAATAAATTAATTGGTCATAGGGGTGGAGAATAGGATTCTGTTGTTTTTGTTAATCTGTTTGTTATATTTGCAGTATGTAAGTGACACAATAAAAGTGGATGTGCTGTTGTCGACGCCTGATACCCTTCTCTTTATGTCCTGGTCTCAAATCTGGGCTTGGTTACCCAGGCCTCTCCCTGGGTTGGAAAGGATCATGTGCTCCATTAGTGGGAGCCCCGCTGGGGTCAGCCTGTTGGCTGCGGCAACACCACTCAACCCTGGGAGACCCATGCACTCTTCCCACTGTGCTGCTTATCGGTGGTTAATTGGCACTGCTTTCATTATCTGCTAGCTCAAATCTTCCACCCCATAGCAAAGGTCCAGAGCCCTGGTTCCCTGGGATCAGGGGAGAGCGGCCCCTCCCCAGCCCCAGCCCCACCCCAAGCAGTTGCAGCTCCTCCATCATCCGCAGACACTGGAATTTGTCCCAGGCATCTGGTGAGCTTCATTATGCAAATGACTCCTCACCTGGGGAGCCCTGACACTCCTATCTCCACACCCCCTATGGGAATAGTGTTATTTTTAAGGGCTGCTCATTCAGCCACTGCGGGGAACTAATTTCTTTTCAACACCACTGCCTCTGCCTCAGCAGCACCGGCCTGGACTTGGGGGAGCTGGGGGAGGGGGTGGGGCAGCGCTATTAGCAGGATTCCCAGGATCAAAGTCCTTTCTGACCGAGCTCTCAGCTCGCAGCTCACAGTAGGGTTTAATTAGAGCCTTGTCCATCAACACTTCTCCTTGCCTGCTTTGGGCAAACGGTTCTTACTCTGGCAAGTGATTTCTCAGTGTGCTGGAACACAAGCTCAGGGCTTCCTGTCAAGCAGAGAAGCAGGTGGCAGGGCTTTTCTTCTCTTCGAGAACCTTTTCTTTTTCCTCCCTCTAGGAGAGAGAGATGCTTCCTGTCTGCTTCAGTAGAAGCAAAGCAAAACCCAGATGTAGAAATCTAAAAGTCCTGAAGGGTCTGCAAAATGAACCCCAACCTAGGCAGCAGAAGTGAAAGAACCTGAGACTTTTGTCAGCTCCAACTCGGAGTTCTAACTCTGATAAACAAAGACTTTGCTTCCCTGGGTTTTGTTTCCCTCATCTCTGCAACAAGGGAGTGGTAGGATCCACCCCATGGCATTGTCGCGAATGTTATTTTGTTCAGCTAGTACCATTGACAAGAAAACAAACACAATCCCTGTGGAGCTTACATTCTGCATGATAGAGGGAGAAACCATATATATATATATATGGTGTGTGTGTATATATATATGGTGTGTATATATATGCTGTATATAGATGGTGTGTATATATATATGGTGTATACATATATATATGGTGTGTATATGTATGCTGTATATATATATGGTGTGTATATGTGTATATATATGGTATGTGTATATATATGTGTGTATATGTGTATACATATATGGTATGTATATATATACGGTGTGTATATATGGTGTGTATATGTGTGTATATATGGGGTGTATATATATGGGGTGTATATGTATGGTGTATATACATGGTGTGTATATATATGGTATGTGTGTATATATGTATATATTGCTATGAAAGAACACTGAGTAGAGTGTGAGGAGAAAGGTGAGAAGGTGTACTAATAGGATAGAAGTGAGCAAATAACATCACCGTGACAGTAATTGTGATGATGCTGATGATGATGCTGATGATGATGGTGATGGTGGTGGTGATGATCGTGGTGACGGTGGTGGTGCCAGGGATGGGGCTCATGGTGGTGATCTTGAGCATGACACTGGTGGTGATGGCAATGATGATGACAGTGATGTCTGTGATGCATCCTTCATGCGCTCCTGTCCTTGGAAACCACCCTCCAGTCATCCCTCCTGTAGGATAGGGATGTCAAAAACTCAGCCGATGTTCTTTCCAAATGCAACGTGCTCCCTTACATTTGGTGAAGCTTTTGCGGTAAGTGTCCACTAGACCTTTATTAAAAAGCGACATACACATCCGAGCTGAGCGAGTGTGCCAGACGGCACCCCTGTGCTTTGCTGCTGGGTGATAAGCCTGTCATAACTCACACCAAGGCTGCTTCTGCAAGGCCCCGAGCTCTGGGGAGCAGCCTCCTAATAGTGTGGGGCCAAGTGCCTGCCTCTCATTAGGTCCTCGAGGGACACTCAGACCAGAGTGCTGTGCTAGGAATTCAGCACTGCACAGTGAACCAGGGGGAGGGATGAAGCACCTTAGTTTCCCAGTGCCTTTATGATTTTGTGACCATCCCATGCCAAAATAAAACAGTGGCCCTTTCCTGGTAATTCCCAGGTTGTGGAGGGGTGGCCCCATCCCAAGAGGTGGCCCCATCCTAAGGGTCCGCCTGGCTTCACCCCACTGTGAGGCCATCTTGTTCTTCTAGTTTGGGACAAACCCATGATTTGCTGCGTGGGTCCCCCAAACTTCCACCTCCTTCCCGAGGGGAGTGCTGGGGACACAAAGACATGGTGGGGACCCTAGACTCTGCTGCTTCTCCCCATCCACACATGTCTTGGTGAAAGCCTGTGAGTGAATTAAGGGTCTCACAGGTCAGCTTCATTTGTGCCCCACAGCCAGGAAGGATAAAAGGAGTTTTTGGGATATGTGGTTTCAGTGAAAACATCGCTAACTTTCAACATAAGAAATTGATGGATTGTTCTGGGAAAGCTCATGGACTTGAGAGGGGAGCTCCGGGACTGGCCTCAGAGGGCTGGGAACGGGCAGCGCTGGGACCAGCAGGTGCTTTGTCTGCAGAGACCACTGCCAGGAGCCGTGGATGCCCACCGTTTCCGGCTCTGGTCCATCAGACCTGGGCTCACATCTGGGGCAGAATGGCTGCTTGTGCTCCTGACCCCTGGACCCTCGTCCCTGGACCCTATATGGTGCTGGGCACAGGTCACCCCTGGGCTGTCTCTCTTGGCCGTGGTCTCCTGATACTGCTCACCAATGTTCTGGGGAAGGGCAGGTCTGGGGTGACTCCAGTATGGGGCTGATCCTGCGGCCCCACACTTGTGAGGCCCAGCACTGGCTGGTGACCGGGGAAGCCACTGGCACAAGCTCCTGCCGCCCCCCGGTGGTGTCGGCCACAGCGAGTTCCTAGGCCCAGAGCTGGGGCTGCCGGCAGCCCGGGCCTGTAGCTGGGTGCTTGGGGACACTGGGACAAGCCCTGGCACTGGTCTCAGGCCTGGCGGCCTCCTAGGGACCACTTGGGTCTCACCGAGTGCGACCCCAGGAAGCATCCCTCGCCTCCGCATGCCAGCCTTCCTGTGATGGATGCTCCCCACTCCCCACCCGCCTTTTCCACCCAACGCACCCTTGAGCCTGGCCCAGCTCTCAGCTTTGTGAAATCCTCCCCAGAGCCAGTGCATGGCAGGGAGGGACCACATCGCCTGTGCAGAACAGGACGGAAAAGGCTACAGCCACCAGCAGATACAGCTCCACTCCCTTCTGAGCTGAGGTTTAAAGAATAAAATAGCCTAATCCAGGTGTGGCGGCCCATCTCTGTGATCTCAGCACTTTGGGAGGCTGAGGCAGGAGGACTTCAATTTTGAGTCCAGCCTGGACAATGTAGCAACATAGCAAGACCCTCTGTCAAAATAAAAAGTAGAAAAGGCTGGGGATGCAGCTCCACATGGAAGCCCCAGGCTCAATTCCCAGTACCACAAAAATAAAAACTAAAAAAAAAGAGAAGGTGCATTCATCAGTCATCTAAAGCCATTTCTTCTGGTCTGAGGGCTATGGGTGTCATCGGGATGGGGAGGAAGCATTACTTTATGGGACCTGTGAATTCGCCCATATTATCCTTCTTTGCTTTTCTTGGGGTTTTTTTTGTTTGTTTTGACTTTTGAGGCAGGGTCTTGCTATGTAGTGCAGACTGGCTTTGGATTTACTGCATACCACAGGCTGGCCTTGACTCACAGTGATCCCCCTGCCTCAGCCTCCAGAGCGCTGGGATGACAGGCCTGCAACACCACGCCCAGCTTTATTCAAATTCCTTATTGTGAAAAGCTTCCCATATGTATTTAAATTGGCAAACGGTCTAAGGAGCCTCGTGATCTTTGGCATCGGGAGAACTTCTCTCGGCTCCCTGAAGCTGCCTTCCAAAACCCAGCCATGTTGAAACGCCGGATTCAGGAGTGAGGGCTTCAGCCCTGGTGTTAGAGCCAGAAGGATGTCTAGGAGGCCGGGTGTCACCACCACCTCTGATGAGCTCATCACTGTGACCTCAGCCCTTGCCCCACCTCAAGAGAAAGCAAGGGTGGGCATTAGGGGGAGAGGCTAAGCCGCCAGCGTTTGTACATAATAAATTCTCTGTAATGGAAATCCAAGAGAACCCCCAGCTACTGAGACCAATGAGTAAATTCAACAAGGCTCCCAAAGCCTGAGACAAAGATGGATTCGATTTCCGACCGGCAAGGATCTGAGAATCCCGTTCACAATCATGTTGAAAGCACAACGTGTATATGACCGATTCTAACAAAATCTGGAGAACAGTTTTGGAAACCACTCTGGAACTGAGCATGAGAAAGAAGCCCAAAAGACGCAGAGAGGAGGATGAGAGTCTTGATGTCACTGGAGTATAATTTCTCTCTAATTTATAAATCGCCTGCATTGGCAACAAGACACTCTAGGATATTGTTTGACATGGCACTTGATACATTCACTCTTAAAAAGCTGAGATCTATAACTAGCCAAGATATTTTGACAGAAATAAACAATCAACTAAGGCTACTAGATAGTAAAACCTTATATACACATTACAGTCATTAAGATAGATAAATAATCCAACGAAATCCAAGAAAACACACTCACATGTTGGTTCATCGGAGGACTATTTATTAAGCATCTGTTTTGTCTGCATATGCCTTGGTGAACTGGCTCCATCTGTCGCCCGCTCCTGAAAGGGGATGTGGATACCGACAGCAAGTGGATCTGTCAGTAGAACACGATAAGAACATAAGGCGGAGGGGTAGAGCTGGGAGGTGAAGGAAGACACGGGACAAGCCGATGTGGGGACAGAAGTGGGGAACCCTGGTGTGGAGAGTGCAGCAGCCCCACCACCATGTGTCCCAGGAGGGGAGGCCACACCCCCATCCTGAGGGTACAGGCCACGTGGTCCTGACTGTTGTCCCCGGCCAAGGCTCGGGGGCCATCTGAGCAGGCGCGGGAGTTTTGATCTCCTCTCCTTCCGTACAGAGCGGGGCTGGCATCGCTGCCCTCCTCCACCCCTCCCAGCCCAAAGACTGGGAATCCAGGAAATCCCAATTTAGATCCACAGCCTCAGAAACTCAGGGCCTGGAATCCGGAAGGTGCTGGCCATTGTGAGCACAGTCTAGACGAGGACTCGGAGCCACCAAGGCCGGAAGGAGTGAAAGTCCCTTTCCCAGCGAGGCCCTTCCAGGAAGCAATAAGCGGGCGGCCCTGACAAGCTCCGAGGGCTGCTCTGCGGCTCTGCCACCACACCATCTGCTGGGTCCAAGTGTCACCCGGCCAGCCCATCGCTTCTGCCCTGATAACACTGGGAGCCTGCAGCGTGGCCCCCACAAACAGGAGGTATTTACTCAGGAGCACATCCCGGCCTTGTGCCCGCTGGGAGCCTGGGCCGATAATGGCACTTATCACGGGCAGCGGCCATGGTTCTTTGCTTTGTGTTTGTGTGAAGTCTGGTGTTTGGACAATCACTGTGGTCAGGGCCAAGCGTAAGGGCAGCCTCAGAGATGGCAGTGACAACTGTGCCCTGGCTGGTGAAGATGAAGTGGAACAAGCCCTGGGGGAGGGCAGAGTGCAATGGCTGGCGGCACTAGGCCACTGGCCTGACAGGCAGACGAGGCCAGGCCCCAGTCTGGCTCTGCCTTAGCTCTGGGGTCTCGGCCACACCCAGGCTGCAGCCCGACCCGAACCTGCCATCTGGGGTGGGAGCCCGGTGGAAGCTGTTGTCCAGACTTGTGTCGCGGGCTGGGACCCACCCTGGGGATTGCTGAGGGACAACAGTAATGGCTCAAGGTGGAGGAAAGCGGCTTGCCACGCGAGTCCCCAGACCCCTTCCTTCGCTCAGCAGTTCTCTGTCGAGGACCTGCTATGTTGTTCGCTAAGCAGTTAGCACTCAGTCCCTTTCACCCCGGATGGCCGAGTCGGCGCGTAGCTGTAAGAGCGGAGCCCACCCTACCAACCCAGGTGGAGGGATGGAGTCAGGGACCTCACACACACAGCCTGGGGGTCCCCAGATCGGGCCTGCAAGGCCGTGCCAATTGGGCCAAGGCTCTTGGGGTGCAAAACTGAGCCTGGAGGGGCTGAAGACAAACCCAAAGGCGGACAGCAGTCCCAGGTCTCCTGGTGCAGGCACCAGGAAAAGCACCGTGGCCAACCATAGGCTGGGCCTGCCTGCCTCTGGCCCAACCACACACACACACATGCGCGCGCTGCACGGTGTGTTCAGAGAGACGTGGCTTCGGGATGTTCTATGCACGGAGCACACTCCAGGGGCTTCACCGTGGGGCACCTGGCACTGGTCTAGACAGCCGTCTCCTTCATTGTCTTGTGACGTTGTTTGCTCAGACTGGCTTGGGAGCGGGGACTCCATCCAACCTGCCACTCCCCTGCCTCTGCCCCTGACACCGAAAGCCACGGGGCAGGCACCCCCACCTCCCCACAGGGGAGGGGCAGTGCTCTCTCTGCTGGCTGACAGGGGCTGCACATGGCGTCCCCGGGCTGTAGACTCATGTGCTGGGCACAGGGGGACCTGGGGTTCAGACATGACCTCTCTGCCTGCTATGGGAGGAGACACGGTGTCCAGCCTTCTGACCCTGTCCCCCACCTGTTTGCCTCCTCAGGGGCGGAAAGGAGTCCCCAAATGTGCCCTGCGTTGCTGCGACTGTCCCCCGCAGCACCCCACAGCAGGAACCTGCTCCGTGACAGCAGGGTAGCTCTGCTGCCAAGTGAGCATTGGTTTTGTTTTGGGTCAGGGCTTCAGCTTTTTGGGTCCTGGGTTTGGGGGCCTCTCAGACATCTACAATAAAGTTTTTTTGAGATAGGGTCTCGCTATGTAGCTCTGGATGGCCTCAAACTCACCTCGATCTTCTTGCCTCAGCCTCCTGAGTGCTAGGATCATAGGCAGGCACAACCACGCCTGGCCAGGGCACCTCCCGATAAGCCTGCAGCCCTCCTTCCACCTCGGTTGCTTCCCTCTGCCTGGGGAGGAGGGGCCCACCCCCGGGTTCCTCTTCCCCCTCCTCCGTGGGTCTCTGGGCTGGGGCTGAGTGTGCAGCCATGAGCCGCCAAGTCAGAGCCTGCAGCCAGGGAAGCAACGTGGCCCCAGACGAGGGGATCAGGGTGGCTGCGACCCTCCTACTGCTGCTCAGGTGTTTTTCTGAGGCCAAGAGGCTCCCAAGAGCGAGCCAGGCCTCCCCTGGCCCACAGCTGTTGGCAGCTGTTCCTCCTGAAAGTGAGAATCTCTTCCACCGTGGAAGCCTCATACGAGGATCCCCACTGAAAAGTGTCCTGGCTTCCCCATAACAGGGAAGGGTTTTGCGTGGACCTTGAGCATCCACGGAGAGGAAAGGGCTGGCATCCGGGTGGCCAGGTGGCTCTGGGTCTGCAGAGCAGGCGTCTCCGGGGTGACCAGAGACTCTGAGCTTGTGGGTCAGTATCCAGAGTGGATTCGTCATCGAAGATGCCGGGGACACGAATGTCCCTGTCCACGTGGGCGCCAGCCAGCAGCTTTCTGTCAGCTCCGGGGGCCCCACCTGTCGGCCACCCGGAGACCAAGGAGGTGAAAACGGGCTGAAAGCAGAGTGTTCCCATTTCCTGCCGCAGATAGAGGCCGTCTGTTGGCAAGTTCCGTGGAAAACCAAGATGCCTGGGAAGGCTCTTCATTCCCTGGCAGAAGCCAGTCCCGAGCCTGGAGGAACTGGGGAGATGTGGAACTTTTGACCCCTTGCCTGGGTGGAGGAACCCGCTCAGCCATCCTGGTCAGAGCTGCCCGCCAGAGGAACTGGGCTTCCTCCAAGTGTGCGCAGAAACCCCTGGCCCTGGACGTGGGACAGACGCTTTCGGGGCGCGGGGCTCCAGGAGCTGCTTCAGCCCGGGGCCCTGGGGCCCACTGAGGTAGAGGTGGAGGGGCTGGTGGTGCAGCTTGGTGCCAGGACAGGCAGGTGCCTGGGTGACCGGGCCGCCTCCCCGTCCCTGTCCAGGCCGATGATGGAGGCCACCTGGCTCCTCGAGCCCTGGCCGCTTCTCGCCAGTCCCACCACTCGTGCTCGGGCCATGTCACCTTCTGTTTGCTTCCCTGTTGTGCTGTCGCCCTGCTGTCATCCCCGACACAACTGGCACCCAGGTTTCCTCTGGTCCTGGAAGTGAGGGCCAAAGGGACACTGATAGGACCTCTGTGGGGCGAGTGACCCCTGCCCGTTCTTGCAGTGGGGGGAACAGTGACTCAGACCGTGGCCCTTCCAAGGTGCTCCTCTCCCCGGTCACCCTGACCACAGGACTGGGGCTTGCACACCCTGTTCATGGCCATGTGCCAGATGGGCCAAGGGCAGTGTGGGGACCCCAAGCCCTGGGGACCCCCGGGATCAGCCCCGCGCACAGGGAGGGTGGCGCCTGAACCGGCACATCTGTTCTGCTCCTGTTTTTGTCTCTTGATTACAAAACTTTCTTACTGGAAACCGAGAAAATCGAGATCAGAAAGAGCGCATAGAAATCACTCCACATCACAGTGATCATGGAGTTTATCATCCAAATAGGGACGCGTCTGGGATGAAGGGGACACTGTGAGGAGCCCGGCATGAGCCAGGGCCGCCTGGGGCCAGCAGGACTGCGAGGACGCTGCTCCCAGAGGTGCTGCCCGGGGCCACATTTTCTGGGTGTTTTCTGTGATAGGTGTAGCCGTGTTTTAGATGACAGGGATTGTGGAGTGACAGGGACTCCACCGCCAAATGGGAGTGTAGGGTGAAGGGGACCGTGAGCAGTACCTCCGGCCCTGGGGACATACAGCTCCCTGGCTAGTCAGGATTCTGTCCTCCTCCACTTGAAATGTAAGCATTTTTCACTTCAGTAAGTGCTGTTTTCCCATGAAAACTTTGCAAGTAGCTGCCAGCAAACGCATTGCCTCCGACAGGATGTGTGGACGCTCTCACTGTCCTGCTACCACCTGTGCTGGGGTTATCACTCTGCCAGCCAAGTCCCAGCGAAAATCCATGATCATCTCTCCAGCACAAGTTCCTATACCTTAGAGGTTTAAAATTAAAATCTCAAACTGCTAAGCAACCATCACAGACTCGCTCTGCCCTGTCCAACTGTCCCCTAAGGAAATCCACGCCCACCTTGGTGTGAGGGGCGACACCGGGTGAGATGGCGCTGCAGATCTCGGTCCATCCAGGCATGGAAGGCGAGGGCATTGGGTGTGGAGGGCAAGTGGGACTGGCAGGAGTGGGGACAGGGACCCCAAGTAGGCAGGGCACCTCCTACAAGGGAGGGACCATGAGGATGTGCTCGGTCTGGAGGTTCTGTCAACAGCATTCTGCATTTTAGGGACTTCGGTCACTCTTGTTTCTGTGCCCACAGGAAGATCAAGATCAAACAGATTATAATACACTAAACAATCCCACTACATATCCAAAGTAGAAAGAGCGTTTGCCAGCCACTGTGGTGGTGAGAGCAGCCCCTTCCTGTGTGCAGCACGGAACGGGTAACAGCCGCCTCACATCCGGCCCTTCGCTGGTGCTGTGCCCCGGGACTGCCATCTTTGGATGGCGGGAAGCTGAGGACAGCAGGAGACTCTGCCCCTACCTGTCATCAACTCTGGGCTTCCTTTCAATTTGCTGGTGGTTTCCTGGCTACTGATTGTTCCATTCCTGAGCACGGTGACAGCGGTGGTGGTGGTGGTTTTGATGCTGGTGATGCCGGTGATAGTGATGATGGGAATGGCGGTGATGGCCACTTAAGCGTCTCTGGAACTCACCATGTGTTATGATGCCCTGCCCTGAGTCCTTTGCATTTGAAAATTCATTTATTTCTGATAATGACTTTGTAAGTGAGGAATTATCGTTACCCCTGTTTCACAGGTGAGGAAAATGAAGCCCTAAGAGCAAGCTCAGCCTCACGAGGGACAGCTGCTGACACTCACTCTGGGAGCGGCGGCCCAGGGAGCTGGGAAGGAGAGTTTGCGCTTCTTTGGAAGCACCGCCCATATACATAAAAACCTGGTGTTTGCTCATCGGAAGCTGGAGGTTCGTGGGTTCTCCTTGACCTTTCTTTTTTTCTTTCCTTCTTTCTGTATTTATTTTTAAATTTTCGAGGCTCCCTTTGAGCTCCTGTCTGGAGAATACCCAAGCCTCTCGGGTGCCCAAGCCCTGGAGACCCAGCCCCCATCTGAGCCAAGGCTTCGGTGGCGGCGTAGCCTGGGCCCCCGTTCCCCAGCTGCAAGGCTCGCACCTTGAACCCACTGCAAGTCTCATGCTTATTCCTTTTACTTTGTTTATTGTACCAAAAAGGCAGCGCAAACATAAAATGAAAAGCAGACAAGATGGACGGAGAGGGAATGGAATCCAAAGGTGCCCGGCCCTGCCCAGTGGGGTCCACAGAGGAGCACAGAGGTAGAGGGAGAGGTTCCCGGACCCAAGGCCCTGGGTCGGCATCGCAGTCCTGCCGGGGGTGGGGGCCTGTGCACCCCCTGCTGCCAAGGCGCAGGGCCTGGCCAGCCCCACCCCTGGCCTCAGGCCTGGTTCCTGCTCACACGGCCTGGGCGCCGTGCCCGTGATGGTACAGATGTCATCAACCCCTGCTGCTCAGATTTGGCGTTTCTGGTGCTCGCAGCGCCAGCTATGGAGCCAGACACCTTTTGCTTTTATTAACTCTGCCAGCTCGACAACTCCTGGCCCAGCGGGGTCTGAGCGAGGCCCGTATCTGCGCTGACACAGCCCTGCCAACGCGGCTCTTTGATGGTAGGATTAACATGTTTTCCCAAGCAGAGGAAAGAGCCATGCAGAGAGAAGCGGCAGGCCCAGCAGAGGCGCCTGGGAGGCTGGGCAGGTGGGGGTGGCCCTGGGAGACAGCCTCGGACACAGCATTGGTGGGTGTGCACCTCATACACTCGGCCCAAGACCAGGGAACGGTGCTACCTGGTGGGCTGGGTCAGCCACATGGGCTGTCACTGCTCTGTGCTCAATGCTGGGACATAACAGGGAGCACGAGGGACCCCAATCCACACGGCTTCCAGGTCTTGGACAGGAGAGAACCACGTGAGCTATAGAAGGTCTCAGGGTGAGGGTGGTCTCATTTATCACCGGTGTCCTCCTGCGTCCTCCTACCTCTCTGGTGCCCCTTGTGGATGGGACTTCCAACCCTGACCCTTGCACACCAGCTTTCCCCAGGATGCTGCTCCCTGACCTTGTTCTTAGTCTGCTTGTTATCTGAGCCCACTGGCAACTGCCCGCCACTCCCCGCCGGCCCCCAGCTCCCAGCTCATTTCCTGTCTCTGAGAGCCGCCTGAGCACCTGGGTTCAGAGCAGCCCTGTGTCTGGAACCAGGTGTTCTTAGAGGACCATGGATGATCCAGATCCAGCAGAGCTCCCCGTTCGGTAGTTTGAGGTGGGGCCCTGAGATTCTGAAGGATTTACCGGTTCCCAGCAGATGTCAATGCCGCTGATCCAGAGCTGTGTTTGGAGACTCATGAAATCACCATGATTTCCCCTGGACTGGGGGAAGGAAGTGGGTGAAATATTCGAATTTCTACCAGACAGAAAATGACCTGTGGTCTTGCTGGGCAACAGTGACCCACACATAGCTGGGGGTGGAGCACACATCTGTAATCCCAGCACTCTGGGAGGCTGAGTAGGAGGATCACAAGTCTGAGCCCAGCCTGGCAGCTTAGCAGTATAGGAAGATCCTGTCTGAAACCGAAAAGGTCTGTGGAGGTAGGTCAGTGCAAAGCCCCTGGGTTCGACCCCCAGTACTGCAAAGATATGATGCCACACCCACGAGGGGCGACTCTGAAGCTGGGGACCAGCTCCCAGCCTAGAATGCTCAGGCCAGGCTGAGGTGGCCCGGGGGGCTGGCTGAGGGGATGACATCCTACCGTGTTTGCAGCGCATTGCCTTTCATGCCAGCCTGCCAGTGGCTGGGGACAGGGTGGCACCTGGAATCCTGTGCCAGATGGGACAGGAAGAGCCCGTGCCAGGCCCAGCCTTGGGGCGCCCTGCTCCTCCTGCAAGGACGTGGTCATGAGAAGCCCTGGGAGAGCCTGTGACAAAGGGTCACACCCTGGACTGGTCACCACCTTTTTGTGGCTGCCTCAGTGTTCTGAATGTTTACAGCAATTTCTCTCAAAGAAAAACATGAGGCAGTGTCCTCGGCCACCTCATTCACTGGATCTGGCACCACGAGACTTCTGGCTCCTCCCTGAAGTCAAAATGACCATGCGAGGGAAATGCTTTGCACTGATCCAGGACATCGAGGCAGCCACGACAGTGCAACTAAAGACCCTCAGGAAAGAGGATGCCGGAGCTGCTGCAGGAAATGGTGAGGACAAGGAGATGCGTGTGTGGAGCGAGGGGGAGGATTTTGAGGGGATTCATGGCACTGTGTCTCTTACTCCAGTACCTTTAAAAAATAACATTCTCTGTGGTTGTCATCACACTGCTTACTGTCTCCTCGTCAAACTTCTGTACCCCTCGGGCCTGGCAGGAAGCCCCCTCTACCCCAGCAGGAAGCACCCTCAGGCTGCTGCTGCTTCCCCACGGGCACCAAGAAGGCCCCCGAGAAGGGCATCAGACCTGCCCCCGTCCTTGTCCCTATTTCCTTCCCTGTCCCCAGGAAGCCCCCAGCGTGGCGAAGTAGCCTCCTGGCTCACGGGGCTGGGCTCCTTCCTCAGAGGTTGCTCACAGCCACACAGGCCCAGGACACGTAACGTCACTAGCTGTCCCCGAGGAGAGCGAACAAATGGCTCCGGGAAGCTAGAGCTGAGCAAGACCTGTGGCTCTGCCTGGAGGTCCCGAGTGCTTGCGGCTCACTAGGCGGGCTCACTCCCAGAGGTGCACACACTCACGCACACGTCCACATGCGTGTCCTCCTCCACACCCGCACATACAGGACACGGAGTGGGGGACAGGACAGAGGCAGCTGCATGACGCAAGGCCACGGAGTGCTGCGGAGTCCTGCGCTTCACAGCGGTGGATCTCACCATGCAAATTCCCCCTCGGTCTGCACAGGGCGTCAAGGCCCTCAAATCCACACAGACACTGTGCAGCTCCAGGGGAATGTTGTGGCCGACCCCTCCATCCCCGCTCGGGAAGCCAACGCCCTGATGGGTCACAGGCAGCGGTGGATTAACCAGCGCATCCTCCAGGGTGCACTTGTAAGTTCCCACCTGGCCCACCTGAGCATCCCTCTGCAGAGGCTTCTGTCCCCTTGATCAGAGCCCTGTGCGGCTGCCACCTCAGGGTGGGTGCCTGGTCAGCTGGCGGGTTGGCTGCACTGTGTGGCAGATGCCCACGGCCACAGTCCCCACGGTCCCTGCAGCTGGACACGGACTTGGTGTAACCGCCCTGGGCTTCTCAGTGAGAGCGCTGGCAGGGCCCTGCCTCTCCAGGTCTACGCTCACCAGTGTGGTCTCTGGCCCAACCTGCATGTCACAGACCCTAAGAAGGCACAGCAAGCGGCTAGGGCGCGGGACTCCCACCTCCACCCCTTGGGGGCCAGAGCACAGGAAGACCGGGGCCTCGCCAGGCCGGGGGCCGGTGGAGGTGCAGCACCAGACCAGGACCTGGACACCTGCGCCACCCTGGAGACTGCAGAGGGGGCGGCTGTGGAGGGGCTGGGTCAGCATGGAGGACGAGGCCCGGCCCGCCCCGTCGTGTGGCCCACACTGGTGCACCAGGCCTGGGAGGGATGCAGGCAGAGTGGGCCGGCTGCAGCAAGGGAGAGCAGAGGTTGGCCTCCTCCTGCCTGCTGGGCCCAGAGCCCAGAGCCAGGCCCCACCCTCGGTGGCAGAGCCGGTGGGGAGCCCCATCTCCGGCTGTGCACTGGCTCCCCGAGCCCAGCACCTGAGTCTCCTGGTCCCCAAGGCTGTGGCACCTTCTGCTGGTGAAGCCCTGCCGGCATGAAGGAGGGGACCGTGGCCAGCAGCCACAGCGGCTGCCTCCTCCTGCCCCTCTCTCTGTCCTTGTGCGCTGGAAGCCATCTCTCACCAGGCGGGCGGCCCAGACCCCCAGATCCTGGCTGGCCATGGCAGTGACCCCGGCTGGGACAGTGAGCCTCAGGTCCCTGCCCTGCAGCACGGAGTGCCCGGCACAGCCCTTCCGGGGCTGACACAGGAGCGGCTGCCTGAGGAGCCCCGGGGAAATCTGTCCTGTAGGAAGGAGGTTCAGGCTGCGACTCCCTGCTGGGGGCAGGGACTTCTGGGCCAGCTGGTGTCCCCGAGTGTGGCCCCGCAGGGCTGATGCGGCTTCCCCCATGCTAGGCTGACCGTGTGGGCCCTGCGCGCTGCTTAATCTCTCTGGGCCTCAGCTTTCTAGGGATAAAATGAGAGGTTTAGCCGGCTCGGGAGCTCCCTCAGCCACAGACCTGGCCACTGGGGGCCACCAGGGGCCATGCAGGCTGGGGAGTGTCTGTTGGGTCCCTGGCAGGCCAAGGCCAGGACGGAGTGGGGGATGCGAGAGGCATGCTGGGGAGTCACGGGGCAGGCGGCAGAGGCCTGGTCCTGAGGGTGCTCCTCACGGGGAGCCAGTGCTGGTTTCCCAGGTCACTTCGGGGCCTTCTCCCTCCCCGCCTCCTCCTCCTCTTTCCCCACCTCCTTCTCCTTCTCCTTGTCCTTCCCCTCCTTTCTTTCCTCTCCTTCTTCTCTTCTTTCTTTCTTTATTTTTGGGGACCGGGAATTGAACTTGGGACCTTGTGCCTGCGAGACAGGCACTGGAACCACCGAGCTAAATCCCCGGCCATTCTCCTTTATATTTTGAGACAGAATCTTGCTATGTTGTCCAGGCTGTGCTCAAACTTACGACCCTCCCGCCTCAGCCTCTTAGAGCAGCTAGGGTCCCAGGCCTGGGGCACTGAGCCCATTTGTGCCCGGCTTCTCTTTCCACTTACCAAACTGGGGCTCAGGCGAGGGCCCCGTGTTCCAGGTGGAACTCTTGTCCTTGGGCAGCTGTGGGGGACAGAAGAGAGGTCCCCATGGCTGCCCCGAGCACCCCACCATCTCAGGGCGCACGGCGAGAGACTGCAGTGTCAGTGGCAGCAGCAGACTGCTTACACCAGGCGCTGGGGTTGTTTAGCCATCTGCTGTGCAGGGAAGGTTTGTCCACACCACGGCCCAGGGCCAGAGGAGCAAGGTAAACTGAGTCTGGAGCTTCAAAGCAAAAACTGCTCCCCTCGAGCGGGATCCTGACACCTCCCAAACGCCAGCCAGCAAGCGGCCTAGCCGGGGTGCCCGCGCCTCTCACCGCCTGTCTCTCTAGCTCACACACACCCGCGCACACTCACACACACAGACAACAGCCTGCTGACTCTAACCACTGTGGCTTTCCCCAAATCCCCTAGAACGTTCCTCGGGCTTCCTGTCCCCGGGAAAGGGAAATTTCTAAATCCTTTCAGGCTTGCTAGGTAAGACCCTGACACCCGGGCAGGAGAGCGGGGCTGGAAGCCCACCGCATTGCCAAATATGGGATAAAAATGTGCGTCCCCTCCCTGGCCGCCCATAAGTCACCGGCGCAGCCACCACACGGCCGCCGGCAGGGCCCAGCCTGGCCGGTGACCACACAGGCTTCCCGTGAAACCCAAGACGCGGGCGCCGGACCTCTCCAAACAATGCCCGGCTTTCTTCAGCCGCTGGCCTGGCCCTCGCCCCGCAGGCTGATTGACAGGGCCCCTGGGACCCGGGGAGGCCCGTGTCGGGGCCTGGCCTCCGCTGAGTCTCTGCGGCCCCACAGATCATGGGACGGTGCATCGGGGACCCATCCTTCAGCCTCCCTGTCAGGCACTCCCCCTCCTCCTTGGGACTCCAGCGAGGGGCCGTGCGAGACAGCTGTCCCCTGTGCGGCCTGGTGAAGTCACCGCCGACCGCCCACGTCTCTGTCCAGCTCACCAATGCCTGGTCCCCGTGGTGGCCTGAGACAGATAAAAGCAAGCATGGCACAGGCCCTCTGCTCACCACCACCACCGGGCAACCATTTTATACAACGGCCCAGCCCGCCCCAAACTCAAATCCGGCCCGACTCAAACCGGCCAATCAGAAATCAGTCCCCAGCAGGCGTGGCGGCACGCACCTGTAGTCCCCACACTCTGGGAGGCTGAGGCAGGAGGACTGAGAGTTGGAGCCCAGCCTGGACAACTTGGCAACCTAGTGAGATCCCATGTCAAAGTGAAAAATAAAAGAGGCTGGGGTCAGAGCTCAGTGTGAAGGCCCTGGGGTCGATCCCCAGTGTCACAAGGAAAGGGAGAGGAAGGAGGAGGGAAGCAAGCGGAAACCCACCCAATTCCCCCGGGGAAGTCTGGAATTGGGAAGGGGAGGGGCGGAAGCCAGCTGTGCACTCGACCCTGCCACTATGCCCCTGATGGAGAGGAAGTAGCAGGAGGGAAGAGAGGAAGAGGCGGAAGCCAGGATGGAGGGGTGGACCGGGACCCCCTCGCCCCAGCCCCACCGGGCTTGTGCACGCATTCAGGGCCTGTGTGCCTGTCGTGCAGGGGGAAGGAGCCAGGCCACAGTGGGCCAACCCCTCCTCCCCCGTGTGCCCCTGGAAACCCACCCGCACAGGGCCTGCTGTCTCCCTCAACTGGCAGCATCTCCAGGTGGCTCCTTTGTTCAAGAAGAGTGAGTTCCTGGGCCCAAATAAAAAACCAGTCATTTCTCTGCAATTGTGTGCAGGAAACAGGGCAGGTTTCCAGTAGGGAGGTCAGGGCATCCCTGAAAAGGCCATGTCTGGAAGAGAGTAAGAGGGAGGGCTGCATTCCCCACGAGAGCAAGTGCAAAGGTCCTGCGGCCGGAGTCGTGCTGTCTGAGAAGCTGGAAGGCAGGCTGGACAGCAGAGGGCGTAAGCAAGGGAGAATTCTAGAATGGAAACAGGGCTGGGGCTGTAGGTCCAGGTGTGGAGGTCCTCACGGGCCACATGTGTGATTTATACGGGCCTCGCAGGGTCAGGGAAGGGAAAGGAGAAGAGACAAAGCCTCACAGAGGTCAAGTAAATCACTGAGGTCACACAGCCTCCACCTGGGAGGTCTGGGGCTGACCGAGGCTGCTGGGCCCCCACAGCTCCAGCTCCCAGCCTGAACAAACCCCGAGGCCTCCGTCACTGGCTGCTGTTAGGAAGCTACAGCCGCTCTCTGATGGCCACGCTGTGTGACAGCCCCAGTCCCCCGGCAGGGTCACCGAGGTTCTGATCTGCACCTGCTGGCCAAGAAAGCCACACGTGGGTGACAAAGTGTCCGCAGCAGGCAGGGTGGTGCCCACAGGGGCGATGGCCCTGGGAGGGGCTTCCTGTGGAAATGGGCCCCGGGGAGCATGGCAAAGCTGCCTAACGCCGCTGAACTGGTGCAGATTTCATACTGGGGGTGTTTTTACCACGAGCGGAGCAGTGCTGTTCTGCAGGGCCCCGGGGTCAGTGGTAACTCTGCCCCTGCCCTCCTGCTTTGGCGGATGTACCACTGGGCGTGGCCCCATCAAAGCTCTCAGGAATCCCCCTTGAGGAGCCCTGGAAATGCTGCCGAGTTCCCCTGTGCCGTGGTCCGATACCAATGCTGACGGGGGTTTGTTGATTGCTGGCTTCATTCTGCAAAGCAGAACCCAAAGTGTCCCAAAAAACGTCCCCAGTTCACCCCCAAATGCATCGGGCACCCGAAGAAAGTGATACTGATACCAGCGTGCATGGAAGCTCAAAGTACATGGACTAATAATAAATAGTTACTTGGTTGCTTTTACAGACACATTTGGACTGCATTTCAGGCAATTTTATGGGCAAATGCTATTTTGAGTGTTCCCGAATTCCCAAATTGCACATGAAACATCTGCAAGGCGGACGCGTGGAGTTTCAAACCTGAAGCTCTCAGACATAAATCTAACGCTGTCCCAGGACCCCGAAGAGACAGCGCGGGCCCTTGTGGGTCCTGGGGGCGGAGTCAGGCCCGGCTGGCATTGTCAGCACACCTGGCTGAGAGGAAGGCAGATCCCAGACGGGGCGCTCAGAACGGAAGTCTGGGAGGTGTGGGCGAGGTGAGGCTGAGGGGAGGTTGGGGCCTGGGTTTCTCAGGCTCTTGGGAAGCCCCTTCCTCCTTGAGGGGCATTGCTGGCCATGCCTTGCTCTCCCCTTCTTTCTGGAGGGCCGGTGTGTCCAAGTGGGGTAATCTTTGCTTCTAGGACTGCATAGTCCAAGATCAGCATTTTCAGCTCCTGCCTACAGGTTTCTGGGGGCTCGCTACTTGTCTAGGGTTCGTGGCTGGCCAGGTCAACCACCTGAGCCTCATGCAGTGCCACCAGGTGCCCAAACTCCCTGCCCATCCTGGCCATTGACACAGGATCATTGCTTAGTTCCTCCTCTGCCCCAGGACATTTGCACATGTTGTCCTTCAGCTTGGAAAGCTCTTCTTGCATTGCTTCGTGCCCACATCCACTTCCCTTCTCCCTGCAGCTCCAGCTCACAGGCAGTGCATCTGAGCACCAGGCTGGCCAGGCCAGGTCTTCCCACAGCCTTCATCTACTCTGCATCCTTCTCCTTCACCTGTGGATGTACTGGCATCAAATGGGAGGCCTGGACAGAGTCACTCACCCTGGCTTTGGGCACCAAGCCAGGGTCGGTCTCAGACACCCCTGAGAAGTAACTCGTGCGTGAACAGATGCCTCCATCCTTGCACCTCCTGCCAGGACAGCAGAGTTGGGACATGTCTGCAGAGTAACCTGGGCACCACGAGCCATCGTACCAATGTTCCAACCTGCAGCCCGCCCAGCACCGTGTGGGCACAAGAGGCACAACATCCAAGTCTCACCCCTGCCCTGATAGGACGGACAATGACAGTGGTGCAGCAAGTTCCCGGGAGCCTGGGCTGGGGCCTTGCACATGTGCTGTGGGGTGGACTGGACTCTGGCGGGGAGGACACGGTGCCACCAGCCATCTCAGTGACAGGGCACTAGTACGCTGTTCCCATAACGATCATTGTTGTTCTGGTTTTGTTTTGCAGAGAGCGGTCTCTGGGGAGGGCCCAGTGCCACCTGCTTCCTGGCCAGCGGGGGAATTCGAGGCCACGGCCTGAGGCTCAGGGCTCTGAGGGAACTGCAGCTCTCAGTGCGCTGTGCTCACATTCCACTCGGGTCAGAAGCTTCTGGCAGGCTCCAGGCCCGAAGTCTCCTGGGGCTGGAGAGCCCTGCACGGCTGTCCATGCTCAGGAAAGGCCTACTGGAGACCCCTCCTTCTCCACACCCGGGGCCGACTTGGAATGCATCTCGTCATCAGAGTCAGGACACAGAGCCTGGCATCTTCTGAGGAGCTGGCGCTGCCTCTGGATTCCTGTGGCTCCCCTGCCACTAGTGGTTCTCACCCTCCTTCCTCACTAACAAAGCCGCATGGCACAACAGTGGAAAACACTGGAGGTGCATGCTTTCCCAACATGCCTTGCATCAGGGTGGCTATGGCAACCCAGTGCTGACCCCAGCTGCAGGGGGCCGAGGGCTCTGAGGGCAAAGCCCAGTCACTGTGGCGGGGACCCTATGCATATGGCTCACAAAGCCAAAAGTATTTACTATCACCTTTGGGGGAAAAGTATGCCAACCCCTACTTCTAGGACACTTAGCTACTTTCCAGGTATCGACAACTGGGTTATCCGGTGGCGGACACATTCATTCATACATCTGACTTCTAACCTTTGTTGACTTTTTCCCTGGGTGTAAAATCTCAGGGATGGAATTAGGAGACTGACGAGAATTAACACCTTTGCAAGGCTTTCTACTTCCCTGGGTGGATCCTCCTGTCCTGTGACATTTCCTAGGTGACCCAAGTCCAGCCATCCCTCCTGCTTCCCCAACGCCAAGCAAGCCAGGGCTGCAAGTGCTCAGGGAGCGGGCTGCAGAGGAGAGGTGCAGAAGCGAGCTCAGGGGCCTCACTGATTTAATCTACATGTGCTTGTGCTTTGACTTTTCCCAGAAGACCAGGCGTGAAGGTACCGAAGCTGCTCACAAAGGGAGCCCCACATGCTGCCTCCCTGTAACACCCTCTTCCTGAGAAGGGGTTATTGCGGTAGGCGGGCAGCGATTTCAGAGGAATGCAACTCCTCCGGCGATCAGAGCTGTTGGGAGGCTAACTCGGTTAGAGCCTGGGATCCCCGGCCCAGCCCCTTGGGACTTCCTCCCAGCCTTTCTCCCCTAACCAGAAGAGCCCACCAGCTCTGCCCAGGCCCACGGACCCGGTGCGCAGGGCTCCCTCAGGGACACCTGGCCACCCGCTGGGTGGCTGTCGCAGTGCGGACGCCCTCAGAGAGGCTGACAGGTCTGTGGCAGGCTACCAAGAGCCCCGGGCAGAGGAGGAGAGAGAGACAACACTTCGTGACTTGTTCCCGCTTGGCTCAAGCTGACCGGGAAGACATGTCACATGTCCCCCAGCTCTGCTTGGCACTCGGAGAGGGCTGCAGGCCGAGGAAGGCCCCTGGAGGACAGGTGTGGACAGACTGACCTGAGTCCCCGCAACTGCCCCAGGGTCACAACGCCAGCCCCACCTGTGCAGCAGAGCTCCGTATTTCCCTGGACTCCGACCCCTGACCCTGGGTTCTCACTGAGCCGGGTGGGACAGCTTGCAGCCTGGGTCTCGGACCTCTGGCTCCTGCTGGCCCTTGCTTCTGTCCTGGGGCCTGCACACCCCCCTCAACCTCCAGCCACCCCCATCCTCAAAAAGACCCTTGGGTGTTCTCTCCTGTACACCGAGGACTCCGACCACAGTGCTCCCTCCCCGCCCCGGCTCCCCTTACCCATCAGTCCCCGCCCGGACTCCAGCACGCTGGGCTGTGATTCGGGGCACACTGTATCCTCTCAACTTGTTTTCTCATCTGCAGAGGGGAAATACCAACATGGCTCTGGCGGCTGCAGCCAGTGTCTGCGAATCAGAGCAGCCAGCCCGAGCCAGCCCGAACCAGCCTCCTGGACAGACAACAGTGTCCTCGGGTTACTGTTGCCCTGGACACCTGGGCCTTCACGCCTCCAGCCACCCACTTCCATGGTGAAGTCAGGGCCAGGAAGGGTCTGTGAAAACAGCCCTGTCTGCCTCCTCACAGGTACTCCTTCGTGGCTCCCATTTTTGATTCCCATCAGGGACAGCACATCACTGCTGGGATGCCAGTTGGAATTTTAGAACAGCCGAGAGCCCTTCCCAGCCAGGCCCGGTGACTCATGCATTTAATCAGTGCAGCCTGAATTCTAAGTGAAGAAGTGAAAGAAATTTCACACCTGGATTCTCGAAGCCTGGGTGGACCTGGAGGGCTTGCTCCAAAGGCCGACCCAGCCCTGCCGTGGCCGAAGCTGCCCACCCACTGCTCTGCCGCTTAACACGCATCTGCAGAGCCCTTCAGGAAGAGGCTGGAGACGAGAGACAGGAAACTGTGGTCTCTTCAGGGCATGGGGCGCAGAGCACCTGGAAAGCAGGGGCTGGGGTCGCCTAACCATGCAAACTGTGCTCCGAGCTGTGTTTTTGTTTTAGTTCTGATCTGCATCAGCCCGCTTTTGTAGCACATGACAGTCATACTCCTTGTGGGGACTGCACAGCACAACTTAATTCTTTTATGTCCCTTCCATTTTCCCCATTCTGCAGGACAGCTGTACGCATTAAAAAAACACCTCGGCCGTGCCTCGCCCTGGCAGGCTGAGCCCGGACCCCACGTGGAGTGCGGGCCACTGCTGCTGGCCACGCTCGTCGCGAAGGACAAACCAGTGGCCGGCGGTTGGTGTCACTCTTCCTGACACTCCGAGCCACCCAGATGCGACCACTCCCACTTCGGGCTCAGCTGCTCGGCACCACCCCTGCACCAGCCATGCCACCCCTGACAGCAGATGGGGACAGGAGGCCGCTGGGTCCAGCTGTGTGGATGTGGCCGAGCCGCATCACCGCTCTCAGTGCGAGTCGTCTTCTGCTACGTGGGTGTGAGCGTCTGTGCCAGCCATGGGCAGGTGCCTGTCAGATGGAATGAGGCCACCTGCTGTCCTAGCACCAGCGCCAGATCAGTCCCCAGGCGGCTCGGCCTGAGCGTCTCATGGCTCTCTGTGCCTGGTGAGTGTCCCAGCCTGGTCACCTCCACATTGGAGCCTGGCCCTGCTGAAGGACTGCAGGCCCTGCCCAGCCTCCTGCCTGCTGGGCCTTGGTGGTTCCTGTCAGAGGACAGGCACGGCAGAGGTTCTGGGGGCTGGCGTGGTCTGAACATGCACCACACTTCCACGCTGGTGCAAAAGCTAGGAAATGCTCTCCCCCCCCCCCAACTCTGCACACGTATTCCCTGTGCTAGAAACTGAGAGTTACAACTTTATAAACTTTATAAACTTTTACAACTTTATAAAGTAATCTACAAGCATTCATCCAATCACCTTTAGACGGGTAGGCCCTAGCTCAGTGCATCTGTGTGTGTAATTTGGTTACCTCTGAGCAGCCGCTGGTGTGGCTGCGGGAGGAGGTGGAGCCCGAGCACTGCAAGTGCAGGGGTCCGTGCCTGTGTGGACCATGTACCCCGCTCTCCACCCTTTCCGGTCCTCCAAACTCCCACTCAGAACTAGCTGGAAACATGCCGCTGGGTGTGCACAGGCAAGGAAGCCGCGTGCGTGCCTGGACAAAATGAGATTTCACAGCTCATGGAGCCCTTGGGCTGCGGCACTGGCTGATCCGAATGGGCCACCATCTCAGCTGTTTCGGAGCTGGCGGCCCCATCATTACCGCAGCCAAAACGCAGAGGAAACCTTCCTGCATTCTCCAGGCCAAACCAGCCGACGCTCTTCTAATGTCTGCAGTTATCACTGGAAAGTGTGTTCCGAGCCCGTGACAGGGCGTGTTCACGTCAGCCCTTTACCCCGTCACTCCAAGGCACCCCTTCGGTGGTTCGGGTTTGGGGACTTGGGCACATCCCTTGGGACCTGGCCCCTGCTCTCGGGCAACATCTTTCCCTGCCACGCCCGGCCAGCAGTAGGTCTGGGGCAGAGGGAGCGACCGGTGTCCCAACCTCTGCTGCTTGTGAGATGTTCCTGCGTCCACTGTTCCCACTGTCACTGTCCTGTGGGCCCCACGGAGAGTGACACACTAGGGTCACGGGGTGAGTTTGGGTGGAACCAGGCCGGTACACCCGGTCCGCACCCTCAGGCCCTCTCATCCCAACAGGGGGCTCGAGGCCGAGTGGGACACGGGTGTGGGTGTGTATTTTACTATCTGGCAATTTTTCTGTGGAACCAAATTTTTTCAAAATAAAATAAAAGAGGTAAAAATAGCTGAGGCCTGAGCAGAGCCAAGCACCCCTACCTGAAGATCCGCACTACCCAGCCCCTGCAGCCTCCAACGGGGTGAGGAGCAGCGCGTGCATGGCCAGGCGCAGTGGGCAGAATGAGGCTCGCTGGGGCTGTGTGGCTCTGGGCAGGCCTGGTTCTGAGCAGAAAGCACACGTGGGTGCGACACCTGTTCATCCCCGACTGCTCTCCCTCTTGTCCTTGGCAACTCCAGCCCACGCCTTCATGAAGGGAGCAGGGCCACAGGCAGGGCCTGGAGCTCCCCACCTCTGAGCCCACCCACTGGCGTCGGTCCCCGGACACAAAGTTACTGCCATCTGCGTCTCAGGCACTGGGAGACCCACAGCGAGAAGGCCCGGGGTTGGACAGCCCCTACTGAGGACAACTGCATCCCCCAGAGATTGCCGCAGCTCCCCACTGTGTCCTGGCAGTCTCCACAGACTTGAGGCTGTGGTCAGGATGGTCAGGACCTTCGAAGAGAGGGGACAAAGACCCAGACACACAGAGGGGACAGCAGGGGTCCGGCTGCACCCGGGGACCTGAGGACAACAGCACAGTGGGGGAGGCGGGAAGGGCCCCTTGGAGCCTCCCCAAAGTCAGCCCTGCAGGGCCTTGAGCCAGACACCAGGCTCCAGAACCCAGAGTGCAGTGATTTGTCGCTGTAGCTCCTGGTCCTAGAGAGCCGCCTGTGCGCGAATGCAGCTGGCCCATCCCCACGGGGAGCCGGTGGCTCTGAAGGGTCTGCATGCTGCCTATCCTCCCCCAGCTCCGAGACCCCGTGCAGACCCCAAAGGAAGAGGAAATGCAGGCGGGCAGCCTTGCTTCTTCGCTGCCTCTTCCCCACGGGGGCATCGTTAAATAAATCATAAGCCCGGTCATCCCAGAGCGCCCGCATCCCATCCAGACCCATTCTGATGGACAGCTGTCTGCGGAGGGGGTGGGCCCTTGCAGGTCCTGGGCCTGCAGGACAGGACAGGACAGGACAGGACAGGACAGGGGCCGCCGGCCTCCATGGAGCCTGCATCAGAGAGCTGATCGAATTAGCATCTGCAGCTGTCCAAATCGTGGTCCTGAAACCCGAGGACCCGTTCTGGGAGAGGCTGGAGAGTGCATTCGGGACAGCCTTCTCTGGGGACAGCATCGAGGAAACACAGGGACTCGGAGCCACCGTGGAACTTCCCACGGGAAGAGGTGGAGAGAAGCCTGCAGAGATGGAGGGAGGCGAGGAAGGAGGACTCTCCCTCGGCTCCTGATCCCGAAGTGGGCAGCGCCCAGGGAAACAGACCCGGAAGCACGTGCCTCCTCACCCTCCTGCTGAGATGAGCAGGTGCCGTGGACTGGGAACTGTGCAAGCTCTCCCTGGGAGTGACAAGCCAATTTGATTTCCTCCCAAGGTGCTGGGGAATAGACATTTGGCCTGACGTCCTAGCAGGGCCAGGACCTTCCTTTTGGAAGTCCAAGATCAAGGCACATCAGCTTCAGTGTCTGATGAGGGCTGCTTTCTGGTTCATAAGCTGCAATGTTTGTGTTACTCTTTACATTATTAAGATAAAGTACCTAACACCCAAAGTTTGCAGAGGTTTCAAGGTGGCTTGGCAGAGGAGAAAAGGTTCATGGCAAGAAGAAGGTAGCAAGGTAGCAAGCAGCCAAAGATTGAAGCAGCAAACTATTACAGCAACCCTCTTTCCGTCCAATATATTCTACCCAGGCTATATAGCCTTAGGGTGGAGGTCACTCACACCCAAGGTGGGCCTTCCCATTATCCACACCCAGAACTGCACTAAAACATCTAGTGGACTAATTGAGTAAACACACACCCTTCATCCCAACATCACATATGGAATCCCAGCATCGTACATTCTATATCTGAAAAGTTCCCCCTATGAGCACATGAGGCTTTGGGGGGGACATCGGGCACAAACCATAACAGGCAGCTTCTTCTTGTGTCTTCATATATTGAGAATAAAGAACTCTGTTCTTGTCCGCCACTTCAAAGGACCTGGATTGCATTCAAGAATCAGCACCTGCTTTTTGTACAACAGCCGTGGCTGTTTGCAGAAACAAGTGGTAGTTAAGCTCAAGCCCTGGACAGAAAGTACACCTAACGAACAGTCTCCTTGCCCAGCGGGAGCCAATAGGGGGAGGCAGAGGCAGGGGCATCTCCCTGCAGCCCCAAGGACCTGCCACAGCGTGCACAGTAGGCGCCCTATAAATAGGTGGAAGTACCTGGGTGCGGAGGCTGACGCCTGTAATCCCAGAACTCTGGAGGCTGAGGTAGGAGGATCAACGTGACTTTCAGGCCAGCCTGGGCTACATAGTAAGTTCAAGGCCACCCTGAACTACATAGTAAAACCCTGTCTCAAAAAACAAACAAACCCTGGAAGTGAGGGCCCCATCAGTGTCAGGCGGGAGCCCACCCCTCCATGTGCTCGGTGTCCCCAAGCGGACAGTAAGGGACGAAGCTTCCCTGCCAAGAGTGCTGGAAGCCATGCCTTCCCCATACATGCACCCCTCTGTCCCCCAGGCTCCTCTCAGCAGCCTCCGGGAGAGGGTGCAGAGCTGCTGGGACAGCAGGCTGGGGCTGCAGGAGGCCCCCTCTTCCAGTGTGAGCTGTCTTTCCTGCGGTCCATCGCCCTGACCTACCCGGCTCAAGGGGACCCGGCACCTCGCTTCCCTGTCCTCCATGTCCAGGTCGCCCACTTGCAGGAGGCAGGTGTCGCTGAGTTGTTTCCGTGCCAAATCCCCGGAGCAGAAAATGAGGACCTCTTGCCCAGCGCCAGGCCAGGTGCTGTCTGCAGTCCTGGTGACAGAAGGTGACTGGGACATGCATGCTTCCGCAAGGCCTGCAGCCTGAGGCACAGGAGGTGTGGCTGTGCCTAGGGCGCCCTTCACCCAGGTGCTCTGTGGCCCTGGCTCAGTCCAGGAGATGTTGCCCTCCAGGGGCTGTGGCCACCTGGCCCGGGAGACTTCCATCTCCTGGGAGCGGTGTGCCCAGCCTCCTCCTCGCCCTGCACTGCGGCTGCACATGGAGCCCTCTGGGGAAGGACAGAGGACCACGGCCACTGCTGCAGGGGCTCCTCCCATGAGTCCAGCACTCACAGACCCGACCTGGCCACCCGACCAAATGTGCATCTCAGAGGGATGGGGAGGGCCAGACCCCGAAACCCAGCTGAGCCTGGCCCAACCCATGCACCCTGCACTCCACTATGACCGCGGGCCTTCTCAGAGCGAGACGCAGGTCAGCCTCGGAGACACAGGGTGGGCTGTGAGAGAGCTGGGAGGGACGCCCAGGAGGGCTGCTCAGGGCCACGATGTTGGGCCAGCTCCTTGGTGTTAGAGAGCTCAGAGTTGAGTGCGAGTCCACCGAGGGCTGGAGGAGGAGGTGTGGGTTGCAGCCCACCACGCAGGGCTCAATGCCACCTGGCGTCTGGTGTCCACCGCGCAAGACAAAGGCTGGGGCTGCTGAGTGCTGAGAGAGGTGCCGGGGGTTGTCACCAGGGCACTGGGAGTAAGTTACCTTCACAGCAAGACTGGTCACAGGCACCTGCCCCTCGACCGCCACTTAGGGTCTGCAGAAGCAGCTTGGGAGGGGGGTGGATCTCAAAGATGCTGGCATCCCAGGGCAGGAGGACCTGGAGGCCCAGGCCCGATGCAGGGAGGGACCAGACTCCCACTTCCTTGGCCCACAGCTCTTTGCACCCTTGATGAGAGATTTCCCCAGGACACACAGGCCTTGTGGGGTCAGGTGGAGAGAGAGTGAGAGCCTGCAGCACCCCGCAGGCGTCTGCCCAAGGGCAGGTCTGGGTGCACGCAAGCTACTCCCGGGTTCAGGGAGCTGGGGAGCTGACTCTTGGCAGCGTTTCTCTTCGGGGTTACTCTGGAATGTCGCAGTCTCAGAAGGGCCTCCCCTGACTCTCTGAGGAAGTCAGAGTTTCCTCAGGACCTTCATCAGACAAGAATCTAAATCAGGTCTCCAGCCAAGGAGGGAGGGCTTTGAACGACACTGGGGCTGGCCAGGCCCTCAGGAGCACGCGCCTGCCTGGCATTGGGGCATCCGAAGGGATGTGCACCATGTCTGCCCTGAGATGCCACTGTGCCCGTTGAGTTGCTCTAGGTGTGAGACCTGCCCAGGGTGTTACACGTGTTACACAGCCACGTCTTCCTTTAACCACCCAGCAGTACACGTGACCCTGGGCCCCGCCCCCCCTTTGTCCCTCAAGGCAGCAAATGCCTAACTATCTGCCCAACACAGTGACAGGGCAGGAGCATCTCACTGACCAGTGGCACTGGTGTCCCAGGGCAGCAGAAGCGGGGCCCAGGTCGTTCTCAGGAGGACAGATGTCCAGAGAACCTCGAGGCAGTGTCCGCCTGCCGAGTTAGGAGCAACCTGCTGCTTCCGGAGGACGAGTGGTCATCATCCTGGTAACGTGTTCCCAGGCCTGGTGGGAACATGGACCCTCCAGGAAGGTGTGCCCTTCTGGTACCCTGGATGGGAGTCAGCTCCCACCCTGCCCTCCTCAGACCAAGTCCTGCCCGACAGCAGGGTCCCTGAGTGTGAGTCGGAGGACAGAACAGCAGGTTCAGAGAACGCCTCAGAGGACCCCGCCCACCGGCATCCTTACCTGGCCCTTGGGAGGGTGGAGTCTCCCGCCCCTTCATTAATGCTGTGCCTTCCCCAAGGCAAGGGCTTCCTGTCTCTGAAACCACTGCGATCATATCCCACTCGAAATCTGTCGCCTCGTCCCAGGGAATTAGCATCCTTCCCATTACAGCATCCTCCTCCGGCCCTGTCTCCCTCCACTGGTCCCTGCTTGCTGAGTCCCTGCCTGCCTTAAAGGATGACTTTGCTACCCCGGAAGAGGTGGGGGCTCTTTGGCGCAATCCACGACCCTGACATCTCCAAAGGAGGCTCAAGGGGAACTCCAAGCTCTGTGCACGTTCCCCATCCCCAGTCCACTGCTCCACCGTCTCAGCTGCTGGCGCCGTCTTCCTGCTCATCAACTACCCCACTCAGTGGACAGGCTCAGGCCCCAGGCAACCCCTTCTTTGCAGCCTCCACCGCGCAAGTACTTCGCATCTCTCCTTCCACATCTTCGGTGGGAGACGGTCTTCTCTCCCCCTTGGCAGAAAAAGTAACTCACCGGGCAGTACCTTCTCACCAACCCATCTCCTCCCCGTCGCCTTATCTCCCTTTCCCCTCGCCTGTCCTCACCTCCCTCCCTGCCACCTCTTCCGCCCACCCGCCTCTGCCACTCGCCGAACTGGGGAACCCGGAAGATCTCAAGCGAGCGCTGTTTTTCTAAGGGACAACACGGGCTCTTCTAACCACTCGGCGCTGGGCTTCCAGGGGTCTCCAGGGAACCCCTGTTGAACCGAGGTGACTGGGCTGCTCTGCGTGGACGGGAGGGGACAGATGGCTCTAATGCAACCTACACTGTGTGGTGAGCAATGGCGCCCCGTCCACAGCTACAGGCCCCATGCTGGGTCCATGTCCTGGACGCCATAGGGCCACTGGGTCTCTGGGACAGAATTGGACGTTGGCTTCGGGTAGGAAGGAACCAGCTATTTCTTCCAGACAAGACTGGTGTTTTATCTGAGCCAGCCCTGGGCTAAGTACTGTATGTCCACGACCCGATTTCTTCCCCCAGATCTTACACTGTCCAGCTCACCCTTCCTGCCCATGTCTCCCTGGCCCTAGAGCTGCCTCCTCTTTCTTGGCCTTAAAGAACTCATGAGCCCCTGTGACGGGGCAGGCATCCCCAGGCCCCAAAATGCCCAGGAATCAGAAGGAGAAGCTCCGGGGTGGTCACCGGCTTTGTAAACCAAGCGGTGCCCTGAGGCCCAGCATGGATTCGTGGCTTGGCTGAGTCCTGGAAGGCCCCAGACCCAGGACCCAGGAAGCAAGTTTCCCTTCCATGTCTCCCATTGGCTTTGGTCACCTCCTACTCCAGACAGAAGACAGCTGACAGAGAAACGGAGGCCAGAGCAGACCAGAGGAGTCGAGGATTGCCGGACATCGGAGCCCACTCTGACCATCCTCTCCTTATACAGGTGGTCAGTGACCCCCGATGGGCCCAGTGCCCACCTGCCGCAGAGCCTGGAACACCCTGAGTGCTGGGCCCGGGCTTCCTTCTAACATCCACCTTGCAAAGCACCATCTTCTTTTTAGTACTGGTGTTGAACCCAAGGCCTTGTCCACTGTGGGCAACCCCTGAGCTGCAACCCAGCCCTTTCCATTTTATTTTGAGACAGGGTCTCACTAAGTTGCCCGGACTGGGCTCAAACTCACCATCCTCCTACTTCAGCCTCTTACATAGCTGCAACTACAGCTGTGCGCTTCTGCACACGGTATTAAGCCACCGTCTTTCATTTGTGACTGTCCTCAGGGCCCTTGATGACAGCTTCAGAAATGCACCAGACTGAAGCTAGAGTTGGAACTCACTTTAGCCTTTTTCTCTCCTGTTTGGATATTTAAGGAGTAAAACGAGAAACTCCAGGAATCAAAGGCCGATAGGACCAGCATTTGATTTCAAGAAACCAAGCGGGCTGGGCAGAGTGGTGGGGACGGCACCACATGGAGGAGTTGGGCCTCAGGCCAAGGGGACAGCCGCTGCTGGGCACCCGCCAACGGATGCCACAGGAAGTGCCTGACTTTAGCCAGAGTTCTTGGCACATCAAGAGGAGCTGGCCATTCAGAGTTTAAAATAAAATACCATGCTTGAAAGGGCTGAGGGACAATATTTTTAAATCTAAATGCCTCTGCGGCCCGAGACAGCTCCCAGGCCGCCCATGCCCACCCTGTGCTGTAGGACGGTGGCATCTCAGGCCTCGGCATTGCCAGGCCATCTGCGGAGGCCTGCTGCAACAAAGGAAGACGCCTCGGCAGAAATGACAGCTGACATCCATTGTCTGAAGTGGACTCGTCTCTGTGAGCTGCCGCCCATTCTTCCTAAGTAGCTGGGGTGCTCATAGCAGCTGGACTTCAAAGGCGCCTCGGACAGCAGGCGGGGCCTGGGTAGCGTCACCGGCTGGTCCTGTCGAGAGCGGAGCTGGTTTACACCAGCGTCAGGCGCTGATAAGGGCGGCTGAGGGGCCTCACTGTAAATGCTCCTGCAGCGCACAATTTATTGGGCAGCCCTGGCCAGCCCATTAGTCATGGACTATTAGAAGACTTTTCAGACATTGTTTTGAAACTGTCTCTTGAACTCCATTAGCCTTGGACTTCAGGCAGGTTGCAGCAGGAAGGATGGGAGCTGAGGTCACCTGGTAGCTGGAACAGCGGTCTCTGTGCAGATGTTTGCAGGGACTGCCCGGCTGGTGCTGGGGGCTGGGAGAGCAGCCTCCCGCCGTCTGAGGGTGCTGAGAGAGCAGAGCACCCCAGCGGTCCCAGGGGGGCTTCCCTGGCTTACACACCTCAGGTCCTGCGTGCCAGAGACCCTCTCTGTCCTAGGAAAAGTGGTTGGTCACCCTACTGGCCACCCCCCAATTTCGCTACTTAGTTGTTACTTTAATTGTACAAATTCAAGGGACATTGTGAGATGCTCAATCAGTGTTCACCGTGTGAACTGGTCAGACCAGGGACTGCGTTTCTGGCCCTCTGTCGTCGTCTCTGTCAGGAGCTGTCACGCCCTCTCTGTTACTCATCCAATAAGCCAGAGGGGCCATCCGAGAGCTGCCAGGCAACCCCTCCTAGCCCGAGGCTGGCCAGGTGCGCCAGGCAGTGTGAATGCCAAGGGTGCCCGGCCATCGGGAACCCACGGGCACCGTCCTGGCCGCAGAGCCCTGTCCCTCAGCCCGAGGGCCCCAGGCAGCTGAGGGGCTTGGCAAGGACGCGTGCCTGGGGTTGTTGCAGACTTTCCATGTGGACGACAGGAAGCGGTCACACATAGCGAGGGAAACACAAGATGCAGAACAGCAGGGCAATAAACCAATTTGTCCCCACAGATCCAACCCCAGACGGGCGCCACATCCTGTGTCTTCTCCTCTGCCAGGGGAGACTCAGTCCACACCCAGCTGTGCAAGACATATCTGACTCACTCACAGCTCTTCCACCTGCTGGTTCTGTGGCCCTGGGCCAGGTCCTGGGCCTGTTCGTGCCTCAGTCTCCCCTCTGTAAAAATGGGGACCATAGCACACCTGACCTCCTAGCATCAGACAGCTGGCCTCTGCTTCCATGGTGCTGAGGGCCGAAGAGGGGGACCAGGAGCCATCACAGGGGTACCCCTGGGGTGCCCCACCCCCAGGCCTCCCTCTAGCTCTGCTTTTGACCCAGACCTCCTGGCCCTCTCTGGAGAGATGCTGTGCCGTCCAGGGGGGCCTCCGTCGCCCCTCTGAGCTGTCTGGCTTGTCCCAGCTGGGAGGAGAGGTGTGGCTGAGTCACAGTTGAAGTGCAGTTGGTGAGTGCTGCCGTGCCCCAGCCAACCTGCAGCGTAGGCTGACACCCGCTTGCTATTAACGTGCCAGGCTCAGAGCGCTCTGGGCATTGCTCAGAGGGAAGGGAGGCAGCCCCAGAAGCACAGCTGGCTGGGGTCATCAAGGAGCAGCCTGCATGAGCCACCCATTTCCCTCGTGTCCCGGCTGGCCCCGCACACACAGTGCTATCCACAGGAGAAGTGAGGAGCCCAGGGCTGGCTTCAGCCTGGTTGGGTTTCAGAGCGCCAGCACCTGCCGATGGTCTGCTTAGGTATGACCTATTAAACATTTACCGCCCATTTCCTGTACACGTCTGGCGAGGCCGGCAGGAAATTCAGAACAAATTAAACGGCAGCTGCAATCCCTCATGCTTTAGTGATCCCTCCCCGGCCCTGTGCAGTATCATAAACTCTGAGGGGCAGATCTATTAGGGACAGGCCGGTTTCGTCAAGGAAGTGTCCCCCCAGCCCCTGCCAACCGGGCCCCATAAAGCGAAACTGGCCAGGGCGCGTCTCCCTCCCCACCCCGCACCCACTCGCCCTCCCTGCTGTTCCCACACCATTCCACATGTGGTCCGAGAGGGGCACTTCCTGCCGTTATAAAAAGCAAAACCAAGACCCCAGCAAAAACAGCCTGTGTGCAGAACACCCAAGTCGACAGTGTGAGAGAGACTGAGAGAGCCTAATCCATTCCATATGACAGGCAGCAGTGGCCCGCAGGGGCGGCCAGCCCCGAGGAGAATTCCAAGCAGCCCCTCCGCTGCTCCTCACCCGTGTCCCCGACCCCCCTTCTCCAGCAGGGCCTTCAAAACAGGAGAGAAATATTCTGAGGGGCATGCCCTGGCTTTAAACTGATTACTACTATGCATTGTTCTCCCTGCACTTTGAAAATAAACTCTAGGCAGCATTAATGCAAATACAATATAAACACGCTGGTTCCTAAGTTTTCGGCTCTCCCGGGTGTGTCTGGGCTTGCTCCTTAGGGGTACAGTTTAGCTTGATGTGAGAACCAGATGTGCCTTCAGTTGGGAGCCTTTCAGCCGCGGCCGTGTAAACAGACAGCTGTCCAGATGATTGGGGTGACAGTGCCTGAAGAACACCTCGGTAGCAGATTCTACTCCATCCCTCAGAACAGCGGGCAGTAGAGGGTCTATCGGGCTTGGTTCTGAGTGTGTCACAGCAAAATCAGGAGCGGCCCCTCAGTTTGAGAAAAAGAAACAATTCTAGATGGTCAGATCTCGCGACTGGATTAACAGAACTGATTTGGATGGTATTTCCATTACCCTCACCCAGTCTTTCCATTGCTGGGGCCAGCCTGTGACGATGTGTGGTCACTGCTTGCATTAACAGATGCGCTCCATGTATTGAGTCCCTGGCAAACAGAACAATTTCTTTCCACAGCTTCTCACCACGGATACCAGCCCTCGCCTGCTTATCCTTATCACATCCAAAATAGAAACTTCCTACTTCCTGCTTCCTACTTCCTGCTTCCTGCTCCCTCGTTCCATAAACCATTCTCCATGGGAGGTGCTAAAAATGGAAAGGTCGAGATGAAAGGGCTGCTCAGAAGATTTATTCCTGCCCATAAAAGTCTCTTTGGCCCTCTGCACACAAAATCGCCACTGCTACTTTAACTTCACCTCTTCCCAAGCAGTCAATCTGAATTTTGCCTATAATTCCACTAAAACCTAAGAGGCTAACCATTTATGGGCTGGTTGTTCTGGATGACTTGACAAATTAGTATAGTAAATTTGGGGTGTCTTAAGTACTAAATTAGGTCATTTGTTTAATGAGCCAACCCCGTGGCCAGAGTCTGACCCCAGCCCACTCGGGTGGGTTCACATGGAGTTGCAAGGCGGAGACCTGTGCACTCCCATTTGTCTTTTGTTTCTAGAGAAACTGCTCAAAATTGAGTGCTAGAAATCCAATCCCACCTTAACACGGATTTGTTTGGAACTGTTAAAGTGAATTCTCCTGCCTCAGTTTCTCCCTATCTGTTCTCTCCCAACATTTGTCATCGTCCTCTTTGTCCGGCCCAACCGGAGCCCTCACTGTCTTCCACTAGGCAA
Organism: Heterocephalus glaber; assembly: GCF_053883595.1. NCBI lineage: Eukaryota > Metazoa > Chordata > Mammalia > Rodentia > Bathyergidae > Heterocephalus > Heterocephalus glaber. The sequence continues at coordinate 2,782,183 of NW_028258137.1, forward strand.
CGTGTGGGTTCAAACCCTGGAGCAGGAAAAGAAAAGGAATATGCTGAGTCCATTCCTTGAATTACCTCATCCAGCCCCAGGCCACAGAGAGAGACAGAGAAAGGGAGAGATAGTGCCATCGTGAGCCTCGTTTTCCAGAGGAGAGAATAAATCTTCAAGACACCACCTCCCTGGATCTCACTCACATGCTTGCTAGTTAATATTTATTGAGCAGCCACCAGGTGCCCGGCACTGGCAGCTCCGGCCGATCCAGCTGCACAGCTACTACTGCCCGGGGCTGCCATCCGGCCGTCCGGGCCGTGTATGTTAATTGGTACAATATAATTCTGCAGACTCGAGGATTCAGGCAAAAGCATACCTGAGGCACAAAGGGATAGGAAATCAACCTTGTCTCTGAAACATTCCCTGGATTATGCATACCAAGGCCAAGCTCTGTACGTGACAGTGATAGCTACTCTCCATGACTCCTGTCCCCCGAGCGGCAAGTGTGCGAACTCGCCACACTCCAGCAGGAGAGCCGTGCACCCTGCGTGGCTCTGACTGGCTCTTCCACGCACACACACTGCCGGGGGAGCTGTTCATAGGCTGGGGTAGAGCTACCGAGCTCCCCGGGCTCAGTAAGGACGGCGATGGCATCGAGATATTAGACCCTGAGTTCCCCAAGAGCATAAGCGTCACATTCCTCTGTGACCCACCATGCAGAGCACAGAGCTGGGCACACAGGAGCTGACACAGGAGATGTTGGCTTCCTAAGTTTCCTCAAGCTCTTTGAAGGTCAGTCGTCTCTGTTGGCTCCTGTGGGTTCCAGCCCAAATGGGGGACAGGCGGCAGTGTAGATGCTCCGATACGGACTGCATTCCCTCAAAAGTCAGCCCTGGATTTAGACAGGAGCAGCACTCCCCTTGGGAAGAGAAACTGAAGGGCATCTCGGTGTGGTCCACTCACTCTCTGCACGCATCACAACTTCTGCCTCCCACGCCACCTGACTTGCTCTGAAGGTTGAGGACTCATCCCGAGCCTGGCAGTCATCGGCCCAGCTCTCAGGTGGTCACGTTTTGTTCTATTGTTTTACGGGGGACTCGACACAGCTGGAAGGAGTTGCTCTGGAGCTGGGGAGCTGGGGACCTTGCCACTGTTCACTCGGTGACCAGGGCAGTGTAGCATCGCCCCTGGCTGCCTTCGCACACTTCCACCTCACGCCAGGCGGAAGTTTGCCTTTCTGCCTCCTGCCTGCATCTACATGGACACAGCCAGAGACCCGACTGTAGGCTGAAATAATTAAGATAACCAAGAGCCGCTGAGCAACGGCCTGGTGTGCTTAGACCGTGCAGTGCAGCAATGCCAGTGAAACTGCTGTTTGGGATTTTTGTATTTGGTACAAGTATGCAAACCCCCAAATCACACATGAGGGAAAGGGAGGAAGAAAGAGACACGCACACATCGCTGTGCACTTCGAACATGGCACATGAAGGCAGAGACGCTGCTGGAACGGGTGGCCAGCGACTCTGGAACCAACTGGTGCGTCCCTGACGCCTTCCTGCCTTGTCCCAGTCCCTGTTGGCAGTCCTCCCTCCAAGTGCCAACTGCCCCAACTCACCTCCCTCTCAGTAGAGGGCAGTCCCCACGAGGTTTCCCTAACTTCTACTGGAATATTATAAATGTGATAAAATGCACAACTATTAAATACGTAGCTGTACTCATTTTTGCCTAGGGACACAGAAATCTTCTAGCGTCCTTGTAGGTTCTCTTGTGTCCTTCCCAGTCCACAGCTCCCAAGTGTGACCCCAACCTCATCACCATCGGATAGCGTTGCTGCCCTCAAGCCCTCTCCAGACGGAAGCGCACAGTGTGGGACCTGTGTTCCTTTCCCCACTCTCCGGTGCCCAAGAGACTCCTGGGGTGGCAGCAGACGGGTCCCCACTCTGCCGTGTGTCTAATTTGTCATTGGTGGATGCTGCTTTTCTAGTTTAAGGTCATTCATCGGGAGGAATGTTGCTGCGGATGTTCTCCTCTCGCTTTTCCTGGGCACGTTTGCTGGGTTCCAGGCCGGGCAGATGTTGCCCCACAGGGCTCCCAGGTGTCTCCACGCCATGTGGCCTTGTCTGTCTCCTGCATGTTAGCCATGTGGTGGTCGTCCCAAGGCCCTTTCCATCACTTGGTGTCTGTGTGACTGTCATGAAGAGGAGTCTCTTCCAGTCTGCAGCCCCCTTTAGAAACGAGGTCATCACTTCCGTGTCTCACTGACCTGCAGGCGTTTGTGCCCAGATGTCCCTGTTGGGGCTGCCTTTCGTGCCCTGGTCACCTTTGTATTCTGTGGCTACCATCACCGTCTTTACAAAAGTCCTATTCCGATGAACATGCCCTCTGCTGGTCTCTGTGGTCACTGTCGGTCCACACTGAGTCTTGCAAAGGACCTGGCCACTGATGGCCTCCTCACACGGAGTTGTCCTCTCTGCGGTCTGAGGGGCAATGCCAATGTCACACAGCAAGAATGCAGACTCTGGTCACCGGGTCGGACACACCTGGGTGCTGTTGTCAGGGGTTCGCAGATGCTGCTACTGCCTGTGATCATCAGCCTCCCATGAGGGGGTGTCCGGCAGCCTGGGCGGGCCTGGCTCGGAGCTGAGGCTTTGGAGGGGAAGGGGACCCACACGGGGCACCAGTCCCCACCATGCCAAGACCCTCGGCTCTCCCTCCTCCACCAGGGCTGAGGCGGTGCTTGCCCTAAATCTCCCTTCTCCCATCAGTCTGTCCGTCACTCTGCGTCTCTGAGTATTGACAGACGGATACATAAATACGTGTGCAGGGACAGGCGGGCCGCTCCGCCTCCGCTTCCTTGCTGAACCCTGACGCCGCAGGAAGTGAAGTGAGCCCACCCGTCCTCTCTGCTTCCGTCCCTTAGCCCGGGCTTGAGCCCAGCACCTTGGCCCTTTTCAACAGCTCCTCAGCGCCTGTCCCTCGGCCCCACCGGCGCCCCCGAGAGCTATGGGCACCCTCTCCTCCTGCCGCCTTGTGGTTTGGAGCATCCACCTGGTCTCGTCACGTCCTTCAACGCGGTGTGACACCTCTTAGTGAGATTCTTACTGACTGCAAGCCTGGCCGCCCCAGCAAGGCAGCAGCCTCTGTGCCTTCCGCTCTCAGGCTGCCCTGGGCACCATGTGAAGTCACACAGCCCTGGTGCTCAGCACAGCGACCGGGCCACTCAACATGGCCTGGGACCTCCACCGTGAGCCTGCGTGGCGCCGTCAGTGCTCCCGGGCCACAGCCTGCAGAGCGCCTGGGGTCCACAGCGCAGTATCAGCTCGCTTGCTCTGGGGGATGCAGGGTCCAGGACAGCCTTCTGCCCCTCTGCCCTAAGGACATCACCCATCTCAGCTCGGCCTCGGCCTGGCTGCACAGTCTGCGGGGAAGCCCCTCTCCACCCCCTCTTCCTGCCCTTGAACAAGCCCCCCATTCTCCCGCTGAACTTTGCCCGCCCCCAGGAGCGGCTGGCTTCCTTTGCCACGGCACCCTGTCGGGTTTCGATTAGGCCAGGGAATCACCACAGGAAATGAGTCCAGGAAAGGAGGGCTGTGATTTCTTTTTTAATTTTGAATACCAGATTTGTGATTATTTTTTCTCAATGACAGTGCGAGGTTGGGGAGGAATGTGAACAATGTGCAACTGGAAACACAGGGGGAGCAGCTGGGGCTGCAAGTGCTCCCGGAGAGACCCGAGGAAGGCCCCAGGCTGTCCCCAGCCAAGGACACCTGCTTCGGGGACATGCACAGAGCATCCCGGGGTGTGTTCCCGCCCTGGGGAGCAGGAGCCGTGGTCACCACCCCATTGGTGCTCGCCATTCTCAACCCCAACAGCCCTGTGTGGCTCTCGTGTCCCCAGATCCATCCCCGATGTAAGTGTGCACGTGCACTGGGACCCAGCGGAGCTGTGGGATCGGCGGGAGGCAGACATGAGGGAATTTGTGGCAGGCAACGCACATGCCTGAGGGGCAGGTCCACAGGAGGGCAAAGCTCTGTCCCCTGCTCTGAGACCCCAGCTGATCAAACCTGGCCCACCCTCGTGATCTAAAATGACCTCCCTCACCCCAGGCAGTGACCTCAGGCTTTAACAGCATCTACAAAACCCCTCCAGCCTCACCCCCGAGGACGTGAGGGGTCACTGGGACAGCCACCTCCAAGTTGGCACAGCTGACCCTCATGGGGGCCACGGCGGGACTGGACCTGGGCAGCCTGGCACAGGCTCCACCCTCCGACACCTTTTGTGTTGCCACTCTCACTACTCAGTTCAGAGGTGTCGAGGAGCACTTTTAGGTTTACAGAGAAATTGGGCAGGAAGTAGAGAAGCATCTACCCCTTCTCTAGCCTGACTCGGTTTCCCCATTATTTCTCACCTTGTGTGACAATGGCTGTGTCAGTATTGGCACAGTGCTCAGAGCCAGAGCACCCAGCTGGTACCAGGCTTCCCTCCAGGTGCTGTGTGTACCTGGGTGTGGACGAGCATCGTGTGACTTGTCCTCACTGCCAGAGCACCAGGAGAGCCACCCCTGCCCTAAGGGTCCCCGTGCCCTCCTCCTCCACTGGGCCTGAAGACACTGGCTGCTACTGTCACCAGAGCTTCGTGGCTTCCTGAGGGTCATTGGGCTGGCTTCTTCCCCTTAGCAACCTGCATGACAGCTCCTTCGAAGCTTTCCAGGGCATGGAGCTCATTTTCTTTAGAGCTGAATAATATTCTTCTGTCTGGGTGGACCACAGTTTACAGCCATTCACCTCCTGAAAGACACATCCAAGCTGCTATCAACACCTGTGTGCAGCACTTAAGGGAAGAAAGGTTTACTTTAGCATACAGCTTATAGAGGTTTTAGTCCATAATTGGCTGGCTCCAAGGCAGGGTGGGATAGCAGAGGGGCATTGCAGAGGAGAAACAGTCCATGGCATGGTCGACAGAAGGCAGCAGTGGCAAGCAGCAGCAGCAGCATGCCTTCTTTCTGCCCCCTTGTATTCCATCCAGGCTACCATCCCCAATTGGTTGGTGCCACCCACACCCAGGGTGAGGCTTCCAGCATCACACCCTTAATCCACATTCATATTCTCTAATCCAGCCACCTTGGAAACGCCCTCGCTATGAGCACAGAGGCTTTGGGGGATAGGCAGATCCAAGCCGTAACAAGCATGCTTCATTTTTTGGGGGGGGGGGTACCGGGGATTGAACTTGGGTCCTTGTGCTTGCACAGCAGGTGGTAAAATCACTGAGCTAAATCCCCAGCCCCATGCATGCTTCATTTTGTAAGAAATTGTCAGGCTTTCTTCAGTCTGTAGCCAAACCATTTTGAATTCGGACAGTGACACTACCTTAATAATGTCTCCTTGTGCAGGTATAGGGTTGACACAATCCATGAAGTGGGCAGAACAGGCAAGTACACAGGTTCCTTCCATGCACACAAACTGTCGTCATACAGCAGCTGCCCCTCTGTTTGAGGCTGGCTGCAGGAGACACTGGGGAGGAAGCCATGCTCCTCTGCCCAGACCAGTGTTTCTCATCTGCAAACAAAAACTCGCAGAATAACAGGCCAACAAGCTGAGGGCCTCCCTGGTTACTCCCATGGGCTATGTGGCTGCAGCCACCTCTTGGAGTGAGCCGGCCCAGGGGCCCCAGCACCGCAGAGTTCAGGAAGCAAGGAGCCCACGCCAGGCTGGCTGGGTTCCGGATGTCAGCTCACTCGGCACTCAAGCACCAGCTTATTCTCCAGGGGCTGCCCCTGGGGGCCGTCCCCATCACCTATTGAGCATTTACTGCATGCTCAAGTGGGATTCAGGCCAGGTTCCTGGAGCCCATGAACAACACCCAAGTGCCTACTGCATGCTGTGGATGGACTCCCACTGGAGACTTGAAACTGCCGAGGAAGACTTCGTTCCCTCCAGTGTTTGGATATAATGCAAGACTAGGACGGCGGGGGCAGGCCTGGTGATTGCAGGAGGAACCGTGTCACATGGGGATGTGGGTTCGAATCAGCAGGGTTCTCTCCCCGCCCTGATTATATTGGCTTCATCAGCAAAACGGGAATCACAAGGTCCTACTCCATGGCTTCCTGGAACAGTCGGCCCAGCGGTCACTTCTGCCGCCCCCACACCCTAGCACCCGGATTTTTGCATAGTAACCTGCGTCCTCCTCCAGCCAGGAGCCTTCCCAATAGGCCACCCCTGTGGTGGGTACCCCCCTTTCTATCTAGCACGGAACCCTCTCAGCCTGAACACCTAGGCCAGGCCCCGGCTGAAGACAAGGGGAGCTCATGTGTGAAGGGGATAAAGACGCTATCACTTAGGAAATGAAAGCTCCTCTGAGCCCTCCACCCAGGGTCTGCAGGGCCAGTGCGAGGTGGAGCCCACTTGAGTCTGAGGCTTCCCACGCCCAGTGGGTCCCCTAGCATGGGCAGGACTTAGCTGTGCCTAGGACATGGATGGTGTGGCCACCCCTGCCGGCCTCCCCTGTTAAGAGGTTCCAAATGGTCCCCAAATCACGTCTCCCTTTCCTGAGACACGGGCAATTCCTGTGTCACCAGGCCTTTGTAGAGACGTCAAAGGAGGATTTCATGAGGAGAAAAGCCCCTTGACACCCCACCGCGGCTTCTGCTTCGCAGATGAAAGGGCAGGGAGGAGGCAGGTTGGGAAACAGATTGCTCCAGGCTGTCAGAGTGCGACTGGGATTTCGTTCACACCAGGCAGGCAGGCGGGAGGGCTGGGGTCTTTCTCCAGGGGATGGGGCCGCGCTCGCATCACTGAAGTGATAATCCAGCCCGCGGGCTGCACCAAGCTGGACATTTTGTCCTCGCTGTCAGAAGGCCACAAGCTCTGCAGCAGATGGAGTGGTGTCGGCAGTCGTAAAGGCTCCTGCCCCACCGGGGACAAACAGGTCAACAGAAGGGATTGGCGCCGTGCATGTCATAAAACCCTCCGGGCCTGTCATGTTCCGATAAATCTTGATTTTGTAATGGAATAGCACGGGGGTTCCCAGCCTTGGGTTTCACAGGTGAGCCCGGCTGATGGATGGGCCGGGAGCTGTGGGGTTGGGGCGGCAGAGGAAACCTTACCCACCCCGCCCACCGGCTCCCAGTGCAGACAGGAAGTGCAGCCTGCAAGAGGATCTGGCCTGTGCCCTGCACCGCGGCCCCAGAAGGCTGCTGAGGGTAAGCGCCCAGTGGAGCTGGCATTGTCCTTTCTCGGTTGGGCTCCCAGCCTCCAGGGTCTGTCACCCAGAGGCTTCGCAGAGGGGAGTCTACGTACCCTCTGCCCTCTGAGCCCCCTGTACCTTTGCTGACTCCGCCAGTGTCCCTGGGGGAAGGGAGGGAGTGCCATCTCGCTGAGGAGGACTCTGGGGAGACACCCACCAAGGACACCCCAAATGCAGGACGAGGCGGGCGGAGGACAGGAGGGGTGAGTGTCCCTGGCCTGGGCTTGGTCTAAACCAGGATGGCCAACAGGATGCAGCCAGAGTGAGCCGCAGAGCCACAGGCCCAACCTGCAATAGGTGTGGATGGCTGTGGTCCCCGCCTGCATCTGGGCAGTGTGAAGACTGTGGTCAGCGTCTCCGGCCCAGAACCGCAGACCCCGGGCTGGCAGTTCTGTGCGCCTCCGAGGGGCAGGCTCTGCATCCAGGTCTTGGTCGCCCTCTGAGGTAGACATTTGGGAGTGGGAGGGGGTGACAGAGACTTTACCACAGGGTGGCCCTGGAAGTCTGACCTGGGAATGACAGTGGGTGGCTTCTGAGTATCTGAACTTCACCTGGTGTCCCGGGAGCTGTTCCTGTGGGTCCAGAGTCCACGCCTCGGAACCTGCTGGGTGGACGTGACTGGCCACGTCCGCTCCACGGGTAGGGAAATGAGTCCCCTCCGCCTGCCACGTGGTGAGGACCATCTCCGCCGTGGGTGGCCGTGGGTCGCCATCCACCTCGCTTCCAATCTCTGTGTGCTGCTGTCCCTCTCTGCCTCATCAGCCCAAGTGAAAGCCAGCAAGCCCCACTTCCTGTCCTTGCTGGGATCGCGCTGAGGGGCTTGGAAGAAGGCCCAGCATGCCACACGGCAAGCCTCAGGCCACGGTCATTCCCTTCTCAGGGCGCCGAGGATGCAGCCTTCCTCCTCAGACTGACAGCCACGCTGGCTGTGGCCGTGGCTTGGCATGACCATTGTTCTGTGGTCCCTGGGCCTCACGTTCATGCTGCTGAGGATGAGAGTCACTCTGAGCATGTTGAGTCCTTCAGCCACCACACCCTTGATGGCCTTGGGGTCCCTTCCTGCACAGTCCACTAACCAGAGCTTCTGATCCAGAATCCTGGGGAGGTTCGGGCACCTGTGTGCCCCCCAGGCCTCTTCCTGGGCTGTGAGCATGAAGCTGCCTGGGCAGTGGGCACTGACATTCAGGAGAAGCAGCTGGATCTGTCCACAGTGATAAAAGCCGTTTCTAGAACCACCTGCTCCAGACTGACCAGAAGGTGTGGTTGATTTATGGAAAACACACAGAGCAGAGCCACTTCTGTCCATGGACAGTAGCCGTGTCTGGGGCAATTGGCTGCCACAGCAAGGACTAGAGGGATGGCTTAGCAACTCACAATTCTGGGAGGGAGGGAGGCCACCAGGAAGGGGGTCCCCTTCCACAGGTCTTTAAGAGTGGTGAATAAGGGTTTTTGTAATTGACCTTTAAGCCAAGGAAATAAACCCAAAATGCTTCCAAAGGCTGAGGCGCAGCACTGAAAGGAACCAGTGGGTCCCGAGTGCTCCGAGATCCCCGCGAACAATTGTTTGGTTCCTCTACCAGGACATCCAGAGTCACGGGTGGGGCCACATCCTGCGGGGCTCCCGGGGTCTGCGTGGGGACACTCACCCTGTGGACTGGTGTTGGCCTCCTTCAAGCTGTCACGCCGAGCCTCTCAGTCCTCTGGCTTTCATTCCAGCCCAGCACGCTTTAAAGACTAACTGTTACATTGAAACGTCCCCGCCACCCGGCAGTCTCCGAAGCATCCCGAAGCACGAGGACTCCAGAAGGCAGCTGTCTGCCCCGAACCCCAGCGGCTTCCCAACCCAGGGAAGGGCAGCGATGGGTAATCGGGCATCAGCAGCGTGGAGGCTGGCAGTGGTGTCCTGGAAAAGCGGTCCGCCCCACGGAGGCCGAGATAAACATTTTAGGGTCAGGACTTCAAAGTTGAAGGCTCAAAAAAAAAAAAAGAAAGGATGGGATGAGTGTGTTTAAAGTGAGGAGTAGTGTTTTGAGGGGAATTAATGGCAATGTTTTACTGTAATCATTTAAAAAATTTTAAACACTCCTGGTCGTTTTCAGTCACACTGTAGATTTTCCTGTGATGGCCTCATGAGCTTCTGTTTCATGGGTTTTTTTGTTCATAGTGCTTTTCACAGTTTAGCACTATTAAAGTTTATATACGTTTAAAAAAAAACTTGAAGGCTCTATTTCAATAACCAAACCTCCGCCATAAAAGTGGAAGCGGGAAAATTGGGCAGGGGCTGGGAGAATGCACAGATTCTGGGGCAGAGCTGCAGGGTGCTTGCCCTCACTGAGCCCACTCCTCCCCCTTCCGCCCAGACCCCAGCTCCGCGGACCCCTGCCTCCCCGTCCGTCCCCCTACACTCAGGTGTCTGCCCGCCCCACTGGGCCTCAGAGCCCTTCGCTCCCGTCAGAATCCCACACTGCGACTCTGCCAGCTGAGGACCCTCCCTGTGCAAGGGAGCCCGGCTGTGGTGTTTGGCTGGGAGCCGTCCACTAACCGAGGCCCCTGCAGACAGCCAGCAGAGTGGTACCGCCGAGGGCCGGTGGCCGGGGATGATGGCAGAAGTGTGAGGGCTCATTCTGGGGACGGAGCAAGGCTTCCTGGGGTGCCAGGGAGATGGGTGCACATAGCCGTGACAGTGCCCCAGCCCTGGATTTCAGGCCAGGGGCTGAAGCGCACAGCATGCAGGTCACGTCCCTATAAATCTGCTGCAAAGAGAGCTCTGAGCGGGCGCCACAGTGACCGAAGCGCGATGTCCTCTGGCACTGAAAGGACAGCAGGGCTGAATACGCTCGACGCTGTGAGGCTGAGCTCTGCGGAGGAGCTAGCAACCACCTCCACCGTGTGTTCCTCAAACCGGCGCACTGGACAGAGCAAAAGCAGTCATCTGTCAATTAAAAAGGAAAGCCCAGGCCATCCGGGCATGGGTCCCCGTGTCAAGGAAGCTGGGGACGGGACTTGTGCCTTGCCCGCCCGACCTGGGCCCTGCTCCCTCCAGCCTCCTGCCATTCCCAAGGGTACAGGTGACGGCCGTGCTCCTGGCAGACTCGGGAGCACTCACTGAGGAAGTGGAGATGCAGCGCCCAGCCAGGGCCGGCTGCGGCCAGATCCTCGCTGTACGCCAAGACAGCACCGGGAAGGACAAGGCCCAGTCCGGAGCCCAGGTGCCTGGCCTCGCAGCGTGGCCCTTCTGCAGGGCCCTGGGTGGGGCAGCGCTGGGGACCCAGCACCGACGAGGGGCTCCCATCCCATCTGGGAACCCCGTCCTCACTGGGGGAGGTCTCCGCGGGCCGGCGGGGGCTCCTGGCTGCCAGAGTCGAGCCGCAGGTGATTAATGGATGCGGAGGAGATGGAGTCAGCGAGCTGGCCCGCCCCAGGGCAGGGCATCAATCTCCCTGGAGAGGCGGACACCTCCCTGCCTCGGGCCCTGAGAAAGGGCCTCCCCCAGGTTCAAGGGCGCCTGAGACTCTGCCACGGCTCGCCTGCAGACGGGCTCAGGGCACTGGACCCACTGGCCCGCCCAGCACCACCTCGGGGCTCAGAGGGGCAGGGGCACCTGCATGTGACTCACTGGAGGCAGTTGGGCTGCAGCTGGACAGCCCGGGGCCGGGCCCTGCCACTTGCTGCCTCCGACACCTGTGAGCTCCTTCACTTTCTCTTCTCTTTGCTTTGATTTCCTCATTTGCAGAGTGGGGGCCAGAGGGACCCCCACTCAGCACCAGGCAAGGATGAGCTGAGTGCCAGGGGGCAGTGCCCTCGGACAGGCGCCTGGCTCTGCTGTCTCCTCTGCCTCCCACTGCTGCCCTAGCACCCCAGGAAGGAGGACTTACATGTCCTACTTCCCAGATGCAAATGTAGAGGCCCGGCCAGACTGCACAGCCCCGAGAGCAGCCTGGCCCTCGCCCGCTGCTGCCTGGTGGTCTGAGCTGGGAATCTGAACCTGAGGTCTCTAACTGTCCCTACTACATCCCGGGCTCCCTGTGAGCCAGCTGTGGGCACCGTGTCTGGGCCTCAGCCGTGGGAACGCAACACGTCCACGTTGCGGCCTCCGATTGCTTCTCGACCTTTGTTCTTCTTCCCGGCAGGCTTGCTCACCGCCCCTCATGCTGGAGTCCTGAGAAGCCCTTTCAGCCTGGGGTCCACACCGCCTTCGGTGGCTCTGGGGTCAGAAACCGGAGCCGGGCGCTAAAGAGACACCGCCTGCTCAGCGGGAGGGGCCTTGATGGCTCTAGCAGATGCTTCGGGGATGGGCCGGAGCCCCCCGCTGCCCCCTGCAGATAACCCCTGACCCAGCCTCCCTCAGCAGCACCCCCTCCGGGAGGCCAACAAACACCCGGGCATTGTGTGCACAGGCTGTGGTGGGCAGCCTGCCTCTGCGGCCGCCAGCCTCACCTGCCCCTCCCATCAGGGCTCTGTGCCCGGCTCTGCCTGAGCCACTCGCTGCCCACACTGCCCTGTGTGTCCTTTGGGACCCTGGGTTGGGACAGAACAAGGCTTAGAGGACCAGCCCAAGCTTTGGCCTTCTTCTGGGGCCACACACTCACACGGTTCAAATCTGAAGTTCCAAAAATTCCCTCCCACTCACCTTGAGCTGCCAGTCTCCTCCCAGGGTGCCCAAATCAGGAGCTTCTCTAGCGTGTAAGTGTGCAGCTACATGCATGTAAGCAGGAGTGTGTGCTGCCTTATACACGTGTAAGTCTGTGTACACACATGTG